>NC_041214.2:51612592-51614420 GCF_002837175.3 Physeter macrocephalus | reverse complement strand
ACACTCCCAAACTCATTCTATGAGGCCACCATCACCCTGATACCAAAACCAGACAAAGATACTACAAAAAAAGAAAATTACAGACCAATATCACTGATGAATATAGATGCAAAAATCCTCAACAAAATACTAGCAAACAGAATCCAACAACACATTAAAAGGATCATACACCATGATCAAGTGGGATTTATCCCAGGGATGCAAGGATTCTTCAATATATGCAAATCAATCAATGTGATACACCATATTAACAAATTGAAGAAGAAAAACCATATGATCATCTCAATAGATGCAGAAAAAGCTTTTGACAAAGTTCAACACCCATTTATGATAAAAACTCTCCAGAAAGTGGGCATAGAGAGAACCTACCTCAACTTAATAAAGGCCATATACGACAAACCCACAGCAAACATCATTCTCAATGGTGAAAAACTGAAAGCATTTCCTCTAATATCAGGAACAAGACAAGGAGGTCCACTCTCACCACTATTATTCAACATAGTTTTGGAAGTCCTAGACATGGCAATCAGAGAAAAAAAAGAAATAAAAGGAATCCAAATTGGAAAAGAAGAAGTAAAACTTTCACTGTTTGCAGATGACATGATACTATACATAGAGAATCCTAAAGATGTCAGCAGAAAACTACTAGAGCTAATCAATGAATTTGGTAAAGTTGCAGGATTCAAACTTAATGCTCAGAAATCTCTGGCATTCCTGTACACTGATGATGAAAAATCTGAAAGAGAAATTAAGAAACACCCTCAGTTACCATTGCAACGAAAAGAATAAAATACCTAGGAATATACCTACCTAGGGAGACAAAAAGGAAACCATAAACAAGACGAAAAATAAATAAATAAATAAAAGAAATGGTACTCTGGATATTTTACAAGGGCATTTTCTTATCACTTGTTTTCTAATATTTTCTTTCTCACTTATATAAGGCATAAGCACTCCAGAATTTCAAAGATACTCAACTGTCATATCACTGATGAACAAAGATGCAAAAATCCTCAACAAAACACTAGCAAACAGAATCCAACAGCACATTAAAAGGATCATACACCATGATCAAGTGGGGTCTGTGAAAATGACTATACTACCCAAAGCAATCTACAGATTCAATGCAATCCCTATCAAATTACCAATGGCATTTTTTACAGAACTAGAACAAAAAATCTTAAAATTTGTATGGAGACACAAAAGATCCCGAAGAGCCAAAGCAGTCTTGAGGGAATAAAAGGGAGCTGGAGGAATCAGACTCCCTGACTTCAGACTATACTACAAAGCTACAGTAATCAAGACAGTATGGTACTGGCACAAAAACAGAAACATAGATCAATGGAACAAGATAGAAAGCCCAGAGATAAACCCACGCATCTCTGGTCAACTAATCTATGACAAAGGAGGCAAGGATATACTATGGAGAAAAGACAGTCTCTAGGATATACAATGGAGAAAAGACAGTCTCTTCAATAAGTGGTGCTGGTAAAACTGGACAGCTACCTGTGAAAGAATGAAAGTAGAACACTCCGTAAAACCATATACAAAAATAAACTCAAAATGGATTAGAGACCTAAATGTAAGACCAGATACTATAAAACTCTTAGAGGAAAACATAGGAAGAACACTCTTTGACATAAATCACAGCAAGATCTTTTTTGATCCACCTCCTAGAGTAATGGAAATAAAAACAAAAATAAACAAATGGGACCTAATGAAACCTAAAAGCTTTTGCAAGCAAAGGAAACCATAAACAAGACAAAAAGACAACCCTCAGAATGGGAGAAAACATTTGCAAATGAAGCAACTGACAAAGAATTAATCT
>NC_041214.2:51608491-51610685 GCF_002837175.3 Physeter macrocephalus | reverse complement strand
CTACTAGAGCATGGACTTGAGGATATGGGGAGGGGGAAGTGTAAGCTGTGACAAAGTGAGAGAGTGGCAGGGACATATACACACTACCAAATGTAAATGAGATAGCTAGTGGGAAGCTGCCGCATAGCACAGGGAGATCACCTCTGTGCTTTGTGACCACCTAGAGGGGTGGGATAGGGATGGTGGGAGGGAGGGTGACGCAAGAGGGAAGAGATATGGGAACATATGTATATGTAAAACTGATTCACTTTGTTGTAAAGGAGAAACTAACACACTATTGTAAAACAGTTATACTCAAATAAAGATGTTAAAAAAACAAAAACAAAAACAAAAACAACAACAAAAAGATACTCAACTGTCTTTCTGAACCTAAAATTGATTATTTATTTATTTATTTATTATACAGCAGGTTCTTATTAGTTATCTATTTTATACATATTAGTGTATATATGTCAATCCCAATAATCTTATGAAACATCTTCAATGCTGTTTCTTCCAGACAGATAATAAAGAGATAATAAGACAAAAAGTTCAGAGAATATTCTTACTACATTTGAATAATCAGGGAAAGCTTTAATACCTGGATAGGTAAGTTTCTTACTGAGATAAAGAAACATTTCATATATTCAAAAATATTTACAGGTCCTTCAATATAGGCCAGAAAAGTAGCTGAGAAAAATTGCAGTAGACCATACCAACACATCCAAATTACTGCCCAGAGTCACAGAGAACACATGGGGGTCTTTCTAAAGTCTTACAGGTTGTTTAAGTTTACCATCTTACATGAGCTTTTCTTTGTAGTTGTCCATCTCAGTCACTGCCTTCTGAAGTTTTAGCCCAAGTGCTTCAACTTGACATTGTAAATCTGGAATGACATAATGTGTTCTTCTGATTAGTACATTTTAAGTGTCCAGATATTTTCATAGAGTAAACCACATTCTTTTAGCATTGCCACTCACCTCCTGAAGAACAATGCAGCTGTTTATTACACTTTGCTTGGATGACCATATGTAGCTCATCCCTACTCTGAAATCCCACAGAATTAATAGGTTTTGACAGACTCAATTTATTGGCCTCTTTCTGTCCCCAACATCATGCTACTTTTCAAACAGCTCATAGGCTAAATTTTACTGATGTTTTCAAAGGAAATTTATGTCGCTGGCACAGATATGAATTTTTGATCATATGGCTCACTTCTGAAACATTTGACTGCCTGAGCTAGCTCTTGTGGCCCGGAACTTAGAAGTATTGCTAAGGCCTCCCAGTAGAACTGAAATAGGTAAACCATGTGCAAGGCTTCCAGTAAAGAATCTGTTAACTCTGGGTAGTGTCTAATAGGCATTTTAATGACTTTCAAGCCAAGAAAATACAAGCAGGCAATTGGCTTCCACAGAATCTTGAACTGAGGAATTCAAGTAGTGTTTGAGAAAGATTATTCAGGCAGCCACGTCTCACATGTGTGGATGCAGAACTGAAACTTAAGCAGAAAGAACATATGGCTTGAATGATCTGAGACCCACCATTAGCCTGTGTGTGTGGACTAAGATCTGAACCCCAGCCCCAATAACAGCCCTTGTTGGTACTCTTTTTGGGAGAAGGTGGAAAACAAATTTACACAGGTGGATTAACTGAATTCTATGAAGAAAATAATTTTAAACATTGGAATTTATAAAATTTCCATGTTACATCTGTTCAGGTGTTTTAATAACATATTTATAATAGTAAACTTTAAAATTTTTTTAAAAAAAATTTTGATAGATATTTATTAGAGAATAATTGCTTCACAATACTGTGTTAGTTGATGTTGTACAACAAAGTGAATCAGCCATATGCATCTACATGTCCCCATATCCCCTCCTTCTTAAGCCTCTCTCCCATCCTCCCTATCCCACCCCTCTAGGTCATCGCAAAGCACTGAGCCGATCTCCCTGTGCTATGCTGCTGCTTCCCACCAGCCGACTATTTTACATTTGGTAGTGTATATACATCGATGATACTCTCATTTTGCCCCATCTTCACCCTCCCACCCCATGTCCTCAAGTCCATTTTCTATGTCTACCTATATATTCCTGCCCTGCAACTAGGTTCATCAATACCACTCTTTTTTTTTTTTAGATTCCATATATATGCGTTAGCATATGGTATTTGTTTTTCTCTTTCTGACTTACTTCACTCTGTATGACAGACTCTAGGT
>NC_041214.2:51602827-51607806 GCF_002837175.3 Physeter macrocephalus | reverse complement strand
GCTCCATGAGCTATTTGTATATTTTGGAGATTAATCCTTTGTCTGTTGTTTCATCTGCAAATATTTTCTCCCATTCTGAGGGTTGTCTTTTTGTCTTGTTTATGGTTTCCATTGCTGTGCAAAGCTTTTAAGTTTAATTAGGTCCCATTTGTTTATTTTTGTTTTTATATCCATTACTCTAGGAGGTGGGTCAAAAAAGATCTTGCTGTGGTTTATGTCAGAGTGTTTTTCCTATGTTTTCCTCTAAGAGTTTTATAGTGTATTGTCTTACATTTAAGTGTTTAATCCATTTGTAGCTTATTTTTGGGTATGGTGTTAGGTAGTGTTCTAATTTCATTCTTTTACATGTAGCTGTCCAGTTTTCCCAGTACCACTTATTGAAGAGGTTGTCTTTTCTCCATTATACAATTCTTGCCTCCTTTGTCATAAATTAGGTGACCATATGTGCATGCGTTTATCTCTGGGCACTCTATCTTGTACCATTGATTTATATTTTTGTTTTTGTGCCAGTACCATACTCTCTTGATTACTGTAGATTTGTGGTACAGTTTGAAGTCCAGGAGCCTGATTCCTCCAACTCCGTTTTTCTTTCTCAGGATGCTTTGGCTATTCAGGGTCTTTTGTGTTTCCATATGAATTGTAAGATATTTTTGTTCTAATTCTGTGAAGAATGCCATTGGTAGTTTGATAGGAATTGCACTGAATCTGTAGCTTGCTTTGGGTACTATAGTCATTTTCACAATATTGATTCTTCCAATCCAAGAACATGGTATATTTCTCCATCTGTTTATGTTATCTTTGATTTCTTTCATCAGTGTCTTATAGTTTTCTGAGTACAGGTCTTTTGCCTCCTTAAGTAAGTTTATTCCTAGGTATTTTCTTCTTTTTGTTGCAGTGGTAAATGGGAGTGTTTCCTTAATTTCTCTTTCTTATTTTTTGTTGTTGGTGTATAGGAATGCCAGAGATTTCTGTGCATTAATTTTGTATCCTGCAACCTTACCAAATATCAGTGATATTGGTCTATAATTTTCTTTCTTTGTGATATCTTTTTCTGGTTTTTTATCAGGGTGATGGTGGCTTCGTAGAATGAATTTGGGAGTTAAACTTTAAAAAGTTTATGCAGCCATACAAATATATAAAATTTCTATATGTATCTTCAGTCTGCCTTCTTAACTTTGTTTCATGAAAATGAGCAAGTTCCTTAAATCAGAAAATAAATTCACTCTAAACAAATGTTTTAATTAGAATTTACTAGATATTGGTATAAATCTTTATGTTTATTCAGCATGTTCATATATATTAATGTTATCCCTCAAATTGCTATATAAGTGCAAACAGCCCCATTTTTCAGATGATGAGAAATGAGATTTTCTTTGATTCTCTTGCCTAGTATCTTACAGTGAATAAATGCATTAGCCAGCAGTCAAACTGACAAGATTTTAAACTCGGGTAAGGGGATCTATTTGAGAGAATGGCTCCTTGAATAAATAAATAATTCAATATGAACTTACTTGGTAGATAATATTTGTATGGTACATCTTTTCCACTTATCAAGTGATATCATTATATGAGAGAAAAGATAAAATAACATACACATAGAGAATTTAGTTTTGAGGGTAACCATTTGAAACAAGGCAATCTCTAATGAATGTTGCATAATGTGTTGCTTTGTTATTAAGTACATGTGGGCTTGCAGAGGGTTCTATTCACACAGGCACAGCTAAAACATTTCTGCCCATCCTCTGAAAAATAAAGAGGGAAGGAAGTTGATGTTTGTTGATGGTATACTATTCCAGGCACTGTGCAGGGTGCTTTCTCCTATTTCATTTAATTCATAGCCACAACTATCATGAAAGACAGATACAAATTTTATTTTTACTAGAAGGCTATAAGAATCAGAGTAATTAACTAACTTATCAAAGGTCACAGAGCTAGTTAGAAGTGATCCTGTTATTCAAACTGAGGTTGGCTTCAAGCCCAAATCTTTATCTCTCTAACTCTCTTACACTGACTGTCAAAAATATAAAAGCTAAAAGGAGATATGATATTTGTCCATGAAAATGTGGTTAGTGTGGCCATATATTTGTTTACTATATCCTAGAATATTTAAAGAGGTATACTTAAGACAAATGAAAAGTATTATTTATTACTACATAAAATATATAATGAATTAGTCTAATGTCTAATTCCAAGAGGTGGTTTAGATTTTAGAAAGTTTAAAAATTAATGTAATTAATGAAAGATATTAAGACAAACATGGTATCCTTGTGACTGACTTAGTAACACTGACATCAGAGAGAACAATTATACCTTTCTGTTAAATGTTCCTTGGTGCTTTTGTCAGGATATAATCCTAAACTAGATGAAGCATGGATCTGAGCCCACATGATAAATTCTATGTTATTACTTCTAAATGCAGCTATTGTTAAGAGGAAGAACTGATTATCTTAAAAATAAACTCTAAAGAATTGGTACCTGATATGTGAATTTTATGCTATTAATTCTCAATTATCTAATAATTGGTAGAATAGTAAACAGTAAAAATGGTAGCTAATTCAAAACCCATTTTTACAGCATTGTGAAGTATTCTTAGGATCACATTTGAATATACTTGTGCATCAAAGTTCCAGAATTTACTAGAGTTAAAGGAAAATAAACTACACAATCATGACCCAACTCAAGAAAGGAAAGGCTATTATACTTTCCAGTATTATTCTCTCTACATACCCACCTAAATCTCCCTTTCTCCCTATTTCAAGATAAACAGATCCTTAGTCTTTAAATCACAGTACCCAATGAGTAGGGAAGCCAGTTCCTTCAGATTATTCACTATGTATTTACAGCATCTCTAAGTAAAAACAGGGAAAGCAAATAAATGTTTTACTTTAAAACACAGAAACCTCTGGAGGTTGTCGTGTGGAAATATAAATAATGTCAACAAATAAATCATTTTACTTAAGGAGAGAAGATACCACGTAGAATCGAGAAAAATAGATTCATTATGAATAATCCATAATGTAAACAGCCCACCAGTATATAGTTACAAGCTGGTTAATGTATTTTCAAAGCTTTTTTTTTTTACCTTTGAATATATTTTCTGTAATAAAGAAGTGCTAAGAATTATTTTAAAAATACATAGGACATATCTTTACTGTTCTAAATGAGGTATAAGCATGTTATTGGTTTATTATTGGTTCTGATAGACAAGTGGGGTCCTTTTGTTTCTGGAAGCAGAGTGCCCAGTTCCTGTCCTTAATAAGTAAAGGCACATAGTTAGGCTAAGCAGCAGAGAGATTAAGCCACCTTCATAATACAGCTCCTTCAGTTCCTGATGCAAGGAGTTCTTAAATAAGCGTATTGTTCTGTGTAGTCCTTCTCTACGGTTAAATAAATTCAACTCAATTTTCTGTCATTCAGCATGACATTGGATTATGAGGAAAAAGGCCCTGAATGCCTACAAAAAGAAAGGAAGCATTGGCTTTAAACACCGTGCAGATGTAAGGCGGAACCCATGGAAACAATCCAAAATTTACAACAGCAAATTCTACTATAATGTGACTGCGTTCTTTGCAGATATTAAATAAGAAGCAAATGATTTGAAATGAAGACAAAAAGGAGCTCTTAGCCTCTCTTCATATGAAGCCAGCTGCTTGCTGGATAGCATTACATAGGCATCAGATTTGGGGTAATTAGTCATTTAAGAGAATCCTGTTATTCCAAGAGGTTTCTAGGATCTACAAATACAAAAGGTATTCATAGTTAGCTATTTTATAGCAGGATATAAAACTTTACAGTCACTTGGAGGGTATATTAAGTTAGTATACTGTTTGAGAAAACAATAAACAAAATCTTTGTAGTGGAAAGATATTTCAAGCTTAAAATTTTCTGGATAAAGAAAACACCAAAAAATTTTTTAAAAAATCTGATTCAAAGTGCAATATGAAAGAAAATGATTCCAGGTTCAAGCAGCAGAATGGAGGAACAAGCAGGCAGGAGAATTGGCACCCAGAAATCCAGATCCAGGAGAATTTTTTTAATGAAAAGGTGAAGGCTATATATATTTTTAAAATGGTACAGATAATTGATGAAAAGGAAAAACAAAAACTCACTGCTCTTTTAATACACTCCTAGACAGGGTAACATAGAGGTGGAGTGCAGGAACTTCAAAGCCAGACTGCCTAACTTCAAATCCTGGCTCTGCTTCCTCCTAACTAAGGGACTTTAGGGATTTTAGTTTCCTAATCTATAAAATGGTTATTACAGCATAGGATTGTTTTGGGAATTAAGTTACTTAATATATGTAAAGAGGAGAACAGTGTCAGGCACACATAACTACTGGTTATCACCATTGGGGGTGGTAATAAGGCCACTCCCCCACTTCTGTTCTGAATCTCATCACTTCTTGCCTGAGGACCTCATTCTTGCAGTTGGGCCTGCTGTCATCAGTGGTTATCTTTGTATGGGGAAGAGTAAAAACGAAGGTTTTAACTACATATTTTAAAAAAATCTACAGAGTAACTATGACAAAATGTTAAAACTTGTAAAATACAGGTGATGGATCCACACACATTTGTTATATTATTCTCCGTATTTTTCAGTGTTTGACTATTTTATAGATGTATTGTTTAGGGAGGGGTCTTGCTTGTACAGATCAAGTATAGTATGTTCTGTACTAAGGAGTCTAATCAACTCAGTTCTGTGTGTCCAGGGTACAAAAGAACACAAGGGGAATAGAACTTGATGGGGGTGGGGGATGAGGTTGAAACTGTAAAAACAAGCTATCTGATTTTGTGAATAGGGAGCAGAGAAATTCAGTCGCAGTTGAAGGGGGATATGGTAATGAGGAAGGTTCTTTATTTTTTTTTTGTTTTTGTTTTAAGACATCAGGACATTTTTTTTTTTTTTTTTTTTTTTTTTTGTGGTATGCGGGCCTCCCTCTGCTGCGGCCTCTCCCATTGTGGAGCACAGGCTCCAGACGC
>NC_041214.2:51595022-51602802 GCF_002837175.3 Physeter macrocephalus | reverse complement strand
CCAGCCGCTCCGCGGCATGAGGGATCCTCCCAGACCGGGGCGCGAACCCGGTTCCCCTGCATCGGCAGGCGGACGCGCAACCACTGCGCCACCAGGGAAGCCCCACATCAGGACATATTTATTTGCATTTAATTAGAGAGTGCCCACACTTGTGAATTTAATGTATGCCTTCTAACCCGTACGTATGTGTGAAAAAATAGTACTTTTTTCAGGTGTTTTAAAAAACTACACAAATGATGTGAAGCTATAAATCTCATTTTAATTCTTACTTTTTTCACTACATTGTTTTTGAGACCTATCCATATAGCTATATGTAGATATGATTTATTCCTTTCTGACTGATATATAATATTTAATTGTGTGCACATACCACATTTTACTGATCTAGTCGAATAGTGATGAAACCTAGGTTGCTTACAACTTAGTATCACAACAAATAATACTGCAATAGAAGCTTTTTACCTGAGGTGGGATCAAGATGGCAGAGTAGAAGGACCCTGAGCACTCGGGCAGGAGCAGAACCAGTTCCACAGTGGAGACTACCATCACCAGCATGGCCGTGAGAACACACACTTGGGAAGGAGTGGAACCAGCTCAGTAGTGTGACTCAACCCCTCCAGCCCTGACCCAGCTTCTAACCAAGGTGTGCATACCAGGGAAAAAGTGGAACCAGCTCAGAAGTGCAGCCTGAATCCTTCAGGCCACAGCCACACCCCCAACTAAGTTGGAGACTGCCATCACATGAGGGAGAAGCAGAACTCCCTCGGGGCTCTTGCTCCAGCCCATTGGGCCCTGGCCCAACCCGATAGGGTGCTGACTTCCAAGGAGCCTAGGAAGAGCCCTGGTTCGCACCTGGTTCTAGTTCCAGCCCCTCCGAATCCAGCCCTACCTTGCACCCCAGTGGCAGCTGCTAATGCACCTTGGGGGAATATCTGGCCTGTGCTCACTTCAGGTCCAGCTCTCCTAGCAAAGCCACTGGGCACATGCATACTATATAGGGACACTTCCACATAGCAACATGCCCTCAAGACCAGGATAGGTAAATGGTTCACTTAATTTCATAGAAAAAAAACAGAGAAAATTAAACAGAATGAGAAGATAGAGGAATATGTTTCAAAGGAAAGAACAAGATAAATCCCCTGAAAAACTCTAAAGAAACAGAGATAAATAATTACCTGGTAAAGAGTTCAAAGCAATAGTAATAAGAATGCTAACTGAACTTCAGAAAAAAAATAGACGAACACAATGAGAACTTTAACAAAGAAGTAGAAAATATAAAAAAGAACCAGTCAGAACTGAAGAATACAATAACTAAAGTGAAAAATATACTAGAAGAAATTAACAGCAAGATTATGTGATACAGAATGCATAAGTGGTCTGAAAGATAGAACAGTGGAAATCACCCAATCAGAACAGCAGAAAGGAAAACAAATTTTAAAAAATGAGAATAGTTTAAGGGACCTCTAGGACAACATCAAGTGTACTAACATTTCCATTATAGGGGTCACAGAAAGAGAAGAGAGAGAGAAAGGGGTAGAAAATGTATTTGATGAAATTATGGTTGAAAACTTCTCTAACCTGAAGAAGGAAACAGATATCCAAATATAAAAAGCAAAGAGAACCCCATACAATATGAACCCAAAGAGACCCACACTAAGATATATCATAATTAAAATGGCAAAAGTTAAAGAGAGAATTTTAAAGGCAGCAAGAGAAAAACAGAGTCACATATAAGGGAACACCCACAAGTTTACCAGCTGATGTTTCAGCAGAAACTTTGCAGTCCAGAAAGGAGTGGCATGATATACTTAAAGTGCTGAAAATAAAACCCCTAAAACCTACGATACACTACCCAGAAAGTTTATCACTCAGAATGAGAGAGATAAAGAGCTTCCCAGACAAGCAAAAACTAAGAGTTCATCAATACTAAACTGACCTTACAAGAAATGTTAAAGGGTCTTCTTTAGGTAAAAAAGAAAAGGCTACAACCAGAAATAAGAAAACCTAGGAAGGGAAAAATCCCACTGGTAAAGGCAAATAGATAGTAAAGGCAGTGGACCAACCACTTAAATAAGCTAGTATGAATGATAAAAGATAAAAATTGTAAAATCAACTAAAACTGCAATAGATAGCTAAGGGATAGGCATGAAAATGTAAAATATGACATCAAAAACACAAACTGGGGAGGGGAAGGGAGTAAAAATTGTAGATCTTTTAGAATGTGTTTGAACTTAAATGACTATCAGCTTAAAACAAGTAGATATAAACTCCACGGTAACCACAAATCAAAAAACCTACAATAGATACACAAAAATTAGAGAGAAAGAAACACAAACATAACACTAAAGAAAATCATCAAACCACAAAGGGAAGAGACTAAAAGAAGAACAGAAAAGAACTACAAAAACGTTGGAAAACAAGTAACAAAATGGCAATAAGTACATACCTATCAATAATCACTTTAAATGTCAATGGACTAAATTCCCCAATCAAAACACATAGAGTGGCTAACTGGATTAAACACAAGACCCATATATGCTGCCTACAAGAGACTCACTTCAGAGATAAAAACACACACAGACTGAAAGGGAGGGGATGAAAAAAGATATTTCATGCAAATGGAAACCATAAGAAAGTGGGGGTAGGAATACTCATAACAGACAAAGTAGACTTTAAAACAAAGTCTACAGGGACTTCTCTGGTGGTCCAGTGGTTAAGACTCCATGCTTCCACTGCAGGGGGCATGGGTTCAATCCCTGGTTGGGGAACTAAGATCTCACATGCCACACAGTGTGGCCAAAAAACAAAACAAAACACAAAAACAAACCCAAAGTCTGCAATAAAAGACAAAAAGGGGCATTATATAATGATATAGATCAGCACAAGAAGAGAATATAAAATGTAAACATATATGCACCTAATATAGAAGCACCTAAATATATAAAGCAAATATTAACAGGTATAAAGGGAAAAATTGACTGTAAAACAATAATACTAGGGGACTTTAACACCCCACTTATATCAATGGACAGATCATCCAGACAGAAAATCAATAAGGAAACACTGGCCTTAAATGACACAGAAGACCAGCTGGATTTAACAGATATCTATAGGACATTCCATCCCAAAACAGCAGAATACACATTCTTTTCAAGTGCACATGGAATGTTCTCCAGGATAGATCACATACTATGACACAAAACAAGTCTCAATAAATTAAGGAAGATAGAAATTATATCAAGCATCTTTTCTGACCACAACAGTATGAAATACTGTTGATACAGTATGAAATACAGTATGAAATAAAAAATCAAGGATTCAACAAAGGAATCAAAGAGGAAATCCAAAAATACCTAAGGCAAATGAAAATTAAAAACACAACTTGCCAAAATCTAGGGGATGCAGCAAAAGCAGTTCCAAGAGGAAAGTTTAGAGTGATACAGGCCCACCTCAAGAAATAAGACAAATCTCAAATAAACAACACAACCTACCATTTAAAGGAATTAGAAAAAGAATAAACAAAACCCAAAGTCAGCAGAAAAAAAGGAAATAAATAAAGCTCAGAGTGGAAATAAATAAAATAGGGAAAAAAATAGAAAAGATTGATGAACACAAGAGCTATTTTTTGAAGGACAAAAAAAACTGATAAGCCTTTAGCCAGGCTCATTAAAAAAAAAGAGGACTCAAAATTAGAAATGAAAGAGAAGTTACAACTGATATCACAGAAATACAAACAAGAGAAATAGAATGCTATGAACAGTTATATGCCAACAAATTGGGACAACCTAGAAGAAATGAATAAATTCCCAGAAGCATACAAAACTGAATCAGGAAGAAATAGATAATCTGAACAGACCTATTACTAGTATTGAAATTGAATAAGTAATCAAAAAACTTCCAGCAAACAAAGGTCCATAATCAGGTTCACAAGGCAATTCTACCAAATATATAAAGAAGAGTTAATAGCTGTCCTTCTCAAACTATTCCAAAAGATTGAGGAGGAGGGAAAACTCCCAAACTCATTTTATAAGGCCACTATTACCCTGATACCAAAACCAAACAAAGATACTACAAAAAAAGAAAATTACACACCAATATCTCTGATGAATATAGATGCAAATGTCCTCAACAAAGTATTAGCAAAGTGAATTCAACAATACATAAAAAGGATCACACATCATGATCATGGGATTTAACCCAGGGATGCAAGGATGGTCCAATATCTGTAAATGAATCTATGTGAAATTGTGATATACATCAACAACATAAAGGATGAAAATGACATGATCATCTCAACAAATTCAGAAAGAGCATTTGACAAAATTCAACATTAATTCATAATAAAAATTCTCATCAAAGTTGTTATAGAGAGAACATACCTTAACATAATAAGGGCCATTTGTGACAAACCCAAGCTAACTTTATAGTTAATGGTGAAAAGCTGAAAACTTTTCTTCTAAGATCAGGAACAAGACTAGGATGCTCATTCTTGCCATTTCTATTTAACATGGTATGGGAAGTCCTAGCCACAGCAATCAGATGATAAAAAATAAATAAATAAAAGGAATCCAAATTGGAAAGGAAGAAGTAAAATTGTCACTATTTGCAGATGACATGATATTATATACAGAAAATCCTAAAGTATCCATCAAAAAAGCTATTAGAACTAATGATTCAGTAAAATTTCAGGATATAAGATTAATACACAGTAATCTGTTGCTTTTCTATACACTAATAATGAACTATCAGGAAGAAAAATTAAGAAAACAATCCATTTGCAATTGCATCAAAAAGAATAAAATACCTAGGAATAAATTTAACCAAGGAGGTGAAAGACCCACATTGTTGAAGGACACTGAAGATGATACAAATAATGGAAAGATATCCTGTGTTCATGGATTGGAAGAATTAATATTGTTAAAATGTCAATACTACTCAAAGAAATCTACAGATTTAATGTAATCCCTGTCAAAATACTCATGACATTTTCCACAGAACTGGAACAAATAATCCTAAAATTTGTATGGAATCACAAAAGACCCCAAATTGCCAAAGCAATGTTCAGAAAAAAGAACAAAGGTGGAGGTACCATGATCCTTGACTTTGGAGTATGCTGCAAAGCTACAGTAATCAAAGCAGTATGGTACTGGCACAAAAACAGACACATAGATCAATGGAACCAAATAGAGAGCTCAGAAATAAACCCATGCACATATGGTCAATGAATCTATGACCAAGGAGAAAAGAATATACAATGGGGAAAAGATAGTCTCTTCAACAAATAGTATTGGGAAAACTAGAAAGCTACTGGTAAAAGAATGAAATTAGAACATTTTCTCATACCACGTACAAAAATAAACTCAAAATGAATTAAAGATATAAATGTAAGATCAGAAACCATAAAACTCCTAGAAGAAAACAGGCAGTACACTCTTTGACATAGGTCTTAGAGTTTTGTTTTGTTTTTGTTTTTTGGATCCATCTCCTTGGGCAAGGGAAACAAAAGCAAAAATAAACAAATGGGACATAATAAAACTTAAAACATTTTGCACAGCAAAGGAAACCATCAACCAAATGAAAAGGCAACCTACCTACTGAATGGGAGAAGATATTTGCAAATGATATGTCTGATAAGGGGTTAATATCCCAAACATACAAAGAACTAATATAATTCAATATTAAAACAAACAAACAGCATGATTTTAAAATGGGCAGAAAACCTGAATAGGCATTTTTCTAAAGAAGACATACAGATGGCCCACAGACACATGAAAAGATGCTCAACATCACTAATTATCAGGGAAATGCAAGTCAAACAAATGAGATATCACCTCACAACTGTCAGTATGGCTATTGTCAAAATGACAAAAAATGTTAAGTATTGATGAGGATGTGTTGAAAAGGGAACCCTTGTGCACTGTTGGTGTGACTGTAAACTGGTACAGCCACTATGGAAAACAGTATGGAAGTTCCTTAAAAACAGAAAAATAGAACTGCCATATGATACAGCAATTCCACTCCTGGGTATATATCCAAAGAAAACAAAATACTAATTTGAAAAAAATATATGCACCCTAATGTTCATAGCAGCATTATTTACAATAGCCAAGATATGGAAGCAACCTAAGTGCCCATCAATAGATGAATGTGTAAAGAAGAAGTGGTATATATATATACAATGAAATATTAGCCATAGAAAAGAATGAAATTTTGCCATTTGCAACAGCATGGATTGAGTTGGAGGGTATTACACTTAGTGAAATAAGTCAGACAGAGAAAGACAAATACTGTGTTATCACTTATATGTGGAATCTAAAAAATAAAACAAATGAACAAATAATAAAACAGAAACAGACTCACAAAGAACAAACTATTGGTTACCAGTTGGAAGAGGTGTGAATGGAGGGGCAAAATGGGGGAAGGAGATCAAACTACTAGGTACAAAATAAATGAGATACAAGAATGGGAATAAGACACAGCACAGGAAATATAGTCAATATTTTATAACTTTAAATGGAGTATATTCTATAAAAATATGGAATCACTCTGTTGTACACTTGAAACTAATATAATATTAAGTCAACTATACTTCAATTAAAAATAAATAATTTTTAAAAAGCTTTTAACCCATCTTCGTGTGTACTTATAGCGGAGTTTTTCTGTAGTATAATCCCTGGAGCGAACTCATGAGGTCATAGGGATACACATACTTAAATAATGCCAAATGGTTCCCAGGATGGAGGCACCAGCTTACACTGTCAGCTCACTGAATGAAGGTTCTTGCTTTCCTGATACTTACTAGAAGAGGTATTTAAAAAAATCTTTTTCTTTAGGGTGCAAAGGTAGTGTCTCGTTGGTTTAGTTTGCAGTTCTCTGCTTACTACTGAAGCTGATCATCTCATTTTATACTTCTTAGTCGTTCATATTTCCCTTTTCATGATTTGCCTTTTCCCCAGTCTCTTTTCTATCCATTTCAATACTTTTCTTCTTCATCCTCTGCAGAAATAGCACTTTTCAAGGTTATGAATGACTCTGTGTTGGCAATTCCAAAATTTAATTCTGTGTTATTATCTAATTCAAACTTTCAGCAGCGTTTGACACAATTGTTTACTTCTTTTTGCTTTATTTATTTTTTAACATCTTTATTGGAGTATAATTGCTTTACAATGGTGTGTTAGTTTCTGCTGTATAACAAAGTGAATCAGCTATACATATACATACATCCTCATATCTCCTCCCTCTCGTGTCTCCTTCCCACCCCTCTAGGTAGACAAAAAGCACCGAGCTGATCTCCCTGTGCTATGCAGCTACTTCCCACTAGCTAACTATTTTACATTTGGTAGTGTATATATAAGTCCATGCCACTCTCTCACTTCATCCCAGCTTACCCTTCCCCCTCCCCCATCCTCAAGTCCATTCTCTATGTCTGCATCTTTATTCCTGTCCTGGCCTTAGGTTCTTCAAAACCTTTTTTTTTTTTTTTAGATTCCATATATATGTGTTAGCATACTGTATTTGTTTTTCTCTTTCTGACTTACTTCACTCTGTATGACAGATGCTAGGTCCATCCACCTCACTACAAATAACTCAATTTCGTTTCTTTTTATGGCTGAGTAATATTCCATTGTATATATGTGCCACATCTTCTTTATCCATTCATTTGTCGATGGACACTTAGGTTTCTTCCATGTCCTGGCTATTGTAAACAGAGCTGCAATGAACATTTTGGTACATGTCTCTTTTTGAATTATGGTTTTCTCAGGGTATATGCCCAGTAGTG
>NC_041214.2:51588595-51594573 GCF_002837175.3 Physeter macrocephalus | reverse complement strand
TCTTGTTTATGGTTTCCTTTGCTGTGTAAAAGCTTTTAAGTTTCATTAGGTCCCATTTGTTTATTTTTGTTTTTATTTCCATTTCTCTAGGAGGTGGGTCAAAAAGGATCTTGCTGTGATTTACGTCATGGAGTGTTTACTTTTTTGAAACACTCCTCTGGTTTTCTTTACACTATACTCTTTTGTTTCCTCCACCCTTGTTCACTTTTGCATTGGCTACTTCTTCTCAGTCTCTATTGATGATTCTCATTCTTAACTACACTCTAAGTATTAGAAATCACCAGAGGTTCAGTCCTTAGCCCTTTTCTCTACCTGCATTTCCTCCCTAGTTGATCTCATCTAGTCTCATAGCTTTGAATAGCATTTATATTCACGTCTTCCATCACCATCATCAGCATCATCACCATCACAGATAGTAAGTGTTGAGTATTTACTATGTGCCAGACACTACATTCTAAGTGCATTACATTCATTTAATCTTCCCAATGTAAACTAACTAGAAAGTAAGTTCCATGAGAGTGGGAACCTTATCTTTTATACTCATAGTGTCTGAGACAAGGAAGGTGCTCAACAAATTACTATTGAAAGAATGAATGAAATTTTGGAAATACTAGAAATAAGAATTCCGGCAAATAAAGTTTTAAAATTATGTACCTAAGATTAAAGTGGATGGAACTGAAAGAGTTGTGCAGTTTTCTTTGGTAACGCCTAATATGTATCTTGGCATTAAAAGGCAAGTTTCTTATAAATATGTTATTTTATTTCAATAGACTCTTACTGACTCCCTACTCTGTTTAGGTAGGATCCATACTAGCTAGATTCAGTGTACAAATATCAATAAGATATATTTCCTTGTCCTTAGAGAAATTACAATCAAGTGTCTCATTTTCCTTCATGAATGATAGATTATGTTTTAAATTACAAATCAATAACTCCTTTAAACTTAAACCTGTTTTACTTTTCTACAATTTTAAATGATTTTATTTAGTTATGTTGTTAGTTAATTACGTGGCTGAAGTTGTGGGATTTCTGATCAGACATAACTGATGTGAATGAACACAATCAGTATTTTGTATTTAGATGTCATCTATATGTATAAATTATTGTACCACAGTTTGATGAGCTTAGCACTTCACAAAAGTAATATATCGCTTAATTTTTTAAATAAGCATTAACAGAGAAAACCTTTACAGATGTAAGAATGTATACCAATAACAGAAGAAAGTTCTTTAATGAGTATTCAATGATATCAATTGCAAATTAACATATTTTAACTTAAGCAAACATTTCATAAATCTCAGATGGTGAATACAGCCACTTGGAAAGTTCATTTCATTTTAGGGTTTATATTTCAGAGGTTTAATTCACATCTATTCTGAAACAAGTATACTTGAAGTACATTAACATTTTCTGCATAATGCCAGAAGGGACTGAAATAACATTTGGAGATTTTTATAAATCAGATGATAGAACAGGTGTGGCTATACAGCTAATAAGTTATAATTTGCTCCAGATGTAGTTATATTAAAATCAGAAAATTATTTATCTGGGTCTGTGTGGGGAGGGGAGAGTGGATTAAATTAAGCTAAGGAGATAATCAGATATTTAAAATTTGGAAATAAATTTTCTTCTAATACTAAGGATCAAGAATTTGCTTCAGAATGCAAAAAAGATGCTTCTAAACCTCCACTGTATTTTTTTATTCTGAAGATTAAAACCAGCCAAATATAATATAAAGGTAATTGTCACTAATGGGGGCTTATAAAATATTACAAATCATGGATGGATAAGATAGAAGGAGTCTTAAATTCTAAAAATCATTTAACCACTCTTTCTCAACTGGCAATCCTCATGATTTAGAAACTTCTGAATACAATAGAACATTACTTTGTTTTCTGATAAATTTGTACAAATAAGTAAATTCACAAAATTATATATATCTCATTATTTTATGTATGTACGAATTTTATATATGTATTTATATATTATTTTATATATAAAATAATGAGATTGTTCAAGACTGAAATATATTAGTAATAGATATGGATAGCCTAGAGTGAAGTAAGTAGGAAGGGACAGGGACTTATATTGAACAGAATATTAGCTGAAAACATGTATGAGATTAAAAAAGGAAAAAACAGGGTTAATAATAAAGTAAATGAATAAATGGAATATAGAGAAGTTTAGATCTAAAAATATTTAAGAGATTTTCAAATAGAGTCACATAATCACATAAACATCAACTTTCTTTAATCAATTAGTGTGTTTTACAATCAGAATTCTTACAGAGATTCCTGTGTGCAGCACTGCAAACTGGGAAGGAGATGGAGTGCATCTTCAGCTACACAGAGTACTGATTCTTTTTGCTGCTCTCTCTCCTTGTTGTGCTGGGATGGCAGCAAAATAGGCAAAGGGCAAGAATTTCTTCCAAAGAATGCTTTCATGCTACAAAACTACTTTGTGCTAATTGCATTTTAAAATTCTACCATCGGGACTTCCCTCACAGTCCGGTGGTTAAGACTCTGTGCTCCTAATGCAGGGGGCACAGGTTCGATCCCCAGTTGGGGAACTAAGATCCCGCATGCCACACAGTGCATACTACATAGGCACGGCCAAAAATAAAATAAAAATAAAATAAAATGTCATTCTATTGTCTCTGTGTAGTTATTAAAAAAATAAAATAAAAAGTCTACCACACAATTACATAATTTAAAGGTAGCAAGCATAAAACCAAAAACATTTTATAACTTTAAGAATGATCTGAAGGCAACACTAACACATATGTAAAAAGATTTAGCTATGGGGATGTTTATTGCAATATTTTAACAGAAAATATTATAAACAATTGTCCAAAAATAAGGTATGATTAAAAATTATGATTCATCCAAATTCAGAATATTATGAATATTTTTGACATGGAAAGATTTCATAATGGAAGAAATGGAGGAGGTGGATATTATAAAACTCTATTATTCCACTCATAAAAATATATATTTTCAAAACAGAAAGTCTAGGAGGATACACATCAAATGTTTATAAAACTATGCAAATGTTGGAATTTCCTAATCAATAATGAACATGGCTTATTTTGGTAATAAAGAAAAAAAGAATCATATTAAAGTGGCCTAACACTGAACAACATAATATACATATACCCATCTTACAACCTATTTCATAACCTATCAAGCATTTGTGTAACCCACCGCCAGATGTCTACTATTCTCTGGACCTCTTCTGCCTTCCCCTTATAGAAACTTGTTTTTACTACCAGTACTGGAAGTACCTGGTATAGTAGCTTTCTCTGAAGTATAAATTAATATAACAATGTGTATGCTTTGATGCTCACAAGCAGTGGAGTTCAAGCAGTTAAGAGCCCAAGTTTTGGCAGCATAGTTCTGGACTCAGGTTCCAATTCTGCTGATTAGTGGCTGTTGCCTTGGGCAAATGACTTAACTCCTTTAAGTTCCAGTAATCTCATTTGTAAATTGGAGATAATAAAAGGACTTAGCCCAGGAGGATTATAATAAGGGGGTACACAGTGGCTTCACTGTGTTTGACATGTGGTTAATGCCTTGCGAATGTTAGCTATTATATAGACTGTAGTAGGAAAGCTACTTTACTTCATAGGAGTGACTTTTTTTTTTTAATGATGTAAGGAGAGTATTAGTGATTAGCTAGTAGGAAAGAGATGCTGGTAAGAAGTGAGACATTGAACACGGGGTGGGGAAGGGGGATGAATCATTTATTTCTCATTCAGATAGTGTTGCTATTACTCATGGCCCATAAATGTGGATGATTTGTAAATGTCTATGAACAGCAGGTGTGCTGTGTGCCTGGGTGAGTCCACGTGTGAAAGAGTGGCTGTGAGTGTTGTCAGGAGTGTGCTCATATGGGTGTTAGGGATAGAGCAGAGGATCATTCCCTCCTCTCACTGGTCAGCTGAAACTTTCCTGAGAATGCAGCATGCTTAGTGTAGTAGGTATATATAATACAGAAGATCTGCTCCTAATCAAGCCTAGACTTCATGATATAGGTGTCTAATTAATAATGCTGAATGACCAAATCAATTGACTGGTGACTGAATGGGCAGAAGACGACTTAGAAAGAGGATTGCGTCACATTATGCCACAAGTACAGAATTGAAGAAAGAATAAATGGGGCAAGGAGTGGCCAAGATGGTGCAGTAGGAAGACCCTGAGGTCACCTCTTACCCATGGGCACACCAAAATTACAACTGTTTACAGAGTAATTATCTATAAGAATGACCTGAAGACTAACAGAAAAGATTTTCCACAACTAAAGATATAAAGAAGGAACTACAATGAGACAAATAGGAGGGGCAGAGAAACAATAGTCAAGACCCACACTCTCTGGTAGGTGATCCATAAATGGGGGTATAATAATAATTGTGGAGTTTCTCCCCAAGGAACAAGGGGCCCAAGACCCAAACCAGGCTCCCTAGCCTGGGAGGGCTACACCAGGAAGACAAGCCCCAGAACATCTGGCTTTGGAGGCCAGCAGGGCTTGTGTATGGAAGAGCTGGATGGCTCAAGGAAATGGAGACTCCCCTCTTAAAGGGTGCATGCAAAATCACACATGTCCTGAGTCCCAGCATAGAGCCAGTAGCTTGAAAGAAGCCTGGGTCAGACCTACCTGCTCATCTTAGAGAGCCTCCCAGAGATACAGGAGACAACTGGGGCTTCCCCTGGGCATGGAGATGCTGGAAACAGCCATTTTGGGGAGCTTGTTCTACCAGCAGGACTCTGGCAAACACCATTTGGAGTCCTCCCTCTAGACTATTAGTACTGGGGGCTTACCCACACACCAGCAAGCTGACACAAGCCCTGGGATCCTCATGCCTGGCAGCCAGCTGCCCTGGGACCCAGCTGCCCTGGGACCCAGCTCTGTCCACCACTGTGTCAGTGGCCAGCTCCACCTATCAGTGCACCCACAGTAGTCATCCTCGCCACAACAGAAGGCCTATACAGCCCACATAAGAGTATGTATACAGACTATAGCTCTCATGACCAGATGGGAGTCTGCCTGCTGGGCCCCATAGGACATCTCCTACATTAGGCCACTTCTAGATCGGAAGATATAATCAACCTACCTAGTTCATAGAAATAAACATAGATAATTAGGCAAAATTAGTAGACAGAGGAATATGTTTCAAACAGAAGAACAAGAAAAAACTGAGAAAAGAGAACTAAATGAAGTAGAGATAAGAAATCTACCCATAAAACACTTCAAGGTAACAATCACAAAGAAGCTCAAGGAACTTGGGAGAATGGATGAACTCATTACAAGTTCACTGAAGAGTTAGAAAATATAAAGAAGAACCAAACAGAGCTGAAGAAGAATATAATTGGAATAAAAAAATATATTAGAAGGAATCAACAATAGTTTAGATGATACAGAAGAAGAGATCACTGATCTGGAAGTCAGAGAAGTGGAAATCACCCAAGCTAAACAGAAACAATAAAAACCACTTTTTTAATGAGAATAGTTTAAGAGACCTCTGGGACAACAGCAAGTATACTCACATTTGCATTACAGGGATCCCAGAAGGAGAAGACAGAGAAAGGAGCAAAAAACTTATTTGAAGAAATAATATCTAAAAATTTTCATAACCTGGGAAAGGAAAAAGACATCTAGGTCCAGGAAGCACAGAAAGGGCCAAACAATATCAATCCAAAGAAGTCCACACCAAGGCACATTACAATTAAAATGGCAAAAATTAAAGATAAGAGAGAATCATAAAAGCAAAAAGAGAAAAGCAACTAGTTACATACAAGGGAACTCCCATAAGACCATTGGCTAACTTTTTAACAGACACTTTGTAGGCCAGAAGGGAGTGGCACAATATATTCAAAGTGCTGCTTCCCTGGTGGCGCAGTGGTTGAGAGTCTGCCTGCCGATGCAGGGGACACGGGTTCGTGCCCCGGTCCGGGAGGATCCCACATGCCGTGGAGCCGCTA
>NC_041214.2:51515511-51588502 GCF_002837175.3 Physeter macrocephalus | reverse complement strand
TGCAGGGCACACGGGTTCGTGCCCCGGTCCGGGAAGATCCCACATGCCGCGGGGCGGCTAGGCCCGTGAGCCATGGCCACTGAGCCTGTGCGCCCAGAGCCTGTGCTCCGCAACGGGAGAGGCCACAACAGTGAGAGGCCCGCGTACTGCAAATGTAAATAAATAAATAAATAAAGTACTGAAAGAAAAAACTCACTATTCCGGCCGGGGGGAGGAAGAGTGGGAGGGGGAGGGGAGTGGAGGGGGCGAGGGAGGAGAGGGGGAGGGCGGAGGAGGAGAAGAAGAAGAAAATTACAGGCTAATATTACAAATGAATATAGAAGCAAAAATCCTCAACAAAATATTCACTGAATTCAACAATATATTAAGAGGACCATACACTATAATCAAGTTGGATTTATCCCAGGTATGCACGAATGCTTCAACATCTGCAAATCAATCAGTATTATAAACCACATTTACACTGATAGATACATGGATAAAGAAGGTGTGGTATATATATACAATAGAATATTCCTCAGCCCTAAAATATATGAAATCTTGCCATTTGCAACAACAAGGATGGTCTTAGGGGGTATTATGCTAAGTAAAATAAGTCAGACAAAGACAAATATGCATGATTTCACTGATATGTGGAATGTAAAAAACAAAACAAACAAAATGAAAACAGACTCATAGAGAACAAATGGGTAGTTGCCAGAGGGAAGGGGTAGGGGGTGGTGAAATAGGTGACGGGGATTAAGAGGTATAGATCTCCAGTTATATAATAAATAAGTCACATGGATATAATATACAGCATTAGGAAGATGGTCCAAAATATTGTAATAACTTTATATGGGGACAGATGGTTACTACACATTGTGGTGATCATTTCATAATGTCTGCAATTGTCAAATCATTATGTCATTCACCTGAAACTAACACAATATTGTAAGTCAGCTATATTTCAATAATGAAGAAAGAATGAATGGTCCGAATCTTTCTGAGAGAGGGAGACTTAGGAATTGAGGCAAAGGACAGAGTCCACAGGATTAAAAAAAAAAAAAAGATGTATAAAATTTAACCCAAGGACCTGGGGGGGATGGTGCAGTTAAGGAGAAGTCAGAGAAAGTGGTAAGGCTAAGACCTAGCCTTAAAAGAGAAAAACCATGCTGGAGGGGAAGAATGAGGAGAGGAAGAAGGTTGCAATGGCACAGGTGAAACATGACTAGATAATAAACCAGAATTACCGCTATCTCAAAGGTGAGAAAG
Source organism: Physeter macrocephalus (assembly GCF_002837175.3). NCBI lineage: Eukaryota > Metazoa > Chordata > Mammalia > Artiodactyla > Physeteridae > Physeter > Physeter macrocephalus. The sequence goes on along the minus strand of NC_041214.2, from coordinate 51,587,251 downwards.
AAGTCTCAGAGAAGAGATAACCACCCTAAGGAGTGGATGCTTAAGATCACTGTAGAACATTCTAAGATTCAAACATTTGTAAAATGGAGAAAATATGTAAAACAGAGATAATCCTTATAGGAAAGCTCAAAGTTGGAAGCAAATGAAAAATAAAGGAAACAAAGATAATCTTATAAGACTCCAGTGATCAAAGACGAAGTGGCTTCTACAGGAGACCCTTGTTACTCTCCATATTCCAGTTGTGACCTGGTTTTCCATAAGAACTCTCTGAGTTCTGGTTAAGACCATTTGGTTTGCAACTGGTCTAGAGTCCCTAGGATAACCAAGCAGCCCACAGTATCCCAATATCAAGCTAGCCTCTTTTAAGAGCTGTTGGAATATCCTATGATAAACCATAATGGAAAAGAATTTGAAAAAGTATAAATATAACCTCCTTCCCTACCTCTACTCCTACTTCTTTCTCTTTGAGAAAACCTGTTTTTGAAATAAAGAATTTTTTTTCTTTAAAAAAAAAAAGCTGTTGGATTTAGTAAAACTAAGGATCACTGCAAACCTCCTTGGTTTTCTGTTTGTAAAATCAGCACTTCTTTCTTTGGAAGCCAAAGTTACATTATTCCTTCTGGAGGAGTTCAAGGCTTCAAAAGGAATCATAGGGCTGGTCAATTCACCACAGTGAACTCCCTTTGAAAATCATGCCTGGAAGTTAAGGTCAGAGTGGAACTCTGTTCAGAGACTCTTCCATCTGCCATGCAATAGATGACTCCTGAATTAATCACAGCCACTCCCTTCTTCAGCATCCTGTTCTAAGAGCAGGCAAACTGTTGTTACAACTAACCAATGCTGACTGTAAAATAAATTAGTGGAGGCAAAGGGACCTTTGGGTAAACAAATTAAAATTCATAGTTTTCCTTGGTCATTAAAGGAGCATTTAAGGAAATTCTACTACTTTTATCCTAAATATAATGATGTGGTTTGCTATCATACCAGAAACACCACTTTAGAATGGTGGTTTAATATTTTCTATATGTGTAGTTCTTTTGTGCTCCTACATTTTATCTGTTGATTCTCCTAACACTCCAAGGTAGTTAAGGAAAGCTATCATATTCCCATTTTATAGATGAAGTAACTGAGTCAAAGAAATTATATAATAATGGATAATGTATCCAGAAGTCCTGTAAAAGGCATAAACTTGCCAGAAAGTGGAAGTGTTTGACTCCTGGATCAGTACTTTTTTTTAAATGAACCATATCACTCATTTTGATTTCTTTCACTTTGAGGAGCTACTAATTAAGGAATGCAGTACTTACACATTCCACAACATGGATAAAACTCAAAAACATTATGGTAAGTCAAAGAAGCCAGACAAGAAAGATCACGTTATATGATTCTATTTACATGAAATGTCCAGAACAGGCAAATCTATAGAGAAAGAAATTAAATTAATTATTGGTGGGGAGGGGCAGGAGGGCAAAGGAAATGACTATTAATGACTAGGATGTTTCTTTTGGGGATGATAGAAATGCTCTAAAATTAGCTCATGGTGATGGTCATACAATTCTGTAAATATCCTAAAACCCACTGGGTTGTACTCTTAAAATGCATAAATTTTATGATATTTAAAATATTTCTCAATAAGCCTATTTTTAAAAAGTTCAAATAGGATGGTAAAACATTATGTGCAAAATAATTAATATTTATGTATTATTTGTTATACCAAAGAGCTTTCTGAAAGAAAAAAAATCCATCCAAAAGAGTTTTCACTAGGAATAAATATGAAACTTGGTCAAATAAATTTTAGGAAGATTAATGTTAAAGTGATGTTTCTGAACTGTGTCTTCCAATATTTGTGACTGCTGACAAAAAGTAAAGGGCACTCTTTTCTATCAGGTGGAAGGAAAATCATTTAAGTGGACGGGTTTGTGGGTCACAATGACCTCTAAGAGGAGTACTATCAATTGAGATAAATTATGCATTTTGGAAGTTATGTTAGTGTGAGCTAAACATAAAATTACAAAAGTTATGTAAATAAATCTTTAAAAGGGAACCAAAAATTTAGCCTCTAAAATTTCATTTTATAAGTTACTTTCCTATGAAAAAGATGAAAGTTTGGCATTAATAGTTAGGCTGCTAATTAGTGTCTATGATATACTCTTAAACCACTATTAAATATATGGACTAGAATTATCATATTACTTAAATTTTCAAGCATCTATATCTCAAAAGACAGAAGGGAAATGTGGGCAAAACGAAGTTAAAATTTTTACGCAGAAAAGTAACGATATATAGTACTATAGTACTATATAGTTAGTACTATATACTATATACTATATACTATATAGTATAGTAACGAAAAGTACTATATTCTTGAATCAAAGTTGAAATTGTTCAGTGGTGATTTAAAAGAAAAAAGTATCAATGTAGAAATACAAATATTTATGTAATATTGGAAACAAGCAAAAGGCATCAGAGTTAGGATAAGAATTACAGCCTATGAGAGCCCGAAAGGGCCTCCGAGGTCTTAGTCGAACCCATTAGTTACTTAGATGTGGACACACACTCATCAGGACTAAATGGCATGTCAGAGCCACCTGGCTAATGTATAGAGGGTCATCATCTTCTGATTCTTGGCTTAGCATGATTTCAATTAAGACCACATTGGTGGGGAACATGGGTTGGGGGTAGAGGCTGGAAGGCACAACAGAGAGATGGTTTAAAATGGAGAAAGATAAATTTATTCTAAAAGGAGGTATGGGACTATGAATTATTAGAACTTTAAATTTTACTTATAAGTAAACACAATAATGATATAGTATTCAGCACAGGTTTAAAAATTCAGAACATAAAAAAATGTTTCATGTTAGTTAAAAGTATGACATGTTAACTCATTTATTAAGAGAGAAAACCTAAGAGAGAATAAGGAACAACTAACAGCATAAATAATAACAAGCCACAGTACAGAAGTTCAAGTGAGATGAATTAAGAGATTGCAAGATACAGGGGAAATAGATAGTAAAGCATTTGAATACTCTGAAAGAAAAAACAGGGGACAGAAGGTGGGACAGAAAATTAGGCTAGGAAAACAGAAGGGGAGATGTTCAACTAGGACTAGAAAAGAAGGCTTATTGTGATGCTTATCACTTAAAGCTGGCTCTGCAACTGTGGAGAAGCCAGTAACATGACTTGTAAGAAAGAATATAAACAATGCAAATGCTTAGAATTGGATTTAAGATGCTTAATTATAAAAAGCCATTTACAAAGCTCATATTGAAAAGTCAATTTAAATACTTTCTATTGTATGCTTTGAACAAATAATTATGTTTCTTCAAACAAGACACAGGGAGAGTCAAGAGATGAGTAGTTTATCAGTCTGCCCTTATTTTCATTTGCCAAAAGAAAATCTAAAATGCTATGCCCATTATGTTAATCCAGTGATTTATCTGGGGAGAAGATATTCAATGTGATGCATGGTTTTTCCTCTTCTCAAATAACTGACATGATTTTGAAAAGATATTAATAAGCTGGAAAAGATATCGATGATAATTATTGAGATAACAGAAAATCTTAAGCACATTAATTGGCCAGTAATAGAAAAATTAGGCATGCATTTAAAAGAAAGCCAACTAAGAAGCAAGATTGTTGAAGTTCATGAAAATTATAAATGTCATAAGATGGTAGAGAAAGTAAAAGTAAAGTAATTTGAATGGCAACAAAATTTGAGCTAGAGAAATTTATAGCATATTCTTCATATAGAGGACAAAAAAAAAAAAGGCTGTTAAGAATGGATAAAATTAAGAGCGTTGGCACATATAACCAGTATGGAGCCAGGAGGTCAGACATCCAATGAAGACCTGTGAACAGGTGGAGAGCACCTGCACACCAGAAGTCAAAGTGAAGTCGAGGCCAGCTGGCTGGCATGTGGTTAATGCTGAATAAATATTTGCTGAAAAATGAAGTTATTCTCAGGATATGGTCAGCCCAGCACCAACATATGGGAACAGATGAGTTGTGGTAAGAGGCTGGTTCAATTGATAGTGGGCAGAGATAAAGGCAGATTATAACAAGTAGAAAATAGGTACTGAGAGGAGGGGAGCAGAGGGGCTGGCCTGGACCACTGGAGAAGGGTACACCTGTGAAAGTCCCCAAAAGACCCTAGAGGGGAGAAGAAAGTGTACCAAGTATGGGAATACAACACTGCCAAGACCTGAGATGGAAACTTTGCTGTCTTTCCTGCACTTGTAGTTCTATAGCTTTCCTAAATCACTGTAACCACTTTTGTAAAATGAATTGGAGAGAAACAATACATTGGAGCAATCAGTTCGCCAGAGGGCACTTGTGGATAAAGTAAGAGGCACATTAATAAACATTTTTCTATATGGTCTGACATTTCTACTGAGAACTTGATATGGGAATAAGATTGTTGTGGGGTAAAACAACAAAAACAACAACAACAAAACTTGGTGCCCTTCATGGATAGGTTCATAGGAAGTGCTACCTGTCATCTTGATTTAAGAGAAACTTTAATGATCCTGTCCACTCTGACCTACCAATTTTCAATGGTTTCAACCAAGAGAGAGGTGACAGATAGCCTTTTAAGATAGTTTCTTTCTCTGTTAACACAGCTTGGATATTGTTACCCATGGAGTGAATCTATTCAACACCAGCAGCAGAAACCCTAATTTAGTTTTGAAATTATGTGCCATTTTGCTCTGCAATTACACTGTCCTTTAGATGAATCTGTATTACATCTATAACTACCCAATCTCTACATGTAGAACTGAATAGATCAGCTGCACTTTATGCAGCTGATCTATTTATAACACCCATTTATGATAAAAACTCTCCAGAAAGTGGGCATAGAGGGAACCCATTTCAACATAATAAAAGCCATATATGACAAACCCACAGCAAACATCATTCTCGATAGTGAAAAACTGAAAGCATTTCCTCTGAGATCAGAACAAGACAACAATGTGTACTTTTGCCACTATTATTCAACACAGGTTTGGAAGTCCTAGCCATGGCAATCAGAGAAGAAAAAGAAATAAAAGGAATGTTATTCTCAGGATATGGTCAGCCCAGCACCAACATATGGGAACAGATGAGTTGTGGTAAGAGGCTGGTTCAATTGATAGTGGGCAGAGATAAAGGCAGATTATAACAAGTAGAAAATAGGTACTGAGAGGAGGGGAGCAGAGGGGCTGGCCTGGACCACTGGAGAAGGGTACACCTGTGAAAGTCCCCAAAAGACCCTAGAGGGGAGAAGAAAGTGTACCAAGTATGGGAATACAACACTGCCAAGACCTGAGATGGAAACTTTGCTGTCTTTCCTGCACTTGTAGTTCTATAGCTTTCCTAAATCACTGTAACCACTTTTGTAAAATGAATTGGAGAGAAACAATACATTGGAGCAATCAGTTCGCCAGAGGGCACTTGTGGATAAAGTAAGAGGCACATTAATAAACATTTTTCTATATGGTCTGACATTTCTACTGAGAACTTGATATGGGAATAAGATTGTTGTGGGGTAAAACAACAAAAACAACAACAACAAAACTTGGTGCCCTTCATGGATAGGTTCATAGGAAGTGCTACCTGTCATCTTGATTTAAGAGAAACTTTAATGATCCTGTCCACTCTGACCTACCAATTTTCAATGGTTTCAACCAAGAGAGAGGTGACAGATAGCCTTTTAAGATAGTTTCTTTCTCTGTTAACACAGCTTGGATATTGTTACCCATGGAGTGAATCTATTCAACACCAGCAGCAGAAACCCTAATTTAGTTTTGAAATTATGTGCCATTTTGCTCTGCAATTACACTGTCCTTTAGATGAATCTGTATTACATCTATAACTACCCAATCTCTACATGTAGAACTGAATAGATCAGCTGCACTTTATGCAGCTGATCTATTTATAACACCCATTTATGATAAAAACTCTCCAGAAAGTGGGCATAGAGGGAACCCATTTCAACATAATAAAAGCCATATATGACAAACCCACAGCAAACATCATTCTCGATAGTGAAAAACTGAAAGCATTTCCTCTGAGATCAGAACAAGACAACAATGTGTACTTTTGCCACTATTATTCAACACAGGTTTGGAAGTCCTAGCCATGGCAATCAGAGAAGAAAAAGAAATAAAAGGAATCCAAATTGGAAAGGAAGAAGTAAAATTATCACTGTCTGCAGATGACATGATACTATACATAGAAAACCCTAAAGATGCTACCAGAAAACGACTAGAGTTCATCAATGAATTTGCTAAAGTTGCAGGATATAAAATTAATACACAGAAATCTCTTGCACTCCTATACACTAACAATGAATGATCAGAAAGAGAAATCAAGGAACAATCTCATTTACCACCTCATCAAAAAAAATAAAATACTGAGAAATAAACCTACCTAAGGAGGCAAAAGACCTATACTCAGAAAACTATAAGATACTGATGAAAGAAATAAAAGATGAGACAAACAGATGCAGAGATATACCATGTTCTTGGATTGGAAGAATCAACATTGTGAAAATGACTATACTACTCAAAGCAATCTACAGATTCAATGCAATCCCTATCAAATTACCAATGGCATTTTTCACAGAATTAGAACAAAAAATTTTACAATTTGCATGGAAACACAAAAGACCACACATAGCCAAAGCAATCTTTTTTTTTTTTTTTTTTTTTTTTTGCGGTACGCGGGCCTCTCACTGCTGTGGCCTCTCTTGTTGCGGAGCACAGGCTCTGGATGCGCAGGCTCAGTGGCCATGGCTCACAGGCCCAGCCGCTCCATGGCATCTTCCCGGACCGGGGCATGAACCTGCGTCCCCTGCATCGGCAGGCGGACTCTCAACCACTGCGCCACCGGGGAAGCCCCAAAGCAATCTTAAGAAAGAAAAATGGAGCTGGAGGAATCAGGCTCCCTGACTTCAGACTATACTACCAAGCTACAATAATCAAGATAGTATAGTACTGGCACAAAAACAGAAATATAGATCAATGAAGCAGGATAGAAAGCCCAGAGATAAACCCACGCACCTATGGACACCTAATCTATGACAAAAGAGGCAAGAATATACAATGGAGAAAAACAGTCTCTTCAATAAGTGGTTCTGGGAAAAGTGGACAGCTAAATGTAAAAGAATGAAATTAGAACACACCCTAGGATTTAGGATTAAAGACCTAAATGTAAGGCTGGATACTATAAAACTCTTAGAGGAAAACATAGACAGAAGACTCTCTGACATAATTTGCAGCAAGATCTTTTTCAATCTACATTCTAGAGTAATGAAAATGAAAACAAAAATAAACAAGTGGGACTTAATTAAACTTAAAAGCTTTTGCACAGCAACGGAAACCATAAACAAGACAAAAAGACAACCCTCAGAATGGGAGAAAACATTTGCCGATGAAACAACAAAGGATTAATCTTCAAAATATACAAACAGCTCATGGCACTCAATATCAAAAAAACAAACAATCCAGTTAAAAAATGGGCAGAAGACCTAAACAGACATTTCACCAAGGAAGACATACAGATGGCCAAGAGGCACATGAAAAGATGCTCAACATCACTAATTATTAGAGAAATGAAAATCAAAACTACAATGAGGTATCAACTCATGCCAGACATCTGGAACAGTCACTATGGAGAATGCTATGGAGGTTCCTTAAAAAACTAAAAATAGAGTTACCATATGATCCAGCAATCCCACTACTGGGCATATACCCAGAGAAGAACATAATTCAAAAAGACACATGCACCCCAATGTTCATTGCAGCACTATTTACAGTAGCCAGGTCATGGAAGCAACCTAAGTGTCCATTGACAGAGGAATGGATAAAGAAGATGTGGTACATATATACAATGGAATATTACTCAGCCATAAAAAAGAACAAAATAATGCCATTTGCAGCAACATGGATGGACCTAGAGACTGTCATACTGAGTGAAGTAAGTCAGACACAGAAAGACAAATATCATATGATATCACTTATATGTGGAATCTTAAAAAAGGGTAAATATAAACTTATTTACAAAACAAGTAGAGTTGCAGATGTAGAAAACAAACTTATGGTTACAGGGGGGTAAGGAGGAGGAGGGATAAATTGGAAGATTGGGATTGACACATACACACTACTGTATATAAAATAGATAATTAATAAGGACCTAATGTATAGCACAGGGAACTCTACTCAATGATCTGTAATGGCCTATATGTGAAAAGAATCTAAAAATGAGGGGATATATGTGTATGTATAACAGATTCACTCTTCTGTACACCTGAAATTAACACAATATTGTAAATCAACTATCACCCAAAAATATTTTTTAAAAACTCTAAATAATGTTCCAAGTGATGGTATATGATAATTTATTGCCCATTTCATTAGAGTTGGGAATAAATTATTCCTAATCACTCACTATTAAAAATATGATCTTTGCATGTAAATAATGTTCTTCTGAAGTTTTCTAAACATAAATTCACAAAGAGATTACTTGATCACAAATATTTTTATGGGTTAGAGAAATATAATAACAATTTTTTATCACCAAAGGAAGGGAAGCTTTATCACTAAAGTGTTTATACTAATTTAAAAGGAGGTAAACGTTTTATTTTTGTTTAGTTATTAGTAATTCAATGTTTCTTGCTTGTTTACCAAATTTCCTGTGTTAATTATCTGTTTCTGTTTTTCAACCATTTGCCTGCTTGGGGTCTTGGAGTTTTCTCACACAGTTGAATAAATTCTTTATATGGTATGGATAGTAACACCTTGCATACCGTATATGATACAAATTTTTTTTTCCATCTTCTATTTTTAGGTTTGGCAGTTTTTGAATTCAGAGATTACATTTTTTTATAGGCAAAATCTGTTAATATTACTCTTTGCAATTTCTGAAGTGCTGCTTTATCCCTCTGCAATTAGGGTAAGTTCTGTATCTTTTTTTGGTGCTAGTTTTTCCTGTTATTTTTTTCCTATTTAATTCGAGGTTTCTTTGGGTGTATTTTGGTTTATTTTGTTTTAGTTACCCCTACACCACTTATTACATAATTTTGCTTTTCCCATTCGTTAATGATCCTTATATTAAAATAGATTCTACTTCTGTATTTGCTATCCTGTTCTAAAAATAACATTGCCATTTTTACAGCTTCTAGACACTCCTATAATAACATATGCAAAATATGCTAGAGCTAGGCAGCCAAAGTGGTTCTTACTTTTCAGACTATTTAAAAAATATGTTTCTTCCAAGATCTGACATGACAGCAATTGACACCAAGCAGCAGAAGCAGTAGAAAATTTATTCCAAGATCAATCTGTGTTCAGGACCATAGTAGGAGGTAGGGGATCATGCAGGGTGTACAGTGCTTTAAGGACACAGCAGCTGTACCCTCCCAGATGGTTCTTGTGGCATGATTTTGGCTGTGTTTCTGGCAGTTCTAGCTTCACGGTTTTCTAACCATCTTCTAGGCCTGATTCTTCCACCTTCTCAAAGATTCTGAATATCTAAATAATATCCCTTCAGTAAATTTCTTTGATGATTAGAGTTAGTTTCTGGTACTTGCAACTAAGAAACCTCACTAATGCTTATTCTATTCTATTCTATTCTATTCTATTCTATTCTATTCTATTCTATATATTTTTTACAAAGAGACATTTTATTAGCATTGTTACAGCAACGCGTCCCAGGAGCGGACAGATCCTCAGCGCACAGCCCACTGAGCTGCGAGCGATGAGTCAGAGGGAAACAATTATTGTACACAGTGCAGACAAAGGATCATCCCAAGTTTCAAACAGAAGACGTAAAATCACTTTACAAAAAAGTAAATAAAAATAACACCCATTTTTCTATTTTAAAAAGTGCCATCTCTCGAGTGGCAGAGGATGGAAAGTCCCAGTACCCGGTGACCCAGTAGCCCTGATGCTCGAGGGGCCGGGCCCGCCCTGTTTTCTAAAGCTTAATATAAGCATCCCAGATCTTCATCTTTCATACTCCTTCTCTACAATTTTCATTCCTACTAATTTCTTCAGTGCGTCAGCCTCACAGCTACCAGCCTTCATCAAAAGGTTAAGACCAGAGACTCCCTTTGTAAGGCTTAAATCTGAGTAAAGAGTGAAGAGACAAAACACCGTATCTTAAAAAGCCAAAGGATAGTGGAGCCAGTGCCAATGCACTTCTTTTAAATAAGCCATTTCTTTCTTTCTTTTTTACTGTGCTACAATGTAAACATGCTTTTTCCTATTTTCCTTATTCTTATTGTTAAGCTAGTACCAAATTTTCCTCATCATAGGAACCACCTTGAGCACTTATTAAAAGTAGAGAGTCTTAGATCCTTGGAGATACTCAGTATGTTCTGACTGATATGCAAGAATGTACATTTTCAATAGGTTCCTTTATTATCCCCACACATGCATTTCCACAGTCCCAGATGTTCTTGTGGTCAGGCAATTTTGGAAAACACTGTCCTAGCTTTAATTCCTAGAAGACTTGCTAGGGCAATGGTCCATTTTCGTGAGAGGGGTAAAATCCACCACCTCTTTTTTTTTTTTTTTTTAAAGGAAAAGTTCAGTGTTTTCATATGCTTTTTTGGAATTGACAGAAGTGATTAATGAGCTAACAGGCTTTGTCCCAACAGAGACCTGGGTTTGAATCTCAGCAGTGTGACCATGGCCTACGTCTCTATGTCTGATAGGAATAATAAAAGCTTTCACATTAGAATACTGTGAGGATTAGATAAGGGAAAATTAGTCAAATGCTTAGTGCTAGTCAAATGACTGACACAGAGAGAGTTCCTAGCTAGTGAAAATGTTTTCCCTTTCTTCTCTTGTCTTTATTCCCATAAATCACTTTTTTTTTCAAACATAGAAAGGTAGTTACTTGACTTAACCCTTAACTACCTGTTACATGCAATATAAGATATGTTCCCTAATGTCTCACTGTTCTTTTAAGAAACTAAAACATTCAAGGAAATGGCTTATCTTAGAAACCAGATTAAAATGATGAAATAAAAGAGAAATAAGAATAATAATCTTTGGGGTGAATTGCATTTTTGGGAAAGTTATGTATAACTGTGAAATGTATATTTTAGCAAATCTGTCCTAAATTTGTTCTTCTCTCTGAAGTCTGAAATAACAGCTGGCATAGTAAGAGTTTTATTTTACTTATAACTGCATTAATTTTTTAAATGAGTAATACATTCAAGTGTTTCAAAATATTTTTTAAAGTATCAAATATACAGTTGAAATTGTTACACTGATATTCATAATATAAATAGGTCTATAATATTCTTTTCTTTTAATATCTTTGTCTTGATTTTGGTAACAGGGTTACCCTCGCCTTGTAGGGTGAGTTGGGTAATATTTCCAAATTTTGTTTTTTAGAAAATATTGTGTAAAATTAGGATCCTCTGTTCCTTGAAAGTTGGTAGAACTTGCTTGTTAAATAATCTAGTCCTTTCCTGGTGAGAAGATATTGCTGCAATTTCTTGAATAGTTATAGGAACATTTAATTTTTCTGAGTAAGTCTTGGTAAGATATATTTTTCTAATAATATGTCCATTTCATCTAAGATTTCAAAGTTGTTGGCAAAAGTTGTTGGCAGTATCCACTTTTCTTTTTACTTTTTATCTGTAGTCACTGTTTCTGTTTCATGCCTTATATTTTTCATTTGTATCTTCTCTCTTCCTATTATCAAACTTGCTGGAGGTCTATTTTTATTTTTTATCAATGTTTTGTTTTATTGATCTTCTTTATCATATTTTTGTTTTCTATTTTACTGACTGCTGCTTTTATTTTTATTGTGTTTTTTCTTCTACGTTCTTTGAGTTTATTCCCTCCTTCTGATGTAAGTATTTAAAGCTATAGATCTCCCTCAAAGCACCACTTTGGCTGCATCCCACAGTTTTTGATGCATAGTGTTTTTTAATACCATTCAATTCCAGATATTTTATATTCATTATAATTTCTGCTTAAACCCCAAAGTTATTTAGCAGTGTGTTTTTGTAAAATTGTGAATGGTACAAGGATGCCCACTATCCCTATTCTAGTCAAAACTGTATATGAAGTCCTAGCCAGTATACATGTCATGAACCAACTGAGTGATCCAACTGAATAATCCTGAGGTCCAATGAAAAAAAAAAAGAAAAGAAAAAAGAAAAAACGAGAGATAGGGAAATCTAACAAGCTTCCAGGTAAATGAATGAGTTATCTTTAAAGGAAAGAGAATAAGAGCTGTAGGTAGACTTCTCATTTGCAACACTGAAAGCTAGAAGTCAAAACATTAGCATAAACAGTCTACCGAGAGAAAAGAACTCAACTATTCTACACCTAGCTAAGTTAGCATTACATCATCAAGTTGAGAATTATATTCTATTTTGAATTTCTAAGGAACATTTACAAAACTTGATCATGTACTCCACATAAAGAAAAGCTTAACAAATTCAAAGAGGTATTATGTCACATTATTTAATCAGAATATTCCTAAGTTAAATAAATAATAATAAAGTAACTCCCTTGCAAAACAAATTAGAAACTAAGAAATGTATTCCTAGATAACCCTTTAACCTAAGAAAAAATAAGAAATACAGAGTATTTAGATAGCATTGAAAAAGAAAATAATATTAAAAGCTATGAGATACAAAGTTTACTCAAACAAAAATTTATACTTTGAAATGCCTCTATTATTAAACAAATAAGGTGAGAAATAAAAGAACTTAGTAGTCCTTTCAGAAGTCTAAAAAATGAAAACAAAAAACATTAAGAAACTAGGAAGAAAAAGTTAATAAACATAGAAGTCAAAAGTAATGTCATGGAAAATAAAAGTAGTAGAAAGGGGCTTCCCTGGTGGCACAGTGGTTGAGAATCTGCCTGCCAATGTAGGGGACACGGGTTCGAGCCCTGGTCTGGGAAGATCCCACATGCCACAGAGCAACTGGGCCCGTGAGCCACAACTACTGAGCCTGCGCGTCTGGAGCCTGTGCTCCGCAACAAGAGAGGCCGCGATAGTGAGAGGCCCGCACACTGCGATGAAGAGTTGCCCCCGCTTGCCCCAACTGGAGAAAGCACTCGCACAGAAACGAAGACCCAACACAGCCAAAAATAAATAAATAAATAAATTTAAATTCATTAAAAAAAAAAAAACACTCCCCCATTTAGTTGATAATTACTTCATTCTTTAAAAAAAACAAAAGTAGTAGAAAGCATTAAAAAAAAACCCAAAAGCTAGTTCTTTGAAAGCCTGATAAATAATGAGATAAATAAAAGTATATACCATTAAAAATCAGAAATCAGGTATCACCACAGATAGAGGAGCTATTTTAAAAATAAGAGTATTACATGCCATATTATGGATACAAATCTGAAATCTTAGAGAAAAATGAATGATTTCCTGTCAAAATATAAATAATAAAAACAGCTCAGAAGAACTGAAGATTTAAATAGTCAAACTTCTACAGAAAACTCTGGAAACATTAAATAATTACCATTTAAAGATGCACCAGAATCAGATGAGTTCATAATTGAATTTTACTTAATGATACTGGGTTCACATTCAAGTTTTATCTAACCTTTAAAAAACAGACAATCAAATGTTATTAAACCTATTTATTAACATCACTTAATTTTAACACAAAACTCTAATTAGTGCCCCTTAATAAAGAAAAAGTATAAACCAATCTTATTTATAAATGTAGGTACTGAACTTATAAATAAAATATAACCATGTAGAAAATGATATGTAAAAAAGTAGTATCAGGAAATTTAGTAATACGAATCCATTTTACCAGTTGGTTAAAGGAGAAAAAACATGCTTAATATCAATAGATGCTGAAAAGGCATATAACAAAATCCAAAAGCATTTCTAATAAAACATTTAAGTAAAGTTGTAATAGAAGGAAAATATTTGATTAAAAATAAACAATATTGGGCTTCCCTGGTGGCACGGTGGTTGAGAGTCCGCCTGCCGATGCAGGGGATACGGGTTCGTGGCCCGGTCTGGGAGGATCCCACATGCCGCGGAGCGGCTGGGCCCGTGAGCCATGGCCGCTGAGCCTGAGCGTCCGGAGCCTGTGCTCCGCAATGGGAGAGGCCACAGCAGTGAGAGGCCCGCGTACCAAAAAAAAAAAAAACAAAACACAATATTTACCAAAAACCAAACATCAAATATAATTCCAAGTGGAAAAACACCGAATGATTTCAATTAAAATCGGGAAGTAGACAAGGATGATCACTGTCACCATTATTATTTAACACAGTTTCAGAGGTTCAAATGGATTTAATAAGATATGAACAAGACAAGAAATAAGATAAAATATATAAACATTGGAAAAGAATAGATGAACTCTTTTGGGGGGGCACTGGGGCTGGTCATATAAATGCACAGCTAGAAAATCCAAGAGACACTAAATAAAAACTACTAGAAGTAATATGAGAATTTTGTAAATTTAATGGATATGAGACAAATATATAAAAATCAATAGCCTTTTTTCATCTATCAATAACAGGACATTGAGATAGAGCAAATAGTTCATTCACAGTAGATGCAAATATGATAGTCATAAATTTTAAAAGAATGGCAAAGAAACATTCAAATAAAACTATAAAATTATATTAAAGAACATAAAACAACATAAGGACATACCATATCCTTGAATGAATAAACTTTTATAATATTAAAAAGACTTAGTATCACTAAAAGTGTCAATTCTCTAAAAATTAGTATAAATATAATGTAATCCCAATTAGAATTCCTGTTAATATCAGAATTTAATGACATTATCTTAAAGTTTATGTGGAAGAATACCTGCTGTGAATATGTAATAAAGGTATACAGACTGGAAGAGAAAAACTTTACTATATATCTATCAGAGTCTTTGGATTAGAGGTAAATAAATGATCTCAAAGTTCAAATCAAAGAATAACTGCCTTCAAATATATATTTTAAAAGTAAGAACAAAGGAAAGAGAGTAAACTTTACCAGCTATGAGAATATACTATTAAGTCAAATGAATATGATATTAATGGTATATCTAATAAATTAGTGGAACAGAAAAGAGAATACAATAATAGATACTAGCATTTGTGAAATTTTGACATATGACAGATAGTAGGTTTATTTAGTGGGAGAAGGATGGATTATTTAATACATAATACTGATACAACTGGCTATGTATTTGGAAAGAATAAAACTGGAGCCCCAAATCTCACATCATATAAAAAATAAATTCCATACGTGCTACTGACTTAAATGAAAGAAAACCCAAGAGACCATATGTATAATCTAGGAATGGAATGGACTGTTTTACCCAAGACTAACCAGAAACAATAAAAGACATTAATTTGATGATACCCAAAAGAAAAACTTTGATATGGTGCAATTTACTGTGAAAAGTCAATAGACAAATTATACATTAGAAAAAAATTGAATATAGAAGATAATTACTTTACTATACAAACTGCTCTTAAAAATTGTTAAGGAAAATTCTAGTAATACAATAAAACGTTGGCAAAATCTATGAATAGGTAATTCACAAGAGAAAAATTAAAATATCTGATTTTAAAGTTTGTATCTAGTTCCATATTGCTTCCAAATTCATGTGACAACTTCTCTTCTCTTTCAGAATCAGTTCCTCTCCAGATTTCTCTAGTCTGTGGTGTGCTCCCATCATTAAAGACTTCAAAGCAAAGAAGTTCAGAGCCCTTCTGTGACTTCTTTCTCGCCCTTGTCTACTCAGCCAGGTGTTTACCTCTCTATTCCTCTATTCCTCTCAACCCTGATTCTATTTGAGCCTTCCCAGTGTGGCCATGGAGAGGGTCAAGGAGACATAGTGGGACGAGCATGAGTCTTGGAGTCCAACTAGGTTTGCTTTCACTCCCTGCCATTTACCAGCTATGTGGGAACAAGTATGTTACCTCTCTGGACCTTCATTCTCTCCTCTGTAAGATGGGATAATTATACCTGCTATTCATGATCATTGTGAGAAGTGACAGAAGTAATTTATGTACAGTGCTAACATGGTTTCTAGCACACATTAGGACCTAAAAAATGTTAGTTCTCTACCCTACTTCAGTTTCTTATGGTTAGTCTAAGGACTGGGTTACCAGCAAAGTTATTTTCTAAATGGCTACCTAACTCCAATTTCTTGATATTTGGAACACCTCCATATGTTGATAGTAGCTTAATTTTGCTAAAACACTGCTTGTGTTATATCATTCTCCTGATTACCAATTTTCAAAGATTCCTTACTGCCTTCAGGAAAAAGTACAAACCCCATAGCCTTACTGCTAACATACTCATTGTTCTAAGGTAAAAATTTTAAAACCTTGCCCAAGGTTCCCAAAACATAATTTTTAACCTTTTCATTTGGGAAAATAAAGGAATGCCTAAAAATTTGGAATCACCTTATATAACAGCATATGCTATATTTTCCTTCAGTATTCTAAACCACCATCCACTGGGAATAATGATATACAAAAGAAAATCTACTTTGTTGTCCTGAAATCTCACTTTGTACTTGAAATGTCTTTAATATATTCACTTAATACTTGCCACTCTAAATGGCAGAATAGGAATGGATTATAGCAAACATTTATCACAGAAACATTATTGGCATTGTTATTAATAATTAGGCATATTTACAACACAAACTAGTTAAAACAAGATTTTGTTGTGATCATGAAAGAAATAAAAATTTAGACATTACTTTATTATGTCTAGTTGCTAACAACAGCAAAAAATAATTATTTTACCTAGTACTTCCTTTTGCAAGTCATGGCATCTGGTTTGCAAGTTTACTTCCTGTTGTTTGGATGTCTCAATTTGCTGAGATCTCAATATGGCTGCATTTGACAACAATTTCAGATTTTTCATTTCCTCTTCAAGGCATACATTATTTCTCTGGGACACTGTCAAACTTTTATTTAGCATCTTTATTTCTGTAAAGAAAATTCAAAGTTTACAAATAGATAACACTGGATCATAAAACATTTCTTAAAAAATGATTATTTTCTTTATAAAATGAATAGTTGAAAGCCAACATGACTTCTCTGAGAGTACAGTGACACCTAACCAAAAAGTTAAGTTTTAATTTATTAGTTATTCTGAAAAAGAAATGAAAAAAGGATTGTATTGCTAAATGATGCATGAAACATTTTAGTAGCTTTTTTAAGCCTTTAAATTGTATTAAATGGCAATCCTTCCTGCTTTTTAAATACTCACATGAATGAATAAAATAATATCCATGTAATGTTCTGGGTTTTATTGAAATTAAATTGTTTTCTTGGCAACATGATTCAGAAAAGTAAATTTAAGTGTGTTAGCATGAGCTGGTTGGGAAGTATTTCTAGGAAATAACTAGGACATATTCTATACAAATTATGAAGAAAGGTGGTAGGGGTGGAGAGAAATAAAAGGGTATAGTGTCTAAAACTAATAAATTTATGGGCAGAAAGTATTAGCTAATATATCTTAATGGTTCTAATAACACTGTCCCCTCAAAATAAGAGCAGAATTTCATCATAGCAACCAATTCTCATTATTCTATCTACTTAGATTAAGTTTAATAAAAATATGCCTTCACAGCATTATGTAGATTGATATGTGCTAATTTTATATAATTTTGTGAGAAATGCATGGAACATTTTATCCTTCAGAATGATAATTATCAAGGTCTCCCTTGCTTAGTGTTTTCAGCACTGCTGCCTTAAGCCACCATTAAAATATACAAACACACATGCAATAATAATAAAAATACTATAAAATTTGTACAACCACAATTAACTGAACTGATGAGGATGTGATCTACATTAAAATCTGGACAGTCTGCTTTTTCAGAGAGCTCACTTGGCATTTCTTCCTTGCTTAGCTCATCCTGGACTATGTGATGGGTTTAGTGTGTTACTGGGTATCAAAGGAGGTTGGCTTGGTTTACTGGTCTTGGAGCCATCACAGCAGAAATAGTAGCCACATGGGCCAGCGAAGACCAGAAGTAGACATCCATGGGACAGACATGACTGCAGAGGCAATATGGCCAGTAAATGGTTACACAAGTAAAGCAGTACGCTGAACAGAGCACAGAGAAGAGAGCATTCCCCGAGGGATGGTGATGAGTAGGATCAGGAATGTGGTCTAAGGAGAGAAAAGCAAAATGCCTTTCTGTGGGAAGAAAGAACATCTGGAAGAAAAAGTGGCATTTAAAGTAGACCTAGGGCATGAACACAAGGGGTCTTGACACCATCTTCACCTTTAATTCCTACTCAAAATGGAAAACCTAGAGAAATAAATTGGCAGGGATCAAATAAGTGGGGGTCTACTATATTCCAATGGTTCCTTTATATGGGAATCTTTTCCCCTAGGAATAGCTATATGCTTTTAAAAATTTATGGATATGTTCCCATTTGTGTGAGGAAAACTACTAACACAGTAGTACATAGAAATTTTTTTTAATGTAGTTAAAGAAAATAAGGAGATTGAAATTTTTCTTCAGGCCTAAAAAGTCTTCCTGGGTAATTTTTCTAGCCATAATGGTAGCTTCTTATGGCTGAATAAACTGTACCATACTGTAACCATATCTGTCTATGATTAAGTCAGAATGACACTGCAGAGGAGTGCACACATGCTGTGACCTATTTATCGTTTGCCAGAATGGTACTGCTTAGGTTCACAGGCTGACTCTTAGTGTACACTACTATCTGTCTCTAAAATAACTCTTTGTGTCAATGTGACTTTCTGACATTAAAAGAATAAGAATTTGCAATACAAATTCATTTGTGAAATATATTCTAACACATGGAAAAGTACAGTAAGATTTTTAACAGGAGGTTTCTAACATGGAAATAGGAGAGTAAACTCAATGGGGGTCAATTAACTCACACTTGGCAAATTATACATCCCCTGTACCTATGGCAATCCTGGTGTCAAATACTTAATCCTACTTTCATCATTAATACAACTTCATAATTGTCACTTATATGTCCCAATTTGGGTTCATAAATTATGATCAACCTATTCTGGTCATTGTACCCACCATACACTTTCCCTGTCTTTGCACCGCCCCATGAAAAAGGTCCTCCTAGCCTCATATGTTGGACCTACCACAGCTCTTAGGCTACCTCTGCCTAGAAATCTTTCCTGACCAGATCTGTAACTTGTGCCAATTACACCATTTCTATGGCACTGTTCATATGCATACATGTGACCTACTATTAGACTGTAAGTTATTTTAGGCCAGAGGTAATATCTCATTCATTTTTTATTCCTCCCATAATTTCTGCCACAACATTCTAGAATTAACAGAAGCTCAATAAATAGCTACTAAATGAGTAAAGGCATTATTGCACAAAGATTCTAATATACCACTAGTTGAAAATCCTAAATATGTGTTTATCTTAACTCTCCCTTCACTTCAGAGGCAAGCATTTTGAGCCCCAAATTATTTAATGTAAGACTTGATAAGGCAGTAAACACACACATCTAAAAGAAGGAAACATTTTTAATAGGATAAGCAAATAGGCCTATTCTATCCCCAATTTCATCAGTTTTATAAAAAATGTGGACTACATTTCTAAGCCTAATTCAGAACTTGAATTTTAAAAGTTCAAGAGCTATTTGGTCAATAGTTATTTTGAGGGTGGAAGCAAATTGATTCTATGCTTGCTAAAATATTCTGCCTTGGTAAAAATATTATTTTTTTCTGAAATTTCTTCTACTAAAATAGCTATGCTCTGATTTGAGGAAACCTAATCTATGAAAAGTTAGACTTAAAAATATTGATTACATAAAGTGATAATCACTAACTAGAAGAATAGGAAATACTTCATTTGTATCTTCTACTTAATATTCAGCATACTTTGTCAGCAAGAAAATATTAAACAATGCCTTTTTCTAGAAACTTCCTATTTTGGACTTTGATTTTAAATGTAAATTAATTTTAATGTGAAAATCTTTTAAAGTATCTGAATAATGTGTGCAGTGTATACGGGGTTTACTACATTTATTAGTTTGCTAGAGCTGCCATAACAGAGTATCACAGACGGATGGCTTAATCAATAGAAATTCATTTCTCACAGTTCTGTTGGCTAGAAGTCTGAGTTCAAGGTGTCAGGGTTGGTTTCTTCTGAGGGTCGTCATAAAGGACAGGTCTGTTCCAGGCCTCTCTACTTGGCTTGTAGATGGCCGCCTTCTCCCTGTGTCTTCACATTGTCTTCTCTCTATGTGTGTCTGTTTCTAAATTTCCTCTTCTTGTAAGGATACCAGTCATTTTGGATTAGAGCCCACCCGTTTAAATTTCATTGTTTCTTTAAGAACGCTAACTCCAAATATAGTTATATTCCAAGGTACCAGGGAGTTAGGACTTCAACATATGAATTTGAGAGAGACACACTTCAGCCCATAATGCTATATTTTAGAATAATTATTGGCATTTATGTTGTGATTATAAATATGCAAAAATAGGTGAGCATGTGGAGTATAGAAGATAAAATGGAAAACTGAAAACAACTGAGTTAGTATAGAGGAATTAGGAGTTTATTTTACTTCTTATAAAAATGTTTCAAGTTTTATTTTACATCAACTTTTCAAATGAAGAACTATGCCATGCAGAATCAACTCACACCATAAGGATATATCCATGTGATCACAAATAAAAGCTAGTATTGAAAAAAAGTATGTTATTTAAAATGTTTGTAATATTGTCAGAGTTTATAGCCGATAGATGTTTTTAGCTTTTAAAGTAAGTGTAAGTAAGTGTAAGTAAGTGTAAGTGTAAGTAAGTGTACACTTAGTAAGTAAGTGTAAGTAAGACAGAATTTGCTAGCTGATGCAAGTATAATTATTAGTATTAATCTCATACAATCAATTTATTTGCCTTCATAAAATTTTTCTGTTGTTCTTAGTCCTGTTAGCTTAGTCAATGAACTTAAAATTATGTTACATCATTAAGTTTTTAGGAAGCCTCTATAACCTTATTACCAAGGCATACTGATATAAAATAATATTTAAAAACTCTGAAACACTAGATTTATTATTTAATGAAGGGATCATAAAACACTATATAGGTTTTTTTTAAAAAAACTATTTTGAAATACTTAGAGATTTACAGGAAGTTGTAAAGAAATGTATAGGAAGGTCCTGTGCCGCTTTTATTCCTCCTCTCCCCATGTTGACATTTTGTATAACTACAGTACTCTATCAAAATTAAGAAACTGCTCTTGGTATAATGCACAGAGCTAATTCAGATTTCACCAGTTATACACACCTTTCTGTGTGTGTGTGTGTGTGTGTGTGTGTGTGTGTGTGTGTGTGTGTGTATGCATAGCTCTATGCAATTTTATCACATATGTAGCTTTGTATAACTACCAACACGACCAAAACATAGGATTATTCTATCACCAAAAAGCTACCTCCTGCTACCCCTTTATAGCCACACCTACTCCTATCCCCACCACCATCCCTAATCCCTGGCAACAACTAACCTATTCTCCTTCTCTGTAATTTTGTTATTTCAAGAATGCTACATAAATAGACTCATATAATATGTAACATTTTTGAGGCTGGATTTTTTTCACGCAGCATAGTACCTTGAGCATGTATTAATAATCTGTACCTTTTTTAATTGCTGAGTAGTATCCCAGTTTGTTCTTCATTCACTGAAGGACATTTGGGTTGTTTCCAATTTTGGTTATTATGAATAAAGCTGCTATGAACGTGTATGTACAGGTATCTGCATGAACTTAGGTTTCCATTTCTTTGGGGCAAATGCCTAAAAGTGCAACAGCTGGGTCATGTGGTAAGTGCGTGCCTTTTTAGTTTTAGAGGAAATTGAAAAATTATTTTCTAGAATGGCTGTACCATGTTACATTCCCACCAGCAATATTGATTTGGTTTCTCTGATCCTTGCCAACACTTGCTTTGCTCAATTTTAGACATTGTAGTAGATATGCAGTAGTATCTCGTTATGGTTTTAATTTGCATTTCCCTAATCACTAATGATATTGAACATTTTTTTCTTGCGTTTATTTGCCACCTGTATATCCTCTTTGATGAAATTTCTGCTCATTTATTTTGCCCATTTTCTAATTGCACTATTTTTTTGATGTAGAGCTTTGAGAGTTTACAAAAACTAGATTCTAGATACAAGCCCTTTGTCAGATATGTGCTTTGCAAATATTTTCTCCCAGTCTGTAACTTGCCTTTCCATCCTTTTAACAGGGTCTTTCGCAAAGGAAAAGTTTTTAATTTTGCTGTGGTCCAATTTATCAATTTTTCCTTTTATGTATCATGCTTTTAAGTTCAAGTCTGAGAATCCTAGGTTACAAAGATTTTCATTTTTTTCCTAAAAGTTTAATAATTTTATATTTTACATTTAATTCTATGATCCATTTTGACTTAAATTTTTTATAAGGTGTTAGGTCTGGATCAAAGTTTTTGATATCCAGCACCACTTGTTGAAAGGCTAGGCTATCCTCTACTGAAGTGCTTGTGCACCCTTGTCAAAAACGAGTTGGGCTGTATAAAACATATAAGCTACAAGGATATGTTGTAAAATACAGGAAATATAGTGAACATTTTATAATAACTATAAATGGAATATAACCTTTAAATATTGTGAATCACTATGTTGTACACCTGAAACTTATAAAATATTGTACATCAACTATACCTCAATAAAAAAAAAACCAGTTGGGAATATTCGTGTGGGTCTAAATAAATATATACATATATATTTAATTTTAAAATTTAATTGTGAAATAATTGACATTCATCACTGTATAAGTTTAAGGTGTACACCATGATGGTCTAATTTACATAGAGTGTGAAATGATTACCACAGTAGGTTTAGTAACACCCATAATTTCATATAGATACAATAAAAAGAAAAAAAATTCTCCTTGTGATGAGAACTCTCAGGATTTACTCTCTTAACAACTTTCCTATATATCATAGAGCAGTGTTAACTAAAGTCATCATGTTGTACATTATGTCCCTAGTAATTATTTATCTTATAACTGGAAGTTTGTACATTTTGACAACCTTACTCCAACTCCCCCTCTCCCTCCCCACCTCCACCTCTGATAGCCACAAATCTGATCTCTTTTTCTATGAGTCTGAGGTATAGTTTTTCTTGTTTGTTTATTTATTTATTTATTTATTTAGATTCTACATACGAGGAGATCATACAGTATTTGTCTTTCTCTGACCTATTGGGTTGGCCAAAAAGTTCATTCGGGTTTTTCCATAAGCTGTAACGGAAAAACCCAAATGAAATTTTTGGCCATTCCAATGTTTCACTTAGCATAACATCTTGAAGGTCAATTCATGTTGTCCCAAATGGTAGGATTTCCATTTTTATGGCTGAATAATATTCCATTGTGTGTGTATATATGTATATATATATATATATATATGGATACAGGTTGTTTCCATGTCTTGGCTATTGTAAATAATTCCACTATGAACATGGGGGTACAGATATATTTTGGAGTTAGTGTTAATAAACTTAGGTAAAAGCTTAATTGAATAGTCAAGACAACAAACTAGAAATAAGAGACAGTAACAAAATAAAAGGGTGTCATTATAACTGACATTAAGTCCTTATAATTTTTGTAAATAGGAAATAAACCAAAATAAAATTATAACATTTTAACAGTTTTAAAGTATAAAAAGTTCATTTCACTATTTATACCAGCATTGTCCAATAGAAATACAATGCAAGCCACATATATACATTAAAAATTTCTAGGGCTTCCCCGGTGGCGCAGTGGTTGAGAGTCCACCTGCCGATGCAGGGGACATGGATTCGTGCCCCGGTCCGGGAAGATCCCACATGCCGCGGAGCAGCTAGGCCCATGAGCCATGGCCTCTGAGCCTGCGCCTCCGGAACCTGTGCTCCGCAACGGGAAAGGCCACAACAGTGAGAGGCCCGTGTACCGAAAAAAAAAAAAAAAAAATTTATACTGTGAAATTGGTATGTTTATATATTTACTAGAACTGCTGCTAAATTTAAAGTGTGCTCAAATTGATCAGAGATTATAAAAAGGCAAGCATCAGCATATTTGTCATTTTGCATATACTGGTACATGTTTGTATATATGTGCCCTGAGGCTTCGATTGTGCTGATAGCATTGAGTAAGAAGAAATTTTTTTAAAGTGAGGGGGAAAAACACTTACAATAATATAGCTTCACTTTCACACACCCCAACTGTTCTGGTCACTAAGCTCTTGCTTGGAAATTAAATATACTGTCCTTGTGTATGTATTTCCATCTCTGAGCTTCTGCAATCACCACGGTGTAACTTCCAAACAAAACCCTCACACTTCTGATATAAAAGCGATATGATTTATTATAATGGTAAATGTTAAAGTTAAGGGTTGAAAACTACCTCCTGTCTTCCCATGTTAGATAAAATGTAAAATGTAATACTACTTGATCCTTCAGTACCACTTTTAGGAATTAACTATGTTAAAGAAAAAAAATGGGACAAGATCATAGAGATTCATGAGTAAAGATGTTCACTGAAACCTTATTTATAAAAACAAAAACTATGATCAACTTAAATGTCCACAAATAGAGAGCCAGTTTAAGTTAAGATACATTCCTACACTGAGATGCTATGTCAACATAGTTTACACAGTTAGTTGGCATGACTGTATATTTCCATGATATATTATTAAGTATATATATCTATGCAGTGAAAATAAAGATTAGAAAGTTCTATATCAAAATGTTAACAGCAGATATCTTTGTGTAATGAGATTGTAGATGATGTTCACTTTCTTCCTTGTTCTTTTTCTGTATTTTCTATGTTTTAACATTGAGGCTATTTTATGTTTATAGTCAGAAAAATCCTTAAAGGCATTTGAATTTGAGGGAAAAAAAAGAATCATCAAGTTTTGCATTTCCCTCCTTAAAGTTCAAAAAATAAGTTTCAAACAAGCTTTAAAAATCAGATTGAGAATTTTACTACTGATAGTAACCCATGGCTTCAGGCAGACATAACTCATAAACAAAGCCTCTCCTTTCTCCTTACTCTCTCCCTAGATATAGAAGTAATAAGTGAGCATTATCAAAAACGTTTAGAAAATACTCAGAGGTTTTAAAAGGAACACAAAAATTATCAGGTTTAATCTGGGTTAAAATTTGGGTGTCCTTTATTTCCATTTAAATTCTACAATGTTCACTGAGCACCTACTCTGTGACAGGCAAAATTCTCTTAAAACACTAGGAAGACAGCATTCAGCAAAGCCATCAAAATTCCTGTCCTCCTGGAGGTTATAGCCTAGTGTGAGGAGTCTGGCAGTAAACACATAAATCAGTAAATGGATAAGAATATTTCTGACAGTGATAAATGTTATTAAAAATGAAACAGAAAAATAGGATAGAGAAGTGTAAGGGAAGACTACTTTAACTAGGATGGCCAGCAAAGATCTCTCTGAAGAGGTGACATCTGAACCAAGACGTAAGTCATAAGAAAGGGCAGCTACTTGTTCTGGGAGACCCTTAGCTAATCTCCCCTTCATGTACCTGCAGTACTTCCCTCTGTCCTTATATTATATGGGTCACATTCAGTGAGAATAAAGTGAGTGGGCTTTTAAAGTGAGGAAGGAATAATATTTCTCCATGCAGAGGGGTTGTCAGTACCTCCTTGCTTTTCTATCTCTTTCTGTGATTGTGACATATTACAGTCTATGTGCTCCTCTGTGGTTTACCTAAACTAAGCCCTAAAGTGGACAATTAGCTTAAAAGATTCCCCCAAATAAATCATGCATTAGGGAAGATACTAATAATGCAGCACAAATGAAAACAGGTAGAGCTGATGCTTCTCCTATTCTGGTATGACTGAGTTCATCATTACTGACATTATGAGGTAAATATTCTATAATAAGATGTGACAAGACACTCAAAAATGAGAAAATTATCGAGAAGTGATTTGAATGTGGATTAATATCCTCTATATGTATCCCATTAAAATGGCTAAAATTTAAAAGATTGACAACACTAGGTGTTGACAAGGATATGGAGCAACTAGAACTCTCATACTTTGCTGGTAGGGATTTAAAAGGATCAACCACTTTGGAAAACTATTGGGTAGTTTCTTAAAAAGTTAAATATAACTTACCATAAGACCCAGCCATTCTACTCCTAGGTATTTACCGGAAAGAAACAAAGGCATACATTCATCAAAAGATATATGTGACTGTTCAAATAATGGAAATGATGCATAAAATAGAGTATATCTATATTATTAACTGTAGTGGACACTGTCAGTGCCCTGCCCATATCCCTTGAACCTTTCAATGTTCTTCTACCAACTTCCAGTTCCCACTATTTGCATCTCTGTACTGGAGGAATCTTTTCCCTGGAACTGCAGAAAGTAGCACTTCCCACCAAATGGCAGACTACAGGTGCCAAGGAGTTTACACTGTCTGGGAGCAGCCCTTAACCAATGACTCTTGGGAGTTGATGTCCAGCTCCCTCACTCCTTGAGTGAGGAATTCTGAGGCATGTGTTTTAAACCATTTCTCAGTTTCTTCATGGGATTAAGCTCCAGTTGCCCACTGCAATACTGCAACCTTTATTGGCTGCCTTTCTGTCCCTATACCTGCATGACCTTCACTTCGCAAATAAACTACCTGCACTTGTACCTTTGATTCAATGTCTGCTGAACTAAGACATTAACATACATGTGATATTTTATCTATATTAATATTGATCTCAAAAACATAACTGAATGAAAAAAGCAAGTTCAAAGTATAAGATACCATCTATATAAAATTTAATATCTAATGTAAAAATAATAAATACAATTAGTACATGCATACATATTAAAGTATAACAATTATATTTGAAATATATTTTTTTTTTAAGATAAAGTATTAAAAATGAACAATTTTTGCAGTTGAAAACATGGTTGTTATAATATTCATCTGTATTTGTCCAAATTTAATTCTCAAAATTAGTTAAAAATTTTAAGAGTATTGTCATATACAACTCATTTCTAAAGGCACATTTTATATAATAAAATTAGGAAACTGAAGTTATATGGTTAGAATGCTTTCTTTTTCTAACATTTAACTATAAAAAATTTAAAATATACAGAAAAGTTGGAAGAACTGTACTGTGAACTCAAATATACACACCACCTAGATTCTTCAATTAACATTTTACTATATTTGCTTTATAACATAGCTATTCCTCTATCCATCTTACATATTTATGCATTTCAAGATAAGTCAATATATTTGACTCCCTAAATACTTCAGCATGCACATTGTTAATTAGCGTTCAATATAGATTTCTAATTTTTGAGTGAAATTTACCCACACAGAAATGCATAAATCTCAAATGTACCAATAGATGAGTTTTGAAAAATCCATCCACTGTGTAACCCAAACCTCTATCAAAATAGAGAGCATTACTATCACCAAAGAAAGTGCCCTCATGCCCCCTTTCCAGTCAATCCTCCCCTCTGAGGTAACTTCTGTTTTTGATATTTTTTTCCCACTATAGATCAGTTTTGCCTATTCTAGAACATCATATAAATGGAATCTTACAATGTGCATTATTTGTGTAAGGTTACTTTCAGGCAGCGTAATATTTTTGATGTTTATCCAAGTTACTGCATTACTGTAGTTCATTCTATATTCCATTGTTTATTCAGCCATTCTTTTTGATAATACATACTACTGATGTACTTCTGGGCTTTTACCAACTTAAGGCTATTTTGAATAAAGTTGCTGAATATCTTTATGGACATATGTTTTCATTTGGGGGAGATGGTAAATTCCAAAGAGAAGAATTTCAGAGACATCAGACAGATGTATCTTTAGTTTTATAAAAAACAGTCAGATCCTTTTTCAAAGTGGCTGTAACATTTTATACTCTCACCAATTTGTTTGAGAGTTCCAGTTGCCCTCCTTCCTCACCAAAATTTGCTGTTGTCATTTTTTTTTCATTTTAGCCAACCTAGTGTGTATGTACTGGTATCTCACTGTGGTTTCAATTTGCATTTCCCTATGACTCATAATGCTGAGCACCTTTTCATGTCCTTATTGGCCATTTGTGTATCTTTTCTTGTAAAGTGTCTATTCAAATCTTTTGGCCATTTTTGGTTGGATCACTTGTCCTTCTACTATTGACTTGTAGGTGTTCTTTATGTAACCTGGACAGCAGTCCTTTGTCACAGATTTTCTAAAAATTTTCTCTGTCTGTGGCTTACCTATTCATTTTCTTAATGGCATCTTTTGATGAGCGGAAGTTTTTAACTTTGATTAAGTCTAATTCATCAATTTTTGTTCTTTTGGTATTCTTACTTCTGTGTCCTATCCAAGAAACCTTCATTTACTATCAATTCATGAAGATATTTTCCTGTTTCTTCTTTTATTGTTTTAGCTTTTATATTTAGCTCTGATTAATCCTGAATTAATTTTTATGGAGTTAAGGAGTCAAGGTATATTTCCTATATGGCTATTCAGTTGTTCCAGCACAATTTGTTGAAAGACTTTCTTTTTCCCATTGAATTGTTTTGGTGCCTTGTCAAAAGTGAAATGATCATTATCAACAGGGGTCATTTACAAGGCTATTTTGTTCCATTGATCTATTGTTGATCCATATGCCAGTATCACATTGACTTGATTACTGTGATTTTATAATAAATCTTAGAGTCAGATGATGTTAATTCTCCATTATTATTACCTTTTTATATAGCTTTTTGTATTTTTTTTCGTGGTTGCTCTAGGGATTATACATCCTTAATTTCTTAGTCTACATAGAATGAATGTTGCACCATGTCACATAAAATAGAAAAAGCGTGCAAACATATGGATCTATTACCCCATCCCCCTGTCCTTTATGCTCTAGCTGTCATATGTTAAATCAACATACTTTATAACCTCCACCATATAATATTATAATTCTTACTTTAAATGAGCATAGACAGTTTTTCAATTCAAAGGAAAAAAGAGTTTCATATTTACTGATATTTATTACTCATGGTACATTTTAACCCTCCCTGGGGCTCTGTTCACTTTTTTCAGTGTTTATCTCTCTTCTTCAAATTGAATAATTTCTATTGATCTATCTTAAAGTTCATTGATTCTTTCTTTGGTAATCACAATATGCTATAAAAGTCTATCCAGCAAATTTTTATTTTAGATATTGTATTTTTTAATTCTTGACTTTCCAATTTTTAATAGTTTCTTGCTGAGATTTTCTCTCTTTTCATTCATTATTAGCTTATTTTCCTCTATGTCATTGAACATAGTTAACAGCTGATTTGAAATCCTAGTCAGCTAATTATATCATCTGGCCCACCTCAGGGTTGGTCTCTATTGACTGTCTACTCTTTTGAGTAGAAGCCATTTTCCTGTTTCTTCCCAGTTCAAGTAGTTTTGGATTGTATCCTAAACATTGTGGATATTATGTTACAGAGACTCTGAATTCTGTTATGTTCCTCTAGAGTATTGATTTTTTTTTTTTTTTTTTTTTTTTTTTTTTGGTATTGCTTTGTTTTAACAGGTAGTTAACTTGGCTGAACTCAAATACTAAAGACTGTTTCCCCTAGGGTAGATAGCAGGTAATGTCAATTGCTTTAGCCTTAGATGAGCTACTTAAGAGTCTTCCCTGTACACACGTATTTTAGGGATAAGCCAGAGATTTGGGAAGAGTTTATATGCGAAATTTGATCTCTCACTTTCTGTCTCTTTTCGAGGATATCCTCTCACTTCTCAAAGCTGGGGCTGCCTTGATCTCTGTCCTCCAGTCTTAAAGCCAAAAAGACTATAGATTTCTATCAAAGTTCTAGCTTCCCTGCTTGGAATAGATTGTAACCTGCCCTCAATCTAATAGCCATAAAAAAAAAACCAAAACAAACAACAACAACAAACAGGGAATTCACCCAGTGCTATCTCCTTCTTTCAATTAAAAAAATAATAGTTTTTTTAGTTCAGTTTTAGGTTCATAGTAAAATTAAGCAGAAAGTACAGAGAATTCCCAGATACTCCCTGCCCCCCACACATGCATAGCTTCCCCCACCATCAACATCCTGCACCACAATGGTACATTTTTTACAATTAATGAACCTGCATTGGCACATCATTACCATCCCAAATCTATAACTTACATTAAGGGTACACTCTTGGCATTGTTATTCTATGGGTTTTGGCAAAATGTATAAAGACACCTATCCACCATTATACTATACAAAATAGTTTCACTGCCCTAAAATACTCCATGCTCTACCTATTCATCCTTCCTTCCTACCCTGGCAACCACTGTCCTCTTTACTATTTCCACAGTTTTGCCTTTTCCAGAATGTCATATATTACATTTGGAATCATCCAGTACATAGCCGTTTTAGATTGGCTTTTTTCAAATAGTAATAGGCCTTCTTTCAATTTTTCTTATGTTCCCTCTATGTGCTTGGTCTTGGTCTCTCTCCAGTGTTTTTAGGTAGTTATTTTGCCCAGAATTTATAGTTGTTATCTGTGGGAAATCTGATCTAATTAGAGCTACTCAGCCATTAACAGAAAAAAAGTTTTAAAATACAAATTTGTACATTAACAGGAATAACCAGACTTCTGGTCACAGTTCAAGATTGATTATCAGAGCTTATCTTAGATCAGGCCTATAATTATTAAATTTCAGGGATGGAAAAGATCTTAATGGTCATCTAGTATATTAACAAATAACAGGTTTAAAATTAATCATAATTCCCATCACATAAAATGAAGTATCATTATTTCATTACTTATGATATACCATTTACCAAAAAAAGGACGATTATGTTCTAAATATATATAACAAACCTGTCAAGGCTGTTTCACTTATGGATTTAATTTGTAGAAAAACTTCTCCTTTCAGTGAAGTCCAGTTTTGAAAATTATCATATACTTCATTTTTAATACTGGTTAGCTCTCTTTTACTAAAAGTAAGTAATGAAAGAGTCTTATTCCAGAGATACTTGTATTCTGTCAATCTCTGACTGTAAAGAAGTAAGGAAAAATTAGGATTTTTTAAAATGGCAAGCATAATAACAAATATGTATTTGAAAAAAGGTTTTCTTTGAAAAATGGTTTTACAGTGACAATACAATATACTGTTTAAATGGAGACAGTTATGAAAGTAAAAGTAGGCGCTATCTGCATTATGCTGAGACAACATATAAACTGGGGTTATCCCAGGAAGACTGAGGTATATGCTCATCCCAACTCATTTCCATTGTGTTATAATATTTTAACTATAAATAAAGATAGCTAACCACTTTCATACACATTTTTCTATTAATCTTTTAAAATTAATTTAACAGCAAACATTTAATGAAGGAAATTCAGTCAAAAGTGACTTAGTCAGGACTTCCCTGGTGGCTCAGTGGTTAAGAATCCACCTGCCAATGCAGGGGACATGGTTTTGATCCCTGGTCTGGGAAGATCCCACATGCCGCGGAGCAACTAAGCCCGTGTGCCACAACTACAGAGCCTGTGTTCTAGAGCCCACAAGCCACAACTACTGAGCCCACGTGCCACAACTACTGAAGCCCACGTGCCTACAGCCCGTGCTCTGCAACAAGAGAAACCACCATAATGAGAAGCCCGAACGCCGCAATGAAGAGTAGTGCCCGCTCGCTGCAACTAGAGAAAGCCCGCCTGCAGCAACGAAGACCTAATGCAACCAAAAATAAATAAATAAAATAAATTTAAAAAATAAAAAAGTGACTTAGTCACTGAGCCTAAAAGAGAATCTCAGATTTGTAGACAGCATTCTTCCTGTGCTATAGTCCTACAGGCAGTGTAAATTAAAACCTGGGGTAATAATAAATGAAACCTTTTTAAGTGACTGATCCAATGCTTTTCCCACATCAAATGCCACAGCTCAAAGTAACCACATGCTTTTTACCATCTCAATGATTTTTATTACTTCAGATGTCCTGGCTATCATTTACCTAATAAGCAAGATGCAGACAAGGATATGAGTGTTATCAGCAAAAAGATGATGACTGAAGCCATGGGAGTTAATTATTTGGTTAATATTTATCTACCTAAGTAGACTAAGATCTGTTATGCAGAGACTGTATCTGTCTTGTTCATCAAAGTCTCCCTTGCACCTAGCACAGTACCTACCACATAGTATGTACTCAACACATATTGATGAATGAATGAATGAGTGAAAAAAATAGATCACTCTGTTGGAAGAATAAAGAAGTAAGAAATACTGAGGATAAAATACTGGACAACACTAATACTTATGGGAATAAATCAGAAAAGAAACCCTCAAAGGAGACAAGGGAGGAGCAACCAGTGAGTCAGAAGAAAAGCCAAAAAGATAACATCGGAAAAGCCAGGGGATAAGAGAATTTAAAGTAGAGAGTAGTGGTCAGTGTTTAAGTCCTCAGACAAAGGGTGAACAGAGTTCATTATATCCGGTATTAAGGAGGTCTTCGGTGACCTCAGAGAGAGGTTTCAGGTAGGAAAAGACTGAGCAGTAAAGCAGAAGTGAGAAATAGTTATGTGGTACCAGCAATCAAGAACCTTGATTGAGGCAGCAAGGAGAGAAAAAGGAAGATACACAATAGAATGGTTTGTTAGGATGGGAGACACCTGAGTGTTTACAGAGCTGAGCAGACAGTATGAGTGCAGTCACAGAGGCTAAAAAACACAGTCAAGAGATGTGATCATTTCTTGTGCAAGGAGCTATAAAGAAAGGACAGATGTAAAACAAAGGCTGGAAGATTAGCCTTTGCCAGGAAGAAGGGTTGTGTCATTCCGTGTGGTTAATTAATAAGGTCCACCTGAGTGACCAAAAGCCACAGGGAATACTCAATCAGCATGCAGACCTGGGAGCTAAGAGAGATGTTGATTTCAAAAAAAAAAAAAAAAAAATCAAAGAAAGGGGTGGGGGTGAGGGAGGGATGGATTGGGAGGTTGAGGTTAGCAGATGCAAACTATTACATATAGAATGGATAAACAACAAGGTCCTACTGTATAGCACAGGAACTATATTCAATATCCTGAGATAAACCATAATGGAAAAGAATATAAAAATGAATGTATATAACATGTATAACTGAATCACTTTGCTGTACAGCAGAAATTAACACAACATTGTAAATCAACTATACTTCAATTTAAAAAAGCCAAAAAAAAGAAATCAAAGAAAGAGTCCAACAGATCACTAAAGCAAAGGGGAGCAATGGTGAGGATGGGAAGTTTGAATGTGAAGCCAGGAAGTGGTAAGACAGAGACAAGAACTATGAACTAAGTCAAGGTTAAAGGCCTAATGGGCCCAATGTAAGGCAGCTGCTGGGAGCAAGTCATGTACATGGGGGTCAAGGCGTAAAGGGATATTTAATAGAAGAAAGACCAGATACGGATGCATGTGCTTCTGTAGGAACAAAAGGCAGGAAACAGAAAAATCAAGCCTCTTAGCAAAGAGCAGATCCATCACATTTTGTGCGGCCTAGATCTTATATGACTGGTGTGGATAGAGGGATGGCTTTCTTGTAAAGGATGATTACAAAATTAGGTTTAAAAGTGTGCACTTATAGATTGAGAAAAATCATTACAAATAAAATTGTAGAAGTTAATAAATCTCATCAATATCACAAAATACAGAAAAACAATATAACTTTTTAATAAGTAACAGCTCTACAATACTTTTTTTGTCTACAATTTTTGGCTACATGCTTTACAAGCACCTTTTCATATGAGAACCATTCTATAATAATACTTTGTGTGGAGAGAATATAAAAATTATACAGCCTTTCATCTAGCAAGGCCATTAGTTTTATTATCCGTGGTAGTTTAGAAAGATTCTTTTAGCTTCACAGCCCATTATTGGTAATATCATGTAAATATTAAGCATTGTCAAATTTGGGAAAATCCTTATAAAAATTTTTCATATATGATAAAATATTTGGCATTTCAAGTTTTCTTGGAAAACGACATCTTAAATTGTCTTTGAAATGATGAAACTCATGAACCAGCTTATCTCAGATGTCCTTGAAGTGGTATACTATGATTTTTATGTTATACTCAGTGATGTCAGCAGCTTTGATCAAATCAGCAAGAAACTTAAATCTTTCTCCAATGTATTCAAATAATTAACTCCTCTTCATTGAATGGATTACAAAATAATCCAAGAGATTTTATTGAAAATGTATCTCTTATGATGTAATCTGAAAAAATGTTATAATTTGTTTTTTATGACAGAATAATTTCTATTGTTTAAATTGTTCATCTTTATTGCTTTTACTCCATTAATTCAAAAAAATTCATACACATCCCTATTTTTAGTCTGCAATGTCTTGCTTGTGTAATTGAAGCAGTCTAAAATGTCTTTCCAAATGGCAGTTATAATGTATATTCCCAACACAACTTTCTCTCTCAGATCCCTCAAATGCCAGTGACTACTCCAAAGGCATACTGACATCAGAAGTAGGAGAAGGGAAATCAGAGTGCAAAGAGACAGAATTTTTACAATTATAATTTAAAACCATCTTACTTTTGCCAGGGGCCATCCCAGAAGCTTGGAAGGGGGTCCTGAGTGCAGGGTTCTGAAACTTAAGTATCATTTGACTCACAGGAAATACGCCTGTGTTGTTAACTTTAACTCTCTTTGTGAAATACAAGGCAAGACACACAGCTGGTGAGAGATGAGTAGCACAAAGAATTTTAAGCAGAATATTGAGGATTTAGAATAGTATTGAAGAAATTGAAGGCCTGGTGTTTAACAACCTGTAAGTAGATATAAAGACTGAGGGTTTTAAGAGTAAATAAGCAGAGGTAAAAGTAGCTGGAGTATTGGTAAATTCCTCTATGCAGAAACATACTCTATGAAGAAAATCCTAAAGAATACACACACACACACACACACACACACACACACAAATACTAGAATAAATGGGTTCATCAAGATCACAGGATACATAAACCATGTGCAAAAACCAATCTGTTTACTAGCAATGATGAATACCAAAAATAAAGTTAAGAAGAAAATCCCACTTGTCATAACATCAAAAAGAATAAAATATTTAGAAATAAACTTAATAAAAGGAGTGCAAGACTTGTATACTAAAAACAAAACATTTCTGAGAGAACTAAAGATCTCAGTGGAAAGATATATGGATTCTTGGATTGAAAAATTCAACATTTTTAAAATGGCAATTCTCCCCAAATTGATCTATAGATTTAATGCTATACCTATCAAAATCCCAGTAGGCTATTTTTCAGAAATTGACAAGACGATCCTAAAATTTATATGGAAATACAAGGTTCCCCGAATAGCCAAAACAATCTTGAAAACAAAGAAATTTGAAGGGCTTACATTTCTTGATCTCAAAATTCACTAAAAATTATAATATTCAAGAGAGTGTGGTACTGACATTAAGAACAGATATACATCAATAGATGAATAAAATAGAATAGAGAGTCCAGAAATAATTCCTTCCATTCATGGTGAATTGATTTTAGGTAAAGGGATCAAGACAACTCAATAGGGAAAGAATAGTCTTTTTAACAAATGGTGCTAGAATAATTGAATATTCACATGAAAAAAAAAGATGAATTTAGATCCTTACTTTACAACATTCATAAGAGTTAAAATGGATCACAGACCTAAATGTAAGAGCTAAAACTATAAAACGTTTAGAAGAAACTACTGGAAAAAATCTTTGTGACCTTTGGTTAGGCAGAGTTCTTAGATACATTACCAGAAGCACAATCCCTAAAAGAAAACATTGATTAAACTGTATTTCACTAAAAATAATAATTTTTGTTCTTCGAAAAGACACAATTAAAAAAACGAAAAGACTTGCCACAGACTGGGAGAAAATATTTGCAAATCATATTTCAAATAAAAGACTTGTATCCAGAACATACAAAGAACTCTTATAATCTGATAACAAGAAAACAAACCAATGAAAAATAGAAAAAATATTTTAATAGATAGTTCACCAAATAACCATAAAAATGGTTAATAAGCACACGAAAAGATGTTCAACACCATTAGTCATTTGGGAAACACAAATCAAAACACAATGAGGTACCATTTCACAGCCTCTAGAATGGCTACTATAAAAAAAAGACAGACAATAAGAAATGTTGTCAAGAACACAGTGAAAGTAGAATCCTCATTCCTGGTAGGAATGTAAAATAGTGCAGCCACTTTGCAAAATAGTTTCTCAGTTTCTCAAAGGTTAAATATCAATTTACCATATGATTCAGTAATTCTACACTTAGGTATCTACTCAAAAGAAATGAAACATACATCCACACAAAGACTTACATGTGAATGTTTATAGCAGCATTATTCATAAGTGCCAACAAGCGGAAACAATCCAAAAGTCCTTCAACTAATAAATGCATAAATAGAATGTGGTATGTTCAGACAATGGAACACTATTTAGCAATAAAAAGGAACAAAGTACTGATGCATGATAGAACATGGATAAACATCAAAAACATTATTGAAAGATGTCAGATATAAAAGACCACATATTGTAGGATTCCATATATTTGAATTGTCCAGAGAAATACAAATCCTATAGAAACAGAAAGAAGATAAGCAATTGCTTAGGATTGGTGGTGAAGACAGAGATTGCAAATGGCATGAGGATCTATCTTCTCAGGATGACTCAAATGTTCTAATATTGGATGTGGTAATGGTTGCACAACTCAGTACATTTACTAAAAATCATTACATTGTCTACTTAAAAGGGGTGGATTTTTTAGTATGTAACTTATATCTCAATAAAGCTGTTTTAAAAAAGACATGAGCTGATTATGGGGTCAAGGCTAGAAAACAAAGTAAGGCCAGGAAATGGTTGGGAAAATCAGAAAAACGAAACAAAACAAAACAAAAACTAGAAGCCTTAATATGGCTGAAGAGTTGGTGTGAAAGTCAGAGATTTGGGGAGTTGGCTTGAAAATTTCAGAGATGACAGAGTCTGGATTTACAAACAAGAAAAATTAAAGGATAAGTATATTTCAAACAATTTATGAAAGATTCACAATAGGAATCCTATAAAAGTAAGCACCACCAAAATATTTCAAATATGGATTGATTTGGAATATTGGAGTTATACACAACTTTACATAAAGTGAAGTATACCTATATTCCATATTGGTTTTTAGTATCTATTTTACAGGTTTTCAAAAGTTATTTCCATTCTCAAAAGACACTTTATTCTGAATAGCAGTTGTGCTGAGCCAACTGAGGCACACCACAGCTACTCCTCATCACCCCCTTGCGAGAGACAGGTTGGAAATGAGGTCAGGGAAAATACAAAGCATGAAGAACACTTTGCTGGAGGCTAGGTGATTAAGCCCTATTGCAATTAAACAAATGAGAGAATAATTCAAAAAGAGCAAAGTGACTCAAAGACATAGTGCATTGATCTCTTGAAAGTTCCTTTTGGACTCTGTAAATAAAGATGATTACATCTGAGTAGCTAAAGCTCAAGCTTCTTTTCTTTACCACTTTAAAAGAGAAGATTATAAGCTCCTTTTCTTTATCCACAGCAAACTCGAAATTTTACGTTCTGGTAGATATTTTTTTTTTAATAATCAGTAAACTATTTTAAAATGAGCTTTTAGTAATGCAACAAAATCACTGAACTCTACAGCTTTTGGTTTGATTTTATTTTCACCAGACTGCCTTTTCCCATGCAATGTACCTACTAGTGAGAGTATTAATAAAACCTGTAATTATTTTTATTCATCTGTCACAAACTTTTATTTATACTGTCTAGTTAAATGGTTACTTCTAAAATTTCTAGTAAGTGTTACTTTTTTATATAAATCAGATCCAAAACTCCCAATTTGTGATCTTTTACCTAAAAGTAAATAAAAACCACAGATCTTTTGAAAACATTTGAAAAAATAAGCAGTAAAAGTATAATGCAAAATGATGACAAAATTACAACACAGAATAAAAATAACATTTAAATATGTATAAGTTTCTTCAAGAATTTAAAATACTACAAATTACATGTAAAATGTGAATAATAAAGACTGACTTTATCAGTCCATAATATCCTTAAGCAGCATTAATTTTCTAATCTAGTTCTAGTCTAACCTTTAAAATTTAGTCAATCCTGCCATCCATAATGGCATCTCTGGATAAAACAAATGGGACTTCCTGAACGGACCTGAGCCAAAGCTATTGTTGGGGCCAAGACTGAATACTGATGGTCGTGACTAAAATGGAAGGTTGGGGTCACCTGGGTGATATCTTGCTGGTTCAATACTAGATTTCTAGGATAGGACAGAGAAGATTTCTGATGACAAAAATTGTCATCTGTTTTGTGAGTAGACTCATTCATTCATTCAAAAATTATTTATTTAGCATCAGTTATGTGTAAGGCATTAATGAAAGTTTAGACGGCTAACAGGTTATCACCAGATATTGCATAAAAAAATTATTAGCCCAGATAATTTTTTTTCTCTTTTTTTTTTTTCTTTTTACAAACCCTTGTGTCGAGGGCTGACTTTCAATAGATCGCAGCGAGGGAGCTGCTCTGCTACGTATGAAACCCGGACCCAGAATCAGGTCGTCTACGAATGGTTTAGCACCAGGTTCCCCACGAACGTGCGGTGCGTGACAGGC
Source organism: Physeter macrocephalus (assembly GCF_002837175.3). Taxonomy (NCBI): domain Eukaryota; kingdom Metazoa; phylum Chordata; class Mammalia; order Artiodactyla; family Physeteridae; genus Physeter; species Physeter macrocephalus. The sequence continues at coordinate 51,548,655 of NC_041214.2, read as the reverse complement.
GAGGGGGCGGCCGCCTTTCCGGCCGCACCCCATGTCCCAGGACACAGGGCTCTCCACACTGGACCCTGGTCCCAACGCACAGCGGGGCGTGCTGCGCCGCGCCCCAGGGGACACAGGCGGTGGCCTGCCAGTGGGGACGGCCACATAATTGTTTTAACAGAACAATATTCCCAATAATAATAAGTAGATTGGAAAAAATAAGAACATTAAAAGTATTTACCCGGCATATTTTTTTTAGTCATCCCGAACCTGTGTCTACTTATAATGTTCATTTAACTTATTTCCCTTTTCTAAGAGCTAAAAGTTACTCAATTTAAAAATTAATCATTCTTTCTGATATTCTCAATAAATTCAATTCCATTTTTAAAAAGTACTTCCTATTTTCTTTAGAACATTGGGCTTTACCTTTAGTTATTATAAAGCCTTCAAAGATTATATAAAAGCAGATTTAACACCATTTATATTGGAAATTTCTAAATTTAGGAGGTCTATTACTATCCAATTAGAAAGTTTCCCCATTCTATTCTTTTCATGCCACTGGACTGTGGGTCAGGAGATCAAGTATACCAAGAAATATATGGCCAAGAGGAAAATGAATTAGTTACTGTGCTTTCATTCTAAATGTCACTGCAAAATCAGAACAAGGTGTTTGCCTAATTTAAATGTTATTGGCAAAACTATTCAGTTGAGATAATAGTTTTTTAAAAAGTGAAGTGTTTCCATTGTTTTCAACAACACTGTAATATTAAACTATATAAATACAGAAACTATATTACTAAAAGGTGTTTGAATGTTTATAAAGTTAGTATTAAATGAGTGTATATTTTCAATACTATAATTATCAATTATTTAAAGATAATCTTACCTGAAGATTTGTGATTGTCTTTGTTTAATTTTTAACTCATGTTGCAACTGACTCAATTCTTTCTGTACTCTGTGAAAATCATTTTGGTGACTTTTTAACTGCATGCTTGCATCTCGAATTCTAAAAATACAAACAAATAACCATTATAAGCCTAAATATTTCCTCATGAGTACTTTATCAAAATTTAAATCCACTTTTTTCATTGCAGCACTATTTACAATAGCCAGGACATGGAAGCAAACTAAATGTCCATCAACAGGTATGGATAAAGAAGATGTGGTACATATATACAATGGAATATTACTCAGCCATAAAAAGAACAAAATAATGCCATTTTCAGCAACATGGATGGACCTAGAGATTGCCATACTGAGTGAAGTAAGTCAGAAACAGAAAAGACAAATATCATATGATACTGCTTATATGTGGAATCTAAAAAAAAGGGTACAAATGAATGTAGTTATAAAACAGAAGTAGAGTCACAGATGTATCAATAGAAAACAAACTTATGGTTACCAGCAGATAAGGAAGGGGAGGGATAAACTGGGAGATTGGGATTGACATATACATACTATTACATAGAAAATAGATAATTAATAAGGACCTACTGTACAGCACAGAGCGCTCTACTCAGTACTCTGTAATGGGCTATGGGAAAAAAATCTTTAAAAAGAGTGGATATATGTATAACTGATTCACTTTGCTGTACACCTGAAACTAACACAACATAGTAAATCAACTATACTCCAATAAAAATTATTTTAAATTTTAAATCCATTTTTAATAAAAATAAAACTATGGGGGGGACCTTAAAGATGGTGGAGAAACAAGACGTGGAGATCACCTTCCTCCCCACAATTACAGCAAAAATACATCTACATGTGGAACAACTCTTACAGAACACCTACTGAATGCTGGCAGAAGACCTCAGACTTCCCAAAAGGCAAGAAAATCCCCACGTACCTGGGTAGGGCAAAAAATCCCAGAAAAAACAGAGACAAAAGAATAGGGACAGGACCTGCACTTCTGGGAGGGAGCTGTAAAAGAGTAAAAGTTTCCACACACTAGGAAGCCCCTTCAATGGTAGAGATGGGAGGTGGGTGGGGGGGAAGCTTTGGAGCCATGGAGGAGAGCGCAACAACAGGGGTGCAGAGGGCAAAGCGGAGAGATTCCTGCACAGAGGATCAATGCTGACCAGCATTCACCAGCCTGAGACAATTTTCTGCTCACCCGCCAGGGCAGGTGGGGGCTGGGAGCTGAGGCTCAGGTTTCAGAGGTCAGATCCCAGGGAGAGGACTGGGGTTGGCTGCATGAAGACAGCCTGAAGGGGGCTAGTGCGCTAAAACTAGCTGGGAGGGAGTCAGGGAAAAAGTCTGGACCTGCCAAAGAGGCAAGAGACCATTGTTGTGGGGGGGTGTGAGGAGAGGGGATTCCTTCCATGCGTGCCCACAGGAGACAGAGCACCACCTAAGCAAGCTCCAGAGATGGGCATGAGCTGTGGCTAGCAGCTCAGACCACAGAGACGGGCATGAAATGCTAACGCTGCTGCCGCTGCCACCAAGAATCCTATGTGCAAACACAGGTCACTACCCATACCCCACCCCCAACCCCACAGGAACCTGTGCAGCACACCACTGCCACTGTCCCCAGATCCAGGGACAACTTCCCTGGGAGAACACACAGAGCACCTCAGACTGTTGTAATGTCATGCTGGCCTCTGCTGCTGCAGGCTCCCGCCGCTGCAGGCTCCCATCGCATTCCAATTATGACTACCATACCCCTCCCTCTCCCCAGCCTGGGACAGCAAAAGAGCCCTAATCAGCCGCTGCTTTAACCCCCTCCTGTCTGGGTGGGGAAACAGATGCCTGAGGACGACCTACACACAGAGGTTGGACCAAAACCAAAGCTGAACCCCAGGAGCTGTGCGAACAAAGAAGAGAAAGGGAAATCTCTCCCAGCAGCCTCAGGAGCAGCAGATTACATTCCCACAATCAACTAGATGAACCCTGCATCTGTGGAATACCTGAATAAACAATGAATATTCCCAAAATTGAGGCAGTGGACTTTGGGAGCAACTGTAGACTAGGGGTTTGCTGTCTGCGACTGATTTGTTTCTGATTTTTATGTTTATCTTAGTTTAGTTTTTAGTGCTTGCTATCATTGGTGAATTTGTTTATTGGTTTGGTTGCTCTCTTTTTTTACTTTACTATTTCTTTATTTTATAATTTTTAAAATTTTATTATCATTTTTTTTTCCTTCCCTTTTCTTTGTTCCTTTTCTTCTGATCCATGTGGCTGACAGGGTCTTGGTGCTCTGGCTGGGTGTGAAGCCTGAGCCTCTGAGGTGGGAGAGCCAAGTCCAGGACATTGGACCACCAGAGAGACGTCCCAGCTCCACATAATTCCAATTGGCGAGAGCGCTCCCAGAGATCTCCGTCTCAATGCTAAGACCCAGCTCCACCCAATGGCCAGCAAGCTCCAGTGCTGGATGCCCCATGCCAAACAACTAGCAAGACAGGAACACAACCTCACTCATCAGCAGAGAGGCTGTCTAAAATCACACTAAGTTCACAGACACCCCAAAACACAAAATCGGACACAGCCTGCCCACCAGAAAGACAAGATCCAGCCCCACCCACCAGAACACAGGCACGAGGCCCAACCACCAGGAAGCCTACACAAGCCACTGAACCAACCTCACTCACTGGGGGCAGACACCAAAACCAACGGGAGCTATGAACTTGCAGCCTGCAAAAAGGAGATCCCAAACACAGTAAGTTAAACAAAATGAGAAGACAAAGAAATATGCAACAGATGAAGGAGCAAGGTAAAAACCCACCAGACCAAACAAATGAAGAGGAAATAGGCAGTCTACCTGAAAAAGAATCAGAGTAATGATAGTAAAGATGATTCAAAATCTTGGAAATAGAATGGAAAAAATACAAGAAACGTTTAACAAGGACTTAGAAGAACTAAAGAGCAAACAGCAATGATGAAAACCACAATAAACGAAATTAAAAATTCTTTAGAGGGAATCAATAGCAGAATAACTGAGGCAGAAGAACGGATAAGTGACCTGGAAGATAAAATAGTGGAAATAACCACTGAAGAGCAGAATAAAGAAAAAAGAATGAAAATAATTGAGGACAGTCTCAGAGACCTCTGGGAGAACATTAAACATGCCAACATTCAAATTATAGGGGTCTCAGAAGAAGACCTGGGTCTGATAAAATATTTGAAGAGATTATAGTTGAAAATTTCCCTAATATGGGAAAGGAAATAGTCAATCAAGTCCAGGGAGTGAAGAGAGTCCCACACAGGATAAATTCAAGGAGAAACACGCCAAAACACATATTAATCAAACTATCAAAAATTAAATACAAAGGAAAAACATTAAAAGCAACAAGGGAAAAGCAACAAATAAAATACAAGAGAATCCCCATAAGGTTAACAGCTGATCTTTCTGCAGAAACACTGCAAGCCAGAAGGGACTGGCAGGACATATTTAAAGTGATGAAAGGGAAAAACCTACAACCAAGATTACTCTAGCCAGCAAGGATCTCATTCAGATTCGACAGAGAAATTAAAACCTATACAGACAAGGAGAAGTTAAGAGAATTCAGCACCACCAAACCAGCTTTACAACAAATGCTAAATGAACTTTGCTAGGCAGGAAACACAAGAGAAGGAAAAGACCTACAATAACAAACCCAAGGGGCTTCCCTGGTGGCGCAGTGGTTGCACGTCCGCCTGCTGATGCAGGGGAATTGGGTTCACGCCCCGGTCTGGGAGGATCCCACATGCCGCGGAGCGGCTGGGCCCGTGGGCCATGGCCACTGAGCCTGCGCATCCGGAGCCTGTGCTCCGCAACGGGAGAGGCCACAGCAGAGGGAAGCCCGCGTACCACAAAAAAAAAAAAAACCCAAAACAATTATGAAAATGGTAATAGGAACATACATATCAATAATTACCTTAAATGCAAATGGATTAAATGCTCCAACGAAAAGACACAGACTGGCTGAATGGATACAAAAACAAGACCCATATATATGCTGTCTACAAGAGACCCACTTCAGACCTAGGGACACATACAGACTGAAAGTGAGGGGATGGAAAAAGATATTCCATGCAAATGGAAATCAAAAGAAAGCTGGAGTAGCAATTCTCATATCAGACAAAATAGACTTTAAAATAAAATTACAAGATACAATGAAGGACACTACATAATGATCAAGGGATCAATCCAAGATGAAGATATAACAATTGTAAATATTTATGCACCCAACATAGGAGCACCACAACACATATGGCAAATGCTCACAACCATAAAAGGGGAAATCAACAGTAACACAGTAATAGTAGGGGACTTTAAAACCTCACTTTAGCCAATGGACAAATAATCCAAAATGAAAATAAATAAGGAAACACAAGCTTTAAATAACACATTAGACAAGATGGACTTAATTGATATTTATAGGACTTTCCATCCAAAAACAACAAAATACACTTTCTTCTCAAATGCTCATGGAACATTCTCCAGGATAGAGCATATCGTGGATCACAAATCAAGCCTCGGTAAATTTAAGAAACTTCAAATTGTATCAGGTACCTTTTCCAACCACAATGCTATGAGACAGGAAAAAAACTGTAAAAAATACAAACACTTGGAAGCTAAACGATATGCTACTAAATAACCAAGAGATCACTGAAGAAATAAAAAAAATACCTAGAAACAAATGACAATGAAAACACAATGACCCAAAACCTATGGGATGCAGCAAAAGCTGTTCTAAGAGGGAAGTTTATAGCAATACAATCCTACAAGATCAGGCAGAAATAAATGAAAAAGAAATGAAAGAAACAATAGCAAATATCAATAAAACTAAAAGTTGGTTCTTTGAGAAGATAAACAAAATTGATAAACCATTAGCCAGACTCATCAAGAAAAAAAGAGAGAAGACTCAAATCAACTGAATTAGAAATGAAAAAGGAGAAGTAACAAATGACACTGAAGAAATACAAAAGATCATGAGAGATTACTACAAGCAACTATATGCCAATCAAATGGACAACCTGGAAGAAATGGACAAATTCTTAGAAAAGCACAACCTTCCAAGACTAAACCAAGAAGAAATAGAAAATATGAACAACTAATCATAAGTAATACAATTGAAACTGTGATTAAAATTCTTCCAACAGACAAAAGCCCAGGATCAGATGGCTTCACAGGTGAATTCTCTCAAACATTTAGAGAACAGGAAGACCTATCCTTCTCAAACTCTTACAAAATATAGCAGAGGGTGGAACACTCCCAAATTCATTCTATGAGGCCACCATCACCCTGATACCAAAACCAGACAAAGATGTCACAAAAAAACAAAACTACAGGCCAATATCACTGATGAACATAGATGCAAAAATCCTCAACAAAATACGACCAAATAGAATCCAACAGCACATTAAAAGCATCATACACCATGATCAAGTGGGGTTTATCCCAGGAATGCAAGGATTCTTCAATACACACAAATCAATCAATGTGATACACTATATTAACAAATTGAAGGATAAAAACCATATGATTATCTCAATAGATGCAGAAAAAGCTTTGAACAAAATTCAACACCCATTTATGATGAAACTCTCCAGAAAGTAGTCACAGAGGGAACTTACCTCAACAAAACAAAAGCCATATATGACAAACCCACAGCCAACATCATTCTCAATGGTGAAAAACTGAAACCATTTCCTCTAAGATCAGGAACAAGACAAGGCTGCCCACTCTCACCACTGTTATTCAACATACTTTTGGAAGTTTTAGCCACAGCAATCAGAGAATAAAAAGAAATAAAAGCAATCCAAATCAGAAAAGAAGTAAAGCTGTCACTGTTTGCAGATGACATGACACTATACACAGAGAATCCTAAAGACACTACCAGAAAATTACTAGAGCTAATAAATGAATTTGGTAAAGTAGCAGGATACAAAATTAATGCACAGAAATCTCTTGCATTCCTGTACACCAATGATGAAATATGTGAAAGAGAAATTAAGGAAACACTTCCATTTACCATTGCAACAAAAAGAATAAAATACCTAGGAATAATAAAATAAAATAAAAAACCTAGGAATAAACCTACCTAAGGAGACAAAAGACCTGTATGCAGAAAACTATAAGACACTGATGAAAGAAATTAAAGAAGATAAAAACAGATAGCGGAATATACCATGTTCTTGGATTGGAAGAATCAACATTGTGAAAATGACTATAATACCCAAGCAATCTACAGATTCCATGCAATCCCTATCAAACTACCGATGGCAGTTTTCACAGAACTAGAACAAAAAATTTCCCAATTTGTATGGAAACACAAAAGACCCTGAAGAGCCAAAGCAAACTTGAGAAAGCAAAATGGAGCTGGAGGAATCAGGCTCCCTGACTTCAGAGTATACTACAAAGCTACAGTAATCAAGACAGTATGGTACTAGCACTAAAACAGAAATATAGATCAATGGAACAGGATAGAAATTCCAGAGATAAACCCACGCACATGTGGTCACCTTATCTTTGATAAAAGAGGCAAGAATATACAATGGAGAAAAGACAACCTCTTCAATAAGTGGCACTGGGAAAACTGGACAGCTACAAGTAAAAGAATGAAATTAGAACACTTCCTAACACCATACACAAAAAATAAACTCAAAATGGCTTAAAGTCCTAAATGTAAGGCCAGACACTATCAAACTCTTACAGGAAAACATAGGCAGAACACTCTATGACATAAATTACAGCAAGACCCTTTCTGACCCACCTCCTAGAGAAATGGAAATAAAAACAAAAATAAACAAATGGGATCTAATGAAACTTAAAAGCTTTTGCACAGCAAAGGAAACCATAAAGAAGAGGAAAAGACAACCCTTCAGAATGGCAGAAAATATTTGCAAAGGATTAATCTTCAAAATATACAAGCAGATCATGCAGTTCAATATCAAAAATCAAACAACCCAATCCAAAAATGGGCAGAAGACCTAAACCTGAAGAGCCAAAGCAAACTTGAGAAAGCAAAATGGAGCTGGAGGAATCAGGCTCCCTGACTTCAGAGTATACTACAAAGCTACAGTAATCAAGACAGTATGGTACTAGCACTAAAACAGAAATATAGATCAATGGAACAGGATAGAAATTCCAGAGATAAACCCACGCACATGTGGTCACCTTATCTTTGATAAAAGAGGCAAGAATATACAATGGAGAAAAGACAACCTCTTCAATAAGTGGCACTGGGAAAACTGGACAGCTACAGGTAAAAGAATGAAATTAGAACACTTCCTAACACCAAGCAGATCATGCAGTTCAATATCAAAAATCAAACAACCCAATCCAAAAATGGGCAGAAGACCTAAATAGACATTTCTCCAAAGCAGATATACAGATTGCCAACAAGCACATGAAAGGATGCTCAACATCACTAATCATTAGAGAAATGCAAATCAAAACCACAATAAGGCCATCTTCCCACCAGTCAGGATGGCCATCATCAAAAAATCTACAAACAATAAATGCTGGAGAGGGTGAGGAGAAAAGGGAACCCTCTTGCACTGTTGGTCGGAATGTAAATTGATACAGCCACTATGGAGAACACTATGGAGGTTCCTTAAAAAACTAAAAATAGAACTACCATATGACCCAGCAATACCACCACTGGGCATATACCCTGAGAAAACCATAAACCAAAAAGAGACATCTACCACAGTGTTCATTGCAGCACTATTTACAATAGCCAGGACATGGAAGCAACCTAAGTGTCCATCTACAGACGAATGGATAAAGATGTGGTACATATATACAATGGAGTGTTACTCAGCCATAAAAAGAAATGAAATTGAGTTACTTGTACTGACTTGGATGGACCTAGAGTCTGTCATACAGCGTGAAGTAGGTCAGAAAGAGAAAGACAAATACCGGATGCTAACACATATATACGAAATCTTTAAAAAAAAAATGGTTCTGATGAACCTAGGTCAGGACAGTAATAAAGATGCAGACGTACAGAATGGGCTTGAGGACACGGGGAGGGGGAAGGGTAAGCTGGGACGAAGTGAGAGAGTAACACTGACATATATACATTACGAAATGTAAAATAGATAGCTAGTAGGAAGCAGCTGCATAATACAGGGAGATCAGCTCGGTGCTTTGTGACCCCCTAGAGGGGTGGGATAGGGAGGGTGGGAGGGAGGCGCAAGAGGGAGGGGATATAGGGATGTATGTATACATATAGCTGATTCGCTTTGTTATACAGTAGAAACTAACACAACATTGTAAAGCAACTATACTCCAATAAAGATGTTAAAAATAAAAAATAAAAAAAACTATGCTTCTCTTATATGCTAAATGAATGTACAGAGAAAGTATAGAGAGACACATACCAAATAGCCATTTTCCCTGGGGAGGAGAGTGGAACTCTCAGGCAGGGAAAAGGCAACAAATATTGAAGGGAAGCATAACTTTATATATTTTGTATTGTTTGAATTTTTGCAATGAACGTGTATTTTTACTTGTAATACTAATTAAAATGAACCTGAACAAATAATTTAACTTTTATCAAAGTAATACATGTACATAACTTAAAATGTCAAATATTTCTAAGAGTTATAAGAAAAAATAGTAATCATTTGATTTTACCCCAATTCTCACTGCCCAAAATAACTACTTTCAACTTTTTTTCTTCTAGTATTTAACTCTGTATTATTAAATAACATGCTTATACTGTTATTTCTTAAATTTCATTTTAGATATTGTCTACTAAATAAATCCGTTAAATCTGGTTCTGCTACTTAATATAACTGAGACCTGAATATGATGACTTAAATATACAAAGGTATCAATATATTATCTTGCATAAAACAAATGTATTGGTAGCCAGTCCAATGCTGATATGATATCTTTAGAGTGTCATCAGGGCCCCAGGATCCTTCCAACTCTGTGGTCTACTATCTTTGGTGTGTATCCATTATTCTCATGGTCTATGATAATGGCAGAAATGCCAACTATCACTTTCCCATTCCAGACCATCAGTAGTAGAAGACTCCTCTGTCCCTTTCAAGGATATTTCCTGGAAGTACCACTGTATACTTCTGCTGAACCTAGACACCTGGCCATACCTAGCTGCAAGTTAAGCTGAGAAATGTAGTCTTTAACTGGAAAGATTAACCCCCAGTTATATCCATAGTTCTATTTCTAAGGAAGAAAGAAGAATATATGTTGGGATAAGTACCTTGCAGTCTCTAACACAATTGTAATAAGAATTAACCCTCCTATACATATCTACACACCTATACAGACACACGCACACACATGCACACACACAGAGACTTCCTCCCCTCATCCTCCCAATATAGTTAAATCAATCTTTTTATCCAGTGTTGATATTATTCTTCACTATGGGCTACATGTTATGCCATGATCACATTTCTTTTTTTGTACAACTTTTTGTTGTCCCTGGATTAAAAAAACATCTCCTTTTCTTCCTTCTTAGTTTTTTGTGTGCCTATCACTTCTGAATCTTACAGAGGTGTAATCCTCCTCTCTCGATACCTTCAGCACAGCAAATAATCCTTCCATATCATTTCTTTTCCAGAGGCAGCCTTCCTAGAGCTCTCCACTCCCCTGCTCTAGTCTCATTACGCTCTGGTTTGACTATACAACTGTCATTCTGGGACTTCCCTTCCTTATCATTTCAGCTTTCTTTCATGTCAGATCTCCTGTATCCTGGTTCTAAAGTCTTCCTCCTCCTTGGTTTACTCCTTTTGGTGGAGTAAATCCTCCAAGAGCTTTTTGTGCATGGGAGGTAAATCTGAGACCTTGATAATCTGAAAATATCTTTATTTGATCTCAGACTGAACAGTTTGGCTGGATGTAGAATCATAGAGGAGGAAAGTAATCTTCATCAGAAAATTAGGGCTTTGTTCTACTGTTTCTTAACTCTTAATGTTGCTTCTGAGAAGTCCAATGACATTCTAATTCCTACTGCTTTGTGTGATACGTGGTAGGTGCTCCCCACCCTGTCTCCACCCCAGTTCAGAAGGTTTAAAAGTTTCTCTTGTCACTTTGTTTCTTAAATTTGATCACAATATATCTTCATGTTAGTCTTTTGTCATCCTCTGTACTGGGCACATGGTGAATACTTCCTTTGGAAATGGATCTTTGAATTCCAGGAATTTTTCCCTAGGACGAGGAGAAAGATTCCTTCCCCTCCATTTTCTCTATTTTCTTTCTGGAGCATCTTTCTATTTTTTTGAATGTGGGGCTTCCCAGAGAGATCTTCTAATTTTCTTACCCTTTCTTTGCCATCTTACCACTTTTGACATTTTGTTCTACTTTCATTATCTTCCATCCTGCCTATGCAATTTTTAAATTCTGCTATCATATTTTAATTACCAAGAATTCTTATTCTCCAAAAGGTCCTCTTTTTACTGTACCTGGTTTTTGTTTCATTGATATCATTTATTCTGTTTATTTTTTTGAGGTTATCAATTATAATGTGTTTTTAAAGTTTTCTTCAGCTCACTGCATTGCTTCTGTTTCCTTTGGGTTTGTTTTTTTCTCTCTTTACTTTTTGTCTTTCACATTTGAGGCATCTCTCAAAAGTCTGGAGATCCTTTATTGTCTATTCATATTTAAGAATGAGGCACTTAAAAGGATATTTGGTCCAGTTTCTACAAGTTAATGATGACAAAGGGAGAAAAGGGGGGAGAGAATTTTCAAGATAAAAAAGAAGAAAAGTGACAGTCAAATGGGAGACATTGACCTTGTACAGAATCAGATTCAAACAAATAAACTATAAAAAATATATTCTTTTTTTTTTTTTTTTTTTTTGTGGTACATGGGCCTCTCACTGTTGTGGCCTCTTCCATTGCGGAACACAGGCTCCGGACGCACAGGCTCAGCAGCCATGGCTCACGGGCCCAGCCACTCCGCGGCATGTGGGATCTTCCCAGACCAGGGCACGAACCCTTGTCCCCTGCATCGGCAGGTGGACTCCCAACCACTGCGTCACCAGGGAAGCCCTATACTTCTTTTTTAAGAATTGAGGAAATTTGATTATGGACTGGGAATTAGATAATACTGAGGAATTGTTGCTAATTTGGGGCTAATAATACTGTCGTTATATAAGAAAATGGCATGTCAAACTGAAGTAGGGACTTCCCTGGTGGCGCAGTGGTTAAGAATCCGCCTGCCAATGTAGGGGACACGGGTTCAAGCCCTGGTCTGGGAAGATCCCACATGCCATGGAGCAACTAAGCCTGTGCACCACAACTACTGAGCCTGTGCTCAAGAGCCTGTGAGCCACAACTACTGAGGCTGCAAGCCACAAGTACTGAAGCCCATGCGCCTAGAGCCTGTGCTCCACAACAAAGAGAAGACACCACAATGAGAAGCCTGCTCACTGCAATGAAGAGTAGCCCCTGCTCTCACAACTAGAGAAAGCCCATGAGCAGCAACAAAGACCCAATGCAGCCAAAAATAAATAAATACATTTATTTTAAAAAAAAAACAAAAACTGAAGTAAACAGGGATGAAAACAGTATGGAGTCTTGGATCTGCCTTGAATTACTTCAGCAAACAAGAATAGGAACAGATGAAACACATATAACAAAATCTTGGTAATTTTTGAATCTGTGTAAATGGGTATTTATTATACTATGTTCTCTTTAGAAAAATGAATGAATGAGGTACTGAAATGCTGTCTGTAAGCTTGTGCATGTGTGTGTGTGTGTGTGTGTGTGTGCACGTGTATGTGTGTACAGTAGTTGTTAAATGATGGGCTTCACTGTGGGGAAATCAGGTGAGGAACTAGCTGTTTTGATAGTACCTATGCCATCTGCCCAAATAAGGGAAGGGTAATTATCAGCCTTTGGGAAGGTAGACTGGGAAGAAGTTCTGAAAAGCCTAAATGCACCTTTAAAATATTTTTCATTAATCGTTCTATTTCCAGTCCCATTTTGTACCCTGAAAGTATTTCTCTAAGCATACTAAGGGGAAAAAAAAACAGCTGAATTTGTTTTCAGGAGTCACACCTTAAAAAAAAAAAATTAACAGAGGAAAGTAGAAAAAAGGTTAAGAAAATATATACCGGACAGATGCTTTAAAATGATAAAAGATATATATTAATGTTAATAACTAGCAAGACATTAAATGGAACAACACTTTTATTTTAATAAAATGCCGAATTTACCACGAAAAATACTAATTATGAGCCTTTGTATACCCAAAACATAGCCTCAAATTATATAAAGGAAAAATCTGTTAAAAATCCAATAAGAACAAATTAATAATCATAATAAAAAGTATTAACACATTTTTCACAGAAATGGTCACAATGACATGAAAAATAGGTAAAGATATTGAGGATTTGAATAACATAATTAACAAGCTTAATGTATGGCCATAATCGGAACTTATATCTAATAATCATTTCTTCCAAACACATGATATAACCACAAAAATTGACCATGTAATCAGCCACAACTGACATTTTAATATATTCATAAAAAGAAAAAAATATTACATCCACATTCATTGTCCACAATAAAATTACATGAAAATCGACAACAAACGGTAGTCAAAAACCACATACATGGAAACTTCGACATACATCTGATAAACCTTGGGCCAAAGAGGAAATAGAAGTCGAGTTATAAACTATTTAGAAATAAATGATAATGGAAGCACTATTTATCAAAGTATTTAGAAGAAAATTTATAGCTTTATATATTTACTTTTAAGAAAACGAAGAATGTGTACTCTGAATGTCACAATCCAGGAGAAAAGCACAAATGACAAAAAACAATGAATGTTCAGAAGCAAGGCCACCCCAGTAGCAATGAGCACACCCAAAGCCAATATCTTGGTTTCTAAATACTATTCTCCAGTAAAAGACATCAGGAGATCTTAGAGAACTGGTTGATTCCAGGGGTGGGGAAGGAAAAATTTAAGATGAGCGTAGGACACTTTATGATGCCAGAAAGTAAGGAAGAGTTCAAAGGAAGACAGAGGCATGTTGAAAGGGCACAGGTGCCACCTCAAAGAGCTCCTAATGGCCAAACTGGAACAACTGAGCAACAAAATAAATAACTGTAGTATTGGATTATAACCCACAAAATAAAAGTGAGTGAGTCCATACTGACATTAACAAATAACTGAATATTTAAACAAATGGGAGAGAAAGAACAGCTGTTCCTTACAGAGAAATTCCAGTTAATAAACATAGAAGGAATGAGAAAAAGAAAATTAGAAGAGCACAGTAATAACTGTTGCAAGCAAAATCTATGCTAAAAAGTAGGTGAAAGTTTGAGGAGAAACAGAATATTTGAATATTCTCAAAGTTTCTACCCCAAGATATTTATTAATTGTAAAGGGAAAAATAATAATTTTACAGTGGAGGAACCTGGCATACATCACCTTAGCCAAGTGATCAAGGTTTAACATCATCTGTATTAAGACATATTGACATCACATACACTCTGACATGATACACTGAGAAGGGCATATCACTTCTGTGGTATTCTTGCAAAAAATGAACAATCTCTATTATATTATGCATAAACCTCAGACAAACCCAAATTGAGGGGATTCTACAAAATAACTGACCAGTTCTCTTCAAAAACCTTGAGTCATGAAAGACAAAGAAAGATTGAGGAACTGTCACCTAAAAAGATATGAGGTCTAAATGCAATCAGTGATCCCAGATTGAATCCTGGACTGGAAAAAAAAAAAAAAGATGTCATTGAGAAAACTGATAAAATCAAATAAAGTCTGTAGGTTAGTTAATAGTATAATACCAATGTTAATTTCTTAGTTTTTATAATTGTACCACAGTTATGAAAGTTGTTAGCATTAGGGGAAGCTGGGTATATGGGAACTCTCCGTACTATTTTTGCAACTTTCTATAAATCTAAAATTATTTCCAAATAAAAAGTTAAAAAAATCACTTGTACATATTTAATGAATAATTTGTACATGTCAAATGTATCTGTTATAAACTATGGTGTAAAAAGGTGGGTATACTTTAAATTTTGGAAGTTACACATTTTTATATAGCAAAAATAAAAGAAAACACCTTCACAGTCAATATTAGAGAAACATTAGTTAACCTATATTCCTATGGAATACCATATATATATAAAAAAGAATGAAGTAGATCTCTATGTCTTGGCATGGAAAGAATACTAAGACTTAACAAGAAGAAAAAAGAAAAGCAAGTTGTAATTTACAGATCAACAAGAGTTTTCAAACACTCCTACTGGGAATGTAAATTAACACAACTATTTTGAATAAACAGTAGGATCTACTAAGCCTGGCCATACACATAATGCCATGACCCAGAATTTCCACACCTGGTACATACCCAACAGAAAAATGTACTCAAATAGGTACCAAAGACATGCACACAAATGTTCATGGCAGCACTGATTTTAATAGCCCCAAATTGGAAACAGCCAAATGCTCACCCACAGTAGACTAGATAAATCCATTGTGGTATATTCATACCATGGAAAACTGAACAGCAATAAGAGTGAATGAACAGCAGCTACCCATAGCAAGATGAATACTTCTTGCAAACATAATGCTAAGTGAAGTAAACCAGACAAAAGAATATGCACCATATGATTCCATTTACATAAAGTTCAAAACCAGGCAAAATTAATCTATGGTGTTATAATTCAAGATAGTAGTTTCCTTTGGGTGGGTGACAGTAAGATAAGTACAAGAGAGCTTCTAGGGGGATGCTGATTAATCTTCAGTTTCATGATCCGGATGCTGATTACATGGGAAATTCACTTTGTGAAATTTAATTTAGTTGTACATGTATTATTTGTGCATTTTTCTCTTATATATGTTATACTTCAATAAAAATTTATAAAATAAAAAATTAAATAAAATTAGAATTTAAAAAAACACCTAGACAGTCTCATTACGTGTAAGTACATCTAAGGTTGATAAATAGGGAAAAAAGTCCAGAAATATTAGAAGGATTTTAACCTTATATAGTACATTGCAGGGTTAAATGAAATTTGTATTAAACATTCCTTAATAAAACATGAGGAAAACATCCAATATTTTGTGATAATTGTAAATGGAAGGAGGAGGCAAGATGGCGTAATAGGAGGAGGCAGAATTTGTCACCCCTCACAAGTATATCAAGAATACATCTATAAATGGAACACTTCTCACAGAGCACCTGCTGAACATTAGGGGAAGACTTCGGACACCTAAAAGGACAAGAAAAATCCCCTCACAACTAGGTAGGACAAAAGAAAGAAGAAAAAAAAGAAAAGAGGAATAAAAAAAGGGACCAGCAACCCTGGTGGGAAGCTGAAGGTGAGGGGAGGTCCCCGCACTCAGAATATCCCTCACGGTGGGGAAATCAGCTGGGACAGAAGGAGACCTTCAGGGGGTCAAAGGAGAATGCAGTGGATGGCCTGTGGAAGGCAGGACAAAGTAAGAACTGCATGCATAGTCTGCATTGCTGCTCTGCACATCCCAGCCTGAGTCGTGAGTCGCCTGTTGCTGAGGGGGGCTGGGTGCTGGAAAGTGGGGTTGGGAGCACGGATGCAGGTAGGGGACAGCTGTTGGCTGTATAAAGACAGCCTGAAGCAACAGGAGTAAGGGACTGCACAACTGGGAAAGTTTGTGGAAAAAAGCCCAGAACACCATAGAAGCAAGGCATCATTGTTGAGTGGTGCTCAAGGGGCGGGGCCGCTATTACAACCCCTTTCCCCACCCGCCAGCTTCTTCAGCCTCCATGGGAACTGGAAAGGGCTCCCATCTGAGTAGTTCGCCTGTCCCTCAAGCCAAGGCCTCCTCCATCCGCATAGGCTCTGGGGTCCTGAGTGCCCCTGCATGAGATGGAAATCTGCCAATGTTGGTGGGAGCTGAGTACTAAAGTGAGGGGTTAAGAGAGAGGATCTGGGGAGACGAATGCTATTGGCTGTGTGAATACAACAGAGAGGACAGGAGTGAGGGGCTCCATGGCTGGGAATGCCCCTAGAGGAAGCGTGATCTGCCAAGGAAATGAGGCACCATTGTTGAGAGGTGTGCAAGGGATGGGGCTGCCACTGGCCCCCAATGCCAGCCTTTGCCTCTGTGGGCACTGACAGGGATTCCCACCAGACCGGGCATGCCACAGTCTGTTGCAACTGCCTGCTGGTCCCTGCCGCCACAGGCAACTTGCACACACCCCAGTTGTGGCTGCTGTACACCTCCCCAGGTGGAAGAAGTAAGTGTTCCCTAATCAGCCACTGCTTTCTCTCCCTCTCACCTGGGCAGGGAACAGATGCCTGAGAGTGATACACATGCAGAGATGGGGCCAAAACCAAAGCTGAGCCCCAGGGGCAGGGAGACTAAGAAAAAGGAATGGAAATCTTTCTGTGAAGGTGCACAAGCTGCGGATTAAATCCCTGAGATCGGCTTGGTAAATCCTGCGTATGAGGAATACCTGAAGAGACAATGAGTGTTCCCACAATTGAAACTGGTCTAGTCTTAGCAGCAGTGGACTTTGGGGACAAGTACACGTGGGAGTTGGGGCAGGGCATTGTCTGAGCTGGTCCCACAGTGCCCAGAGCCAATCCCCACCTCCCCAGGAGGCCCTCCAATACCTCCAGGTAGGTCTTTGGACTCTGCAGGCCAGAAGGGAGTAGCAGGACATATTTAAAGTGATGAAAGGGAAGAACCTACAACCAATATTACTCTACCCAGCAAGGATCTCATTCAGATTCGATGGAGAAATCAAAAGCTTTACAGAGAAGCAAAACTAACAGAATTCAGCACCACCAAACCAGCATTACAACAAATGCTAAAGGAACTTCTCTAGGTGGGAAAACAAGAGAAGAAAAAGACCTACAAAAAAAAAAAACCCAAAACAATTAAGAAAATGGTAATAGGAACATACATATCAATAATTACCTTAAATGCAAATGGATTAAATGCTCCAACGAAAAGACACAGACTGGCTGAATGGATACAAAAACAAGACCCATATATATGCTGTCTACAAGAGACCCACTTCAGACCTAGGGACACATACAGATCCAAGAATATATAACAATTGTAAATATTTATGCACCCAAGATAGGAGCACCTCAATACATAAGGCAAATGCTAACAGCCATAAAAAGGGAAATTGACAGTAACACAATACTGGTGGGGGACTTTAACACCCCACCTACACCAATGGACAGATCACCAGACAAAAAATAAATAAGGAAACACAAGATTTAAATGACACATTAGACCAGACAATTAATATTTATAGGACATTCCATCTGAAAGCAACAGAAAATACTTTCTTCTCAAGTGCACACAGAACATTTTCCAAGGTAGATCATATCTTGGTTCACAAAACAAGCCTCAGTAAATTTAAGAAAATTGAAATCATATCAAGCATTCTTTTCTGACCACAACGCTATGAGATTAAAAATCAATTACAGGAAAAAAACTGTAAAAAACACAAACACATGGAGGCTAAACAATACGCTACTAAATAACAAGGAGATCACTACAGAAATCAAAAAATACCTAGAAACAAATGACAATGAAAACATGATGACCCAAGACCTATGGAATGCAGCAAAAGCAGTTCTAAGAAGGACGTTTATAGCAATACAACCTTACCTCAAGAAACAAGAAATATCTCAAATAAACAACATAACCTTACACCTAAAGCAGCTAGAGAAAGAAGAATGAACAAAACCCAAAACTAGTAGAAGGAAAGAAATCATAAAAATCAGAGGAGAAATAAATGAAATAGAAACGGAAAAAAAAATAGCAAAGATCAATAAAATTAAAAGTGGGATCTTTGAAAAGATAAACAAAATAGATAAACCTTTAGCCAGACTCATCAAGAAAAAAAAGGGAGAGGACTCAAATAAATAAAATAGAAATCAAAAAGAAGTTACAGGGGCTTCCCTGGTGGCGCAGTGGTTGCGCGTCCGCCTGCCGATGCAGGGTAACCGGGTTCGCGCCCAGTTACAACTGACACTGCAGAAATACAAAGGATCGTAAGAGACTACTACAAGCACCTATATGCCAGTAAAATGGAAAACCTGGAAGAAATGGACAAGTTATTAGAAAAGTACAACCTGCCAAGACTGAACCAGGAAGAAATAGAAAATATGAACAGACCAATCACAAGTAATGAAATTGAACCTATGATTAAAAATCTTCCAACAAACAAAAGCCCAGGACCAGAGGGTTTCACAGGCAAATTCTATCAAACATTTAGAGAAGAACTAACACCTATCCTTCTCATACTCTTCCAAAAAATTGCAGTGGGGGACTTCCCTGGAGGCACAGAGGTTAAGAATCCGCCTGCCGATGCAGGGGACATGGGTTTGATCCCACATGCCGCAGAGCAACTAAGCCAGTGTGCCACAACTACTGAGCCTGCGCTCTAGAGCCCACAAGCCACAACTACTGTGCCCGTGTGCCACAACTACTGAAGCCCATGCACCTAGAGCCTCTGCTCCACAACAAGAGAAGCCACAGCAATGAGAAGCCCGCACACCACAATGAAGAGTAGAGAAAAGTGGTGTGCAGCAATGAAGACCCAACGCAGACAAAAATAAATAAATAAATTTATTTTTTAAAAAAAGAAAAGAACTATACTCTTTAAAAAAAATTGCAGCGGGAGGAACTCTCAAACTCATTCTACAAGGCCACCATCAGCCTGATACCGAAACTGATGAACACAGATGCAAAAATCCTCAACAAAATACTAGCAAACCAAATCCAACAACACATTAAAAGGATCATACACCATGATCAAGCGGGATTTATCCCAGTGATGCAAGGTTTCTTCAATATATGCAAATCAATCAATGTGATACACCATATTAACAGATTGAAGAATAAAAACCATATGATCATCTCAATAGATACAGAAAAAGCTTTTAACAAAATTCAACACCAATTTATGCTAAAAACTCTCCAGAAAGTGGGCATAGAGGGAACTTACCTCAACATAATAAAGCCTATAAATGACAAACCCACAGCAAACATCATTCTCAATGGTGAAAAACTGAAAGCATTTCCTCTAAGATCAAGAACCAGACAAGGGTGTCCACTCTTGCCACTATTATTCAACATGGTTTTGGAAGTCCTAGCCATGGCGATCAGAGAAGAAAAAGAAATATAAGGAATCCAAATCAGAAAAGAAGTAAAACTATCACTGTTTGCAAATGACATACTATACATAGAAAATACTAAAGATGCCACCAGAAAACTACTAGAGCTAATCAATGAATTTAGTAAAGCCACAGGATACAAAATTAATACATAGAGATCTCTTGCATTCCTATACACTAACAACAAAAGATCAGAAAAAGAAATCAAGGAATCATTTACCATTGCAACAAAAAGAATAAAATACCTAGGAATAAACATACCTAAGGAGACGAAAGAACTGTACACAGAAAACTATAAGATAATGATGAAAGGAATAAAAGATGACACAAACAGATGGAGAGATATACCATGTTCTTGGATTGGAAGAATCAGTATTGTGAAAATGACTATAATACTCAAAGCAATCTACAGATTCAATGCACTCCCTATCAAATTACCAATGGCATTTTTCACAGAATTAGAACAAAAAATTTTACAACTTCTATGGAAACAGAAAAGACCATGCATAGCCAAAGCAATCTTGAGAAAGAAAAACGAAGCTAGAGGAATCAGGCTCCCCAACTTCAGACTATACTACAAAGCTACAGTAATCAAGACAGTATGTTACTAGCACAAAAACAGAAATATAGATCTATGGAACAGGACAGAAAGTCCAGATACAAACCCACACACCTATGGACCCCTGATCTATGACAAAGGAGGCAAGAACATACAATGGAGAAAAGACAGTCTCTTCAATAAGTGGTGCTGGGAAAACTGGACAGCTACATGTAAAAGAATGAAATTAGAACACTCCCCAACACCATACACAAAAATAAACTAAAAATGGATTAGATACCTAAATGTAAGACCAGACACTATAAAACTCTTGGAGGAAAACACAGGCAGAACACTCTTATAAATCACAGCAAGATCTCTTTTGAGCCATCTCCTAGAGTAATGAGAATAAAAACAAAAATAAACAAAGGGAACCTAACTAAACGTAAAAGCTTTTACACAGCAAAGGAAAACATAAACAAGATGAAAAGACAACTCTCAGAATGGGAGAAAGTATTTGCAAATGAAGCAACCGACAAAGGATTAATCTCCAAAATATACAAACAGCTCATGCACCTCAATATCAAAAAAGCAAACAACGCAATCAAAAAATGGGTGGAAGACCTAAATAGACATTTCTCCAAAGAAGATATACAGATTGCCAACAAACACATGCAAGGATGCTCAACATCACTAATCATTAGAGAAATGCAAATCAAAACTACAATGAGGGGACTTCCCTGGTGGTCCACTGGTGAAGAATCCACTTTCCAAAGCAGGGGACACCGGTTTGATCCCTGGTCGGGGAACTAAGATCCTGCATGGCGCGGGGCAACTAAGCCCACACGCCACAACTGCTCAGCTCGCACACCTCAACAAGAGAGCCTGGTGCTGCAACTACAGAGCTCATGTGCTCTGAAGCCGGCATGCTCTGGAGCCCATGTACCACAACTAGAGAGAGAAAAACCCACACACCACAACTAGAGAGAAGCCCGTGCACCACAACAAAAGATCCTGCATGTCTCAACGAACAGATCCTGTGTGCCGCAACTAAGACCCAACGCAGCCAAAGAAAAATAATAATAATAATAATAAAGAAAAAAAAAACCTACTAGGAGGTATCACCTCACACCGGTCAGAATGGCCATCATCAAAAAGTCTACAAACAATAAATGCTGGAGAGGGTGTGGAGAAAAGGGAACCCTCATGCACTCTTGGTGGGAATGTAAATTGATACAGCCACTATGGAGAACAGTATGGAGGTTCCTTAGAAAACTAAAATTGAACTACCATATGACCCAGCAATCCCATTACTGGGCATATACCCAGAAAAAACCATAATTCAAAAAGACACATGCACCCCAATGTTCATTGAAGCACTATTTACAATAGCCAAGACATGGAAGCAACCTAAATGTCCATTGACAGAGGAATGGATAAAGAAGATGTGGTGCATATATACAATGGAATATTACATAGCCATAAAAAGGAACAAAATTGGGTCATTTGTAGAGACATGGATGGACCTAGGGACTGTCATACAGAGTGAAGTAAGTCCGAAAGAGAAAAACAAATATTGTATATTAATGCATATATATGAAATCTAGAAAAATGGTATAGATGATCTTATTTTCAAAGCAGAAGTAGAGACACAGACATAGAGAACAAATGTATTGATACCAAGGGGAAAAGGGGGTGGGTGGAAGGAATTGAGGGATTTGGATTGACATATATACACTATTGATACTCTGTATAAAATAGATAACTAATGAGAACATACTGTATAGTACAGGGAACTCTACTCATGCTCTGTGGTGACCTAAATGGGAAGGACATCCAAAAAAGAGGGGAAATATGTATACATATAGCAGATTCACTTTGCTGTGCAGTAGAAACTAACACAACATTGTAAAGCAACTATACTCCAATAAAAATTTTTTTTTTAAGTCAAATCACGGGCTTCCCTGGTGGCGCAGTGGTTGGGAGTCCACCTGCCGGTGCAGAGGATACGGGTTCGTGCACCGGTCCGGGAGGATCCCGCATGCCGCGGAGCGGCTCGGCCCGTGGGCCATGGCCGCTGAGCCTGCGCGTCCGGAGCCTGTGCTCCGCAACGGGAGAGGCCGCAACGGTGAGAGGCCCACGTACAGCACAAAAAAAAAAAAAAAAAAAAAAAGTCAAATCACTATGTAGTACACCTAAAGCTAGCATATGATATATTAACCATATTTCAATAAAAATTAAAAATAAATAAATTAAAAATTTTAATTTTTTATTGGAGTATACTTGATTTATAATATTGTGTTAGTTTTAGGTGTACAGCATATTGATTCAGTATTTTTGCAAGTTATATTCCATTATAGGTTATTATGAGATAATGGGTATAATTACCTATGCTATATAGTATACCCTTTAAATTAAAATTTAAAAAATAAAACTGACTGGAGCTATCGTCAGTGCTACCACTTTTAAAAAAACTGTTAATGGAGTGTAACCTTTAAAAATTGTATAAAAATAAAATTATTTTAAAAAGCCCACTCCAACTATTAAGATTTACCCAGAAAAGAATTCTAAGCCTGTTTTTTAATAAAACATTTTTCTTTTTATAATTAAAAAAAAAAACACACATTAAAACACTTTCCAAGGTCACTTATTTTGATATATTCCCCCAAATGAATGTTACATATAAATAGTATCTCAAGCCCTCTGACAACACTTCCTGAGAAGTTAGGTCACACTAGTTCACTCTGTTCTGGCTTTGCTAACTCCACTTCTTTCAAATCAAACTGATACGGTTAAAAATGACATGCCTGAAAGGTCCTTATGTTCACTTCTACTGTATATATTATATCAACTTTATGAAATAAATAATTCACAAAATATTGCAATCCAATATGCACTGTGCAAGCACGCGGTTTTCTCTAAGAGTCATAATTCTGCACAGAATTTGAACACTATGTTGACTGATGTGAGGACATGTTGTTGTCTAGTCAGAGGGTTTTCCAAAAACAGTGGGACTAACAGCATGTTCTAGCGGACAGAGTCCTGTACTGGAATTAGATGACTTGTATTATAACCCTCTTGCCAATGAAACCATGAGAACAACACATTTATTACTGTTATCTATTTTCCAGTTTTTCCCGTAGCCAACTTGATCAAAATGGATTGTGGTAAGAAGCACAGAGTTGTAAAACAAATTTGGGAAAGGTATTACTGTATCTTCTTAATTATTTTCATTTGGATCATCTATTGACATTATTCGTAATGAAAATATTCTAAAGGAAAATACTTTAAAATGTCCTTTTAACTTCCCTCCACTCTGTAGTCAAACACTTTAGAAAAGACAACCAGAAAGCTGATCCCGTCATTGGGTATTTTACCACCTGAAACCTAAACTCTTTTTTTGTTAAGCTCCTGATTCTAAGGATTCATTTATTTTTAGTCTTTCCATCAAACTGGTTTTGCAGCAATCTGAGATGACAGGTGGAAGTTCAGGGTCTGAAAAAAATAAAGTGGGGGATTTTCAGGATTGTATCCTACCAAGATCTGACAGGCAAAGGCATCTAACTATCAAGGGGAAAATTAGAACTGCAACAAAGAAATCAATCAAAACAAGATAGTACTTCAAGTGTTCTTGGGAAATGGATTTTAGACATTGACATATGACTGCCAAGAAGGGGCTTCTGTAACCACTTTTTTGGAATCAATCACTACCTAAATGCATCCAGAAAATTAAATTACCTTTCTAGAAAATAAAGAATGGGGGTGGGAAGCCCACATATACAGGTAGATAAATCACTCAGGATTCAATAAAACTAGAAAGAATTCTTATTTCACAGAGAAAAGTCATAAGTACTTTGTGAAACTCCAGAGGCAGAACCCAAACTTCTTTATCTATTATCAGGACCTATGGCAACTTCAAAACTGTCAACAGGAGATTGCACAGGACCAGAAATGTCACTAACATACAAGTGTATAGAACAGTAGCAATATTTAAGACAAAATTATTTGTGCATACAAACACTTAATTTCCTCTTGAGTGGCATTCTACTGGTTTTATTTTAAAAATTAGCGTGATACTTATTTCTATCTTCCTACAAAAGTTCTAACTTAGTTACTAAAATATATTCTTTTGCTAAAGTAGTTTTAAATTTATCCTGAAGAGTCATTACCCTGTACAATGTACTCCTTTAGTTTGACTCCTTCTAAAACGTGCTTGCCCTATTGAGTTAAGGATCAGGAATATTTAGCTTTGCTAACAGGTAGGGGTTTCAAAAGTCTAACATTAATAAGCCATCGCTTGACTTTGATACACATTCATATTCATTCCCTCCTCTCTCTTCTCCCCTCTGTCTCTCTCTCTCCCCACCCTCTCCCAATAAGGCGAGAGAATGGTACCTTGCATTGGACTGAATCTACATTGCTTGTTAAATTAACCTCATTTAATTAACCTCATTTGAGCTTTATTCAGTCTTTGATTATTCACTTATTTCCCCCCCGGTCTCTTTAATATGTAGAGAGTCTATTAAAATAATAGATCTTCCCTTGATTAAATACAATAATGTTAAGCTTTACTAGTGCAGAAGCAGAAGTTAAAACCCTTAACCCTGACATAATAAAAAACCAAGCACACAATTCTGTATTTTAGGGTTGATATATATAGTTCATAAAATGGAGGCAAAATGTTTTACTGTATTTTTCTTGAAAGTAAAGAAATAAAAGACAATTTAGAGAAAAACTGAAATCTCCATTGTTTAAAGTGCTCTTAATAAAATCATGTTGTTTACATAAAATACTGTCTTAAATATTGCTACCATCACTTTAAAGTCCTCTGAATAAAAATTACCTTATTTATTCTTTAATGCAAGAATTTATGTTTCTTACTTCCCTAATTGTTCTCTCCTGAGAGTTCTAGTAGCATAGTAGGCATTGATAAATATTCTTCTATTGATTAACTCTAAAGGGTGAAAAAGCATATAAAATCCTTGGATATCCTCTCTTTTTCATGTAGTAGTTAGCTACTATTTTGTCCATATACCATATTCCTTTTCTTTTGGGAATCATCAATGCTTCCTTCTACCCCACTCTTACAGATCCAACCATTCATATGACTGCCACAGACAGAAGTTTCCATGTTCTATGACCCAACCCCAGTGGCTTAGTGGATGAAACAGCTGCCCCAAACTGGGTCAGAGCTCTTATCCAGGATTATTTTCTTGGGACTACAGAAAACAGCAGACAGTCCCTCTCAGGTGGCAGTAGATGTAAGAAGTAAAACTTAGGCATTGTGGGCAACAATTTTTCCTTTAGGTAAAGAAAGCCAATCAGCAGTTTAAGAGAATAAAGGCAAAATGCAAAGAAAAGCAGAAATGAAAGACAAAAAAAGGAAAATCTTAGGGCTGGTCTTGTCCTTTGTTCAGGTTATTCCTGAAGCCTAGCTTCATAGACGCTTCCACTGTTCAAATTTTTCCTTGAAATCTGTGATCTAGTAAACACTTTCTGCCTATGCCAGTTCAAGCTAGATTTTAGTCCTTACAACCAAGAGTCCTAACTAATAGTGTTTGAAGACTGAATGCTTTCTACCAGTCCTTAAGAATGAAAAACATATAAAGAAGCAAATGACAATAAATGGGCAATTCAGAGAAAAGAAATATTATGAGTAAAAAACCCCCAAAAATGTATATCACTAAAATTCAGAGAAATGGAAACTAAAACAATAATATTTTAATCTAATAAATTAACAAAGCTTTAACAAAAATGAGCATATCCAATATTGGCAAGTTACAATGAAACAGCATTCTCTTACATCATTTGTGGAAGAATAAATTTTTATAAACTGTTTTTATAATATATTTTGAAACTATGCATTAAGAAGCTTAAAATTATTCATATTCTTTGACCCAGGAATTCCACTGCTCAGATCTAGCCCTAATACAGAAAACATTTTTCTTTGCTTTGGCTTTGAAGAAAGACAATCACCTAGTAATCTTCAGTAGCAAAATTCTGAGAGTAATAAAAATGCTTGGTAAGAAAGTGATTTATTAATTTATTCAATGCAGTATTAGTCATTAGAAATAATTTTATAGTCGGTGTGTGTAATAACAGAAAAATGCTTATATTATGGTACTGGATTTTTAAAAATCAGAATATCAGATTGCAAAATTAAATGTTTTTAAAACTATATATATAAACAAAATAACTCAGGCATGCCTTTGACTATGAAAGTTTTTATAATATAAGCTAGATATTATTTAATAGGTTAACAGGGAACATAATTTGCATTCTGAAGACTGATTTTACTGAAAAGTAAATACAGGTATTAGCACCTTGTGTGAAGGGATAAAAGCTGTTCTCCAAATGCAGGAACACACGGCTACTCTGCGTAAGGGGCTGGCTGTTGAGGTGGCTGCCTCCTTTCTTTACTGTTGGTGGTTCTGACGCACAATTCCTAGAAACCCAATTTCAGTACAGTTTTACAGGCTGTTCAGGATGTTCTCAGTGATATTTAAGTATATGTTTGTCCCTTAGCTAAACTATATTTATTATTTTTATCCTGCAATAGTAAAATGTCTATAAAAGATTTTTAAACTTTTATTAAAATTCTTATAGAAAAAAATGTTTTCATTGTGAAATTCTCAGCTTCTAAATCTCTTTTTCTCATTGAAATATACATTTTTTATGTGATTTTTAAAGTTTTGGGGGGTAATACAATGAACACATTTTAAAAGAAGAAACTGACTCTAAAAGTTAATATCAGCTATCATAGGAAGTAAAGTTAAGGTAATTTTTTTCATCTACTTTCTACTTTCTTTTTTTGGTGGGGAGGGTTGGCACGCTAGTTCCCTGACCAGGGATGGAACCCGTGCCCCCTGCAGTGGAAGCTCAGAGTCTTAACCACTGGACCGCCAGGGAAGTCCCTACTTTCTACTTTCCAAATATTCCATAATGTGTACAGCAAAAATAAGACAGTTAATTTTTGCTAAAGAATAGATACTAGATCAGCAAATCATCTACAAATTAACATTTGAAATGATGAAAAAAATGAGTACATCTGAAACACAGTATGGTAACCCATTTATTAATGTGTCCCAAAACATCATTAGATTACATCAGTTGTTTTTGTTTTGTTTTTGCAGTACACGGGCCTCTCACTGTTGTGGCCTCTACCGTTGCGGAGCACAGGCTCCGGACGCGCAGGCTCAGAGGCCATGGCTCACGGGCCTAGCCGTTCCGCGGCATGTGGGATCCTCCCGGAGTGGGGCACGAACCCGTTTCCCCTGCATCAGCAGGCGGACTCTCAACCACTGCGCCACCAGGGAAGCCCTACATCAGTTGTTTTAAACACTAGTCTAACATCTATTTTTCTTTGAAGAGGTTCAAGAGAGCTGTACGTAAGCTTCTAGAAATAACACATACAACTATAAGATGTTCAAAGAATCATTAAAATTTAAGGTTTCCTTTTCTTCCCACTTTTAGGTTTGAAATAGTAACCTTGGTTCAATAAAAGGAAAAGAGAGGATGTGACAGTTTCAGGTCACTATTTGTATCTTCTGATAAAACTGTGAGTACACTAGGGAGAAAAAAGAAAGATGAAAGTCATTCCCTTTAAACTATGTATTACATGCCCATGATGTGCATGATACCACACCAGACACCATTTATTTATTTGGATATAAAGGAATGGTACCTGTCCTCGACGGACTCATGGTTAGATGTGGCAGAGAGCAAAAAAGAAGGTAGTTACATTCCAGTGCTATAAAAATGGTAAAGGAAAAAGGCAGATGAGAGAAGGCAGAGAAAGGCAAGTAATCAGCTGCTCTTTCTGTGTCCTGGAAAGCATGAAGAACTTTCTGATTAGAGAAGTCTCTCTGATTTCATCATAAATGCTGTTGTAAACAGGCAAGGAGGGAGGGGAGAGGAAAAGAGGGAGGAGGTCCGCCAAGCGTGATGGAGGGAAGAAATGAAGATTGTTAGAAAGACTTAATTTCCTTCTCAAAATATTTAATGATCATCAAAAAAAAATGAGTTATTGTGGTTACTCCCAAATCAAAGGTCATTCAAAGAAGTTCATTAATACTGCAGTGACATTTTAAATGCATGCAAAATCTTTTCAACAAGGTATTACATGCTCTTCATTTCACCATTCAAAGAGAATAAGAAAAATAGGAAAAAAAATTTAAGTAGTATTTATTTAAAATTCAACTTATTGCCTGCCATATTCTGAGGAAATAAAGTTATGAAATATTCTCCAACTGAAAATTATTAAATCATATAAAAATATAATAGCCAAAATATTCTTGCAGTTAAGAAAACTATTTTACTTTTGGCCAGTTTTTCTGCTATCTTTGTTTTACTAAATATTTTCTAACTCAAACCCTACAACCTTAAATTGAAAGTTTCCTAATGGCAATGCCAGTAGGAAATGTAATGTGACTTTTTTCGATCATCATATAATGGTACTGTGGCCTCAAATTAATTTTAAGCAGATGCTTATAAGGTTCACAAAAGACACCTCAGCTACAGGGTTGGCTAGGAACATTGTTACACTAGTTTCTTTGTAAAGGGTTGAGCTATAGACAGAACAGAGAACTAAGCTGGTGTGAGGACTTGCCAGGGTTTTGCTGTGAACAGTCTTAGATTTGCCTAATTTAGAAGCTGCAAACCAGTTCCTGAACATGTTTTATTTGACTTGCAGAGTGGGTTTTTTTTTCTTTTTTTTAATGAGCACCAGTTGAAAATTTGAGGTATTTTACATAAAGATCCAGATTCTCTGCTTTTTCTGTAAAAATCAAGTAATTCAGAAACAGTGGCCCACATTTCTATCTCCTGGAGCAGCTGCCTCATTTAATGAGCCTGTACTTTTCCAATCACCGTAGTTCACATCCAGCCTGTTTTGTTCACTTACTCTGGATACCTGTTTTGCTCCATAGGAATTTGATTTGCCATTCTGCCTACTTCTAAAATGAGTCCAACTGAATGAGCATTTGGCTACTTCAAATATTTTTTTCTCTGAAAATTATGAAAGGTGGTTGCTTGCCATTCACTTGAGGAATTCCGTAGAATAAATGAACTCTATTTTTATTTTTAAAAACAAAAAAGTATATATCTATCTCTATCTATCTATCTAGAGAGAAAGAGAGGAAGAGAGAGAGAGAGAGAGAATGGTAAAACCATAGAGAAAAATCTAAATTAATACTGACAGTTACCAAGATATTAAAACTTGAAGGCAAGGAGAAACCATGAGGGCTCCAAAACTGCAGTGGTTCCTTAATTGAAAGATTAGCTGATATCTACCATACTGACAGCAATTTGGTTCAACTACAGCTGGCAAGAATAGGCCTTTTTCATCTCCTTTCCCTTTAAACAATAAAAACAATAACAACTGCAGCAAGAAGTGATCCAGCACCAACTATACAAAAGGCCCATGCAACATGCTTTACAGATGTTCTGATTGCAATCTTTTGGGGTTTAGCTCCAGCTTCTCAATTTCCTTTCAGTTCCAATCAAGGGATTTTCACCAGATATTTAGCAGTTTTTCACTAGATCAAATGTTTCATTAACCCTTATTTTAATGTTGTCAAGGTGTTTTCTACAGTAAGGCCCCACCACAATTATAATGGTTTCATAGTAAACTAAGATTAGAAAAAACAGATTTCTTTACTGTAAGACTTCTCACAACTTTTACTATGCTAATGTGTAAAGAGAATCACCAAGAAAAGAGAAATGTACAGAATGTTCTAAACTTAAAATTTGACTATAGAATACTTTTTCAGTAACATTTCTCAGGAATCCCTTGGAACACACTTTGAGTGTGTTCTATTTTCAGTATTAATTTAATAATCATTCTAAGTGGTTACTTTTATTTTAAGTGATGTTCATTTCAATAGGGTATCAGAACATATCAGCAAAAGGCAGAAAGTCGAGCAGATAGCAGCTACTCCCAACAAGAATAGAGATTCTTCTTTTCCTATTGAGTCCTGAAGAGGACTCACATCTGGCCACATAAGCTGTCCCCTTCAGAGGGACTCCTGCCCAGGATGTATTCTGTCCCATTAAAGGCTTCCTTTCCCTACATACTATTTCAGGGGTGGTCTGAGGCTCTGCTCTCCAAGCTTTCTTGATAATCAAACTGGTTTCCAGTTCTGGATCCTTTGTTTCACCTCTAAGTTCATCCTTGGGCCACTGTTTTCAACTTGGAAGACTCCTTGAGCAGGCCAATGTGCCCAATCCTGTCCTCCACCTGCAGGGGGAAATTGGGGCATGTTCCCTAACCCAAAACCAAATTTCTTCCTCAGACCTAGACACTTTCTTTGATTTTGAGAGAAAAGCTATAGGACTGTACCTAAAAATGCTGTTCCTGAGATTAGTTCAAGATGGCAGAGTAGAAGGACATGCTCTCACTCCCTCTTTCGAGAATACCGAATCACAACTAACTGCTGAACAATCATTGATAGAAAGACACTGGAATTCACCAAAAAAGACACCCCACACGCAAAGACAAAGGAAAATCTGCAATTAGATGGTAGGAGGGGCGCTATCACAATAAAATCAAATCCCATAACTGCTGAATGGGTGACCCACAAACTGGAGAACACTTATACCACAGAAGTCCACCCACTGGAGTGAAGGTTCTAAGCCACATGTCAGGCTTCCCAACCTGGGGGTCTGACAATGGGAGGAGGAATTCCTAGAGAATCAGACTTTGGAGGCTAGTGGGATTTGATTGCAGGACTTCAGCAGGACTGGAGGAAACAGCGACTCCACTCTTGAAGGGCACACACAAAGTAGTGTGTGCATTGGGACCCAGGGGAAGGAGCAGTGACCCCACAGGAGACTGAACCAGACCTACCTGCTAGAAGGCTGGAGGGTCTTCTGCGGAGGCAGGGGTAAGCTGTGGCTCACCAAGTGATAAGGACACTGGCAGCAGAAGTTCTGGGAAGTACTCCTTGGAGTGAGCCCTCCCAGAGACCACCATTAGCCCCACCAAAGAGCCCGGGTAGGCTCCAGTGTTGGGTTGCCTCAGGCCACACAACCAACAGGGAGGGAACCCAGCCAACCCCATCAGCAGACAAGCGGATTAAAGTTTTACTGAGCTTTACCCACCACCAGTCCCTCCCATCTGGAAACTTTCACAGGCCTCTTAGATAGCCTCATCCACCAGAGGGCAGACAGCAGAAGCAAGAAAAACCATAATCTAGCAGCACTTGGAACAAAAACCACATTCACAGAAAGATAGACAAGATGAAAAGGCAAAGGGCTATGTATCAGATGAAAGAACAAGATAAAATCCCAGAAAAACAACTAAATGAAATGGAGGTAGGCAATCTTCCAGAAAAAGAATTCAGAATAATGATAGTGAAGATGATCCAGGACCTCGGGAAAAAAATGGAGGCAAAGATCGAGAAGATGCAAGAAATGTTTAACAAAGATCTAGAAGAATTAAAGAACAAACAAACAGAGATAAACAATACAATAACTGAAATGAAAAATACACTAGAAGGAATTAATAGCAGAATAACTGAGGCAGAAGAACGGATAAGTGACCTGGAAGACAGAATGGTGGAATTCACTGCTGCAGAACAGAATAAAGAAAAAAAAATGAAAGGAAATGAAGACAGACTAAGTGACCTCTGGGACAACATTAAATGCAACAATATTCGCATTATAGGGGTCCCAGAAGGCGAAGAGAGAGAGAAAGGACCAGAGAAAATATTTGAAGCGATTATAGTCGAAAACTTCCCTAACATGGGAAAGGAAAAAACCACCCAAGTCCGGGAAGCACAGAGAGTCCCATACAGGATAAACCCAAGGAGAAACACTCTGAGACACATAGTAATCAAATCGGCAAAAATTAAAGACAAAGAAAAATTTTTGAAAGCAGCAAGGGAAAAACAAATAACATACAAGGGAACTCCCATAAGGTTAACAGCTGATTTCTCAGCAGAAACTCTCCAAGCCAGAAGGGAGTGGCATGATATACTTAAAGTGATGAAAGGGAAGAACCTACAACCAAGATTACTCTGCCCAGCAAGGATCTCACTCAGATTCAATAGAGAAATCAAAAGCTTTACAGACAAGCAGAAGCTAAAAGAATTCAGCACCACCAAACCAGCTCTACAACAAATGATAAAGGATCTTCTCTAAGTGGGAAAAACAAGAGAAGAAAAGGACCTACAAAAACAAACCCAAACCAATTAAGAAAATGATAATTGGAACATACATATCAACAATTACCTTAAACATGAATGGATTAAATGCTCCAAAGAATATTAGAAGAGACAAGGAAGGACACTACATAATTATCAAGGAATCAATCCAAGAAGAAGATGTAACAATTATAAATATATATGCACTCAACATAGGAGCACCTCAATACATAAGGCAACTGCTAACAGCTAAAAAAGAGGAAATCAACAGTACCACAATAATAGTGCGGGGCTTTAACACCTCACTTACACCAATGGACAGATCATCCAAACAGAAAATTAAGAAGGAAACATAAGCTTTAAATACACAATAGACCAGATAGATTTAATTGATATTTATAGGACATTCCATCC
>NC_041214.2:51474529-51515414 GCF_002837175.3 Physeter macrocephalus | reverse complement strand
TTACTAAATAACCAAGAGATCAATGAAGAAATCAAAGAGGATCAAAAAATACCTAGAGACAAATGACAATGAAAACACGATGATCCAAAACCTATGGGATGCAGCAAAAGCAGTTCTAAGAGGGAAGTTTATAGCTATACAAGCCTACCTCAAGAAACAAGAAAAATCTCAAATAAACAATTGAACGTTACACCTGAAGGAACTAGAGAAAGAACAACAAACAAAACACAAAGTTAGCAGAAGGAAAGAAATCATAAAGATCAAAGCAGAAATAAATGAAAAAGAAACAAAGAAAACAATAGCAAAGATCAATATAACTAAAAGCTGGTTCTTTGAGAAGATACACAAAATTGATAAACCATTAGCCAGACTCATCAAGAAAAAGAGGGAGAGGACTCAAATCAATAAAATTAAAAATGAAAAAGGAGAGGTTACAACAGACATCACAGAAATACAAAGCATCCTAAGAGACTACTGCAAACAACTCTAGGCCAATAAAATGGACAACCTGGAAGAAATGGACAAATTCTTATACACCATGATCAAGTGGGATTTACTGCAAGGATTCTTCAATATACACAAATCAATCAATGTGACACACCATATTAACAAATTGAAGAAGAAAAAGCATATGATCATCTCAATAGATGCAGAAAAAGCTTTTGACAAAATTCAACACCCATTTATGATAAAAACTCTCCAGAAAGTGGGCACAGAGGGAACCTACTTCAACATAATAAAGGCCATATATGACAAACCCACAGCAAACATCATTCTCAATGGTGAAAAACTGAAAGCATTTCCTCTAAGATCAGGAACAAGACAAGGATGTCCAATCTCACCACTATTATTCAACATAGTTTTCGAAGTCCTGGCCACGGTAATCAGAGAAGAAAAAGAAATAAATGGGATACAAATTGGAAAAGAAGAAGTAAAACTGTCACTGTTTGCAGATGACATGATACTATACATAGAGAATCCTGAAGATGCCACCAGAAAACTACCAGAGCTAATTAATGAATTTGGTAAACTGCAGGATACAAAATTATGCACAGAAATCTCTTGCATTCCTATATACTAATGATGAAAATTCTGAAAGAGAAATTAAGGAAACACTCCCATTTACCACTGCAACAAAAAACCTAGGAAAAAACCTACCTAGGGAGACAAAAGACCCATATGTAGAAAACTATAAGACACTGATGAAAGAAATTAAAGATGATACCAACAGATGGAGAGCTATACCAAGCTCTTGGATTGAAAGAATCAATATTGTGAAAATGACTGGATACAAATTGGAAAAGAAGAAGTAAAACTGTCACTGTTTGCAGATGACATGATACTATACATAGAGAATCCTGAAGATGCCACCAGAAAACTACCAGAGCTAATTAATGAATTTGGTAAACTGCAGGATACAAAATTATGCACAGAAATCTCTTGCATTCCTATATACTAATGATGAAAATTCTGAAAGAGAAATTAAGGAAACACTCCCATTTACCACTGCAACAAAAAACCTAGGAAAAAACCTACCTAGGGAGACAAAAGACCCATATGTAGAAAACTATAAGACACTGATGAAAGAAATTAAAGATGATACCAACAGATGGAGAGATATACCATGTTCTTGGATTGGAAGAATCAATATTGTGAAAATGACTATACTACCCAAAGCAATCTACAGATTCAATGCAATCCCTATCAAATTACCAATGGCATTTTTTTACAGAACTAGAACAAAGAATGAAACTGGGTTATTTGTAGAGATGTGGATGCATCTAGAGACTGTCATACAGAGTGAAGTAAGTCAGAAAGAGAAAAACAAATATCGTATATTAATGCAAATAGATGGAACCTAGAAAATGGTACAGATGAACCAGTTTGCAGGGCAGAAATTGAGACACAGAAGTAGAGAAGAAACATATGGACACCAAGGGGGGAAAGCGGCGGGGGTTTGGAGTTGTTGTGTGATGAATTGGGAGATTGGGATTGACATGTATACAGCGATGTGTATAAAATGGATGACTAATAAGGAAAAAAAAAAAGTAAAAATACACTCCCCTCCCAAAAAATAAAAAAGAACCACATAGCTCATCCAGTCAATTCCCAGGACAGTGAGAGATAATAATAAATGATTGTCATTAGGTACAGTTAGTGTGAATTAGTTCCTGTAAAAAAATGATCAATTCTTGGACTCTGGCAAAAAAATAAAATAAAATAAAATAAATAAAATAAAGATGCTGTTCCTGTAAGTTTGGTGAAGTTGAATGTTAATATTTTTCTTGTTAAAGATCAGTAAGGCCAATCCAAAAGATACGTGAAGTGAGCTAATGAAGAGTATATTGTCATACCCACAACTTGTTACGTTGTCAAATCCACAAAATCTGATCTGATCTTCACATATTTCCCAAGCAGCCCACACCATGAACTTCAAGATCCATGGATAAAAATTATAGCCAAGGAAGGTTTTTCCAATGCCATTCCTTCACCAGGATCTTGAAGACAGAAACTATATTATTTCTTTTAGACTTCTCCACTCTCCAAAATATAGAACCTGAAACCTCCCGATAGCAAAGGCATAGTTAGAAATCCTGAGCCCCTCAATAACAGAGATTCTCCTACGTATCTTGACCTAACAGGCCTCCAGTGTCCCACAAAGGGCTCTATTGAGAAACAGAAGCCAGCTAAGGGAGACCTCTTGAAAGTTTTTGGATAGTTCCTTCACTGCAAACAGGAAGCTATCATTAGTAGGCCTGAGGTGCTTCAAACTAGCTGACCATCAAACCAAGCTAAATCTTAGCAATAATTCTCTCCACTCAGTCTCACCTATTCATTTATTCATTCATCAAGAACTTCAGTTAATTTAGAAGACTGGTTGGTTGGTCAACCTGCACTAAAGGTAAGTACTATAACAGCAGGCATGCACAGAATTTTTTGTGAGCACAGAGGAGGATTCAGTCAAGGAAGTTAGAATGGTGAAGGAAGAGTTAGGGTCAGTATGGAGCAGAGGAGGGCATAATAAGCAAGTAATTTCAGAAGGGCATTAGCCAAAGCAGAGAAGCTTGAGAAAAACTGGCATATTCTGGTTAATTCTTAGTGGTTCCCATGGAGTGAAAACAATTAAGGGTAAACTGACGATCATGTGAGCCACGTTATGGAATGTACACTTTTCCCTCAGTGCTATGGGGCCCCTGGGGGATTTGAGGCAGGAATCAGATTTGCCTTTTAGAAAGATTGCTCTGCCAGAAGTCACCTAAAAAACTTCCATTGAGGGCTTCCGGTGGCGCAGTGGTTGAGAGTCCGCCTGCCGATGCAGGGGACACGGGTTCATGCCCCAGTCCAGGAAGATCCCACATTGCTGTGGAGCGGCTAGCCCTGTGAGCCATGGCCGCTGAGCCTGCGCGTCCGGAGCCTGTGCTCCACAATGGGAGAGGCCACAACAGTGAGAGGCCCGCGTACCACAAAAAAAAAAAAAAAAAAAAAACTTCCAAAGAGACTTAGGCTCAGGAATATTTGAGGGGAAGAACCCCTCCTCCTATCAGTATATCCTCCAACTGAGTCCTCTTCTTTAGAATCTTGTTTCTCCTATACAGCTCAACTTATAGATGCTCTCATTGATTGATAGCATCAATCAGTGCTTATTCTACTTCACAACTACTGCCACATGATTTCCCCACTTAGAGACTCAAACTCCTGCCCTCATGCCTTTCTCCTCTCTCCTCCTCTCTTTCCTGCTTGTTAGGACACCAGTTCTGACTCCAGGCCTGAGTTCAACAGCCCTGCACAACTCTCTGCACCAATTCATTCTTGTTGCTGAATTTTTTATGCTCCATTAATAAATAGGCTTCCATCTTGGTTTCTTTTTTTTTTTTTTAATTTATGTATTTATTTATTTATTTTGGGCTGTGCTGGGTCTTCATTTCTGTGCGAGGGCTTTCTCTAGTTGCGGCAAGTGGGGGCCACTCTTCATTGCGGTGCGTGGGCCTCTCACTATCGCGGCCTCTCTTGTTGTGGAGCAGAGGCTCCAGACGTGCAGGCTCAGCAGTTGTGGCTCACAGGCCCAGCTGCTCCGCCGCATGTGGGATCCTCCCAGACCAGGGCTCGAACCCATGTCCCCCACATTAGCAGGCAGATTCCCAACCACTGCGCTACCAGGGAAGCCCTATCTTGGTTTCTTGTCATCTTTTCTTCTATTGGTAACCCCATCT
Source organism: Physeter macrocephalus (assembly GCF_002837175.3). Classification (NCBI taxonomy): domain Eukaryota; kingdom Metazoa; phylum Chordata; class Mammalia; order Artiodactyla; family Physeteridae; genus Physeter; species Physeter macrocephalus. The sequence continues at coordinate 51,511,203 of NC_041214.2, read as the reverse complement.
AAGATTAGATCCTTAATATTCTCTTTCCAGGCCAGGATCACAGTCTTACAATTCAGTTTCTCTAATTGTCACTAAGTGATTAAATCAACTTTTGGATTCCCCAACATGAGCCCTGCTATCTGTTGGGGAAACTTATTAGTTATTAGTACTTTGCCTTGAACTTCTCATGTTAATTTTTATCCAACATATCAACTTAGAAATTCAAGGGATGTGTGTGGAAGGAGAGGAAGTAGTAAAAGTCTACACCTATACAGTACCTAAGGCTGAGGCTGTTTTCCTTAGCACCTGTTCTAGCCAATGGATGAGCGTAATTCCAGGTCCCAGCCCCTTCTAGTAAGCTATATGCTTGTCATAAGAAACCAAGCCAACCTTCACTTGAGCTCAGGAAGGTGATAACTGCCATTTATTCTAACTGTTCTCTCAGATGATAACCTAGCTCCTCAGACTGATCCTCACTGACACCTAAATCTTACGTTGCATGCCATCAAATAATCATGTTATACTTCTCCTTTGCTACCCTTTAAGTGTTTCCTTCCCTTATCCAGATTTAAAAGATTCATAAATGCTTCAATTCTTCCACTCTTAGAAACTAGATAGGACTTCCCTGGTGGTGCAGTGGTTTAGTATCCACCTACCAATGCAGGGGACATGGGTTCAAGCCCTGGTCCAGGAAGATCCCACATGCCGTGGAACAACTAAGCCCGTGCGCCACAACTACTGAGCCTGTGCTCTAGAGCCCACGAGCCACAACTACTGAAGCCTGTGCACTAGAGCCCATGCTTTGCAACAAGAGAAGCCACCGCAATGAGAAGCCTGCACACCACAACAAAGAGTAGCCCCCGCTCGCCGCAACTACAGAAAGCCTGTGCTCAGCACCACAATGCAGCCATAAATAAATTAATTAATTTAAAAAAAGAAACTAGATAGTATTGGGCCTATGCTGTAGGATTTATAATTTATTGAATATGGAATCATGTAATCCAGAAGGCAAAAGCGAATACTTTTTCTTACCCTTTAGTTATTTTGAATTTATTTCTCAAAATTAAAATTCTCCTGAATAAAGCTGGTGGTATAGTGCTCCTTGATTTCAGACTATATTACAAAGCTATAGCTGAAACAGTATGGCCACAACTACTGAAGCCTGTGCACTAGAGCCCATGCTTTGCAACAAGAGAAGCCACCGCAATGAGAAGCCTGCACACCACAACAAAGAGTAGCCCCCGCTCGCCGCAACTACAGAAAGCCTGTGCTCAGCACCACAATGCAGCCATAAATAAATTAATTAATTTAAAAAAAGAAACTAGATAGTATTGGGCCTATGCTGTAGGATTTATAATTTATTGAATATGGAATCATGTAATCCAGAAGGCAAAAGCGAATACTTTTTCTTACCCTTTAGTTATTTTGAATTTATTTCTCAAAATTAAAATTCTCCTGAATAAAGCTGGTGGTATAGTGCTCCTTGATTTCAGACTATATTACAAAGCTATAGCTGAAACAGTATGGTACTGGCACAGAAACAGACACATAGATCAATGGAACAGAATTGAGAGCTCAGAGATAAACCCACACATATAGGGACAATTAATTTACAACAAGGGAGCAAAGAACATACAATGGAGAAAGGATAGTCTCTTCAATAAATGGTGTTGGGAAAACTGGACAGATACATGCAAAAGAATGAAATTAGACTACTGCCTTACACCATACTGTCTTACACCATACACAAAAAAATAACTCAAAAGGGATAAAAGACTTGAACGTAAAACATGAAACCGTAAAACTCCTAGAAGAAAACATAGTGGTAACCTCATTGCATTGGTCTTAGCCATGTTTTTGTGGATCTGTCTCCAAAGACAAGGGAAACAAAAGCAAAAATAAACAGATGGGATTACATTAAACTTTATAAAAAGGTTCTGCACAATGAAACTATTATCAAAATGAAAAAACAACCTATGGACTGAGAGAAAATATTTGCAAACCATATATCCAATAGGGAATTAATATCCAAACTATATAAGAAACTCATACAACTCAATATCAAAAAAACAAATAACCTGATTTATAAATGGACAAAGGACTTGAACAGACACTTTTCCAAAGAAAACATACAAATAGCCAATAATATATGAAAAGGTGCTCAATATCACTAATCATCAGGGAAATGCAAATCAAGATATCACCTCTGTTGACTGAAAAAAAATGCACAACGTGAGAGCTGTGAGTTAAGTTTTATTTGGGGCAAAATGAGGACTATAGCCCAGGAGACAGCATTTCAGATAGCTCTGAGAAACTGCTCCAAAGAGGTAGGGGGGAAGGTCATTGTGTATGTGATGTTGGTGAAGGGGGAGTACATGCAATCAAGCACATATTTTTTGCAGAAGGTTTTTGCTAGTCTCATGAAGGTTACTGCTAGTCACAAGGAGCAGACGTCACCATGAAGGATTTTAGTGCTTTTCTAGATACGAGGAGATGCAAGAATAGGGCTCATAAAATCATCTCCTGAAAAGATCTAACTATCTGAAGACCTATTCTGCCAGTTTTTCCCAGAGCAGAGTGCCTCATTCCTGATCTCCACCCCAAACTCCTTTCAGGGGGTGTTGACGGTCAGCAGCTGCAGCAGCTCATAATTTGATTCTTGTAGAGGTAGATGGCAAGTGCCAATTTGTAGGTGACAGGGCCCCCTCATGGTCATAAATTCGACCATGGTTTGGGAGCCATTACATGACCATTTCAAGTGCCGATTTGTAGGTGACACTTCACACCTGTTACAATGGCTATTATCAAAAAGACAAGGAATAACAAATGTTGGAGAGGATGTGGAGAAAGTGGAACCTTCCTATTCTTTTGGTGGGACTGTAAATTTGTGCAGCCACTATGGAAAACAGAATGGAGATTCCTCAAAAAATTAAGAAAACAACTACCATATGACCCAGCTATTCCACTTCTGGGTATTTATCCAAAGGACACAAAAACACGAATTCAAAAAGATATATGCACCCTTATGTTCACTGTGGTATTACTTACAGTAGCCAAGATATGGAAACAACCTAAGTGTCCACTGATGGATAAACAGATAAAGGAGCTGTGGTATGTAGACACAATGGAATACTACTCAGACACTAAAAGAATGAAATCCTGCCATCTGTGACAACATGGATGGACCCTGAGGGTATTGTGCTAAGTGAAATAAGTCAGCCAAAGACAAATACTTACGATTTCACTCATATGTGGATTATAAAACAAAATAAACAAAACAAAAACAAACTCATAGATACAGAGAACAGATTAGTGGTTACCAGAGGGGAAAAAGGTTGAGGGGTAGGCAAAATGAGTGAAGGGGTTCAATTGTATGGTGATGGATGGTAACTAGATTTGTGGTGATGATCGCTTTGTAGTGTATACAGATGTCGAATTATAATGCTGTATACCTGAAACTTGTAAAATAAAAAAAATTCTCCTAGAGTGTCATAGTGTAAACAAGAATAAAGATGCTTATCTAGCTTCCCATAAACACTGCTGTCATCTTTGATTAAAAAAAAAAAACACAACTTTTAGAAAATAACTGCCCATATCCAAGGTTGCTGCCTCTTTTCTTATCCACCTTCTGTCAAAGTAATGCTCTATCAGGGGTAGGCTGATAGTGCTGATCTCAGTCAACAGCATAGAGACACCAGAGTTGCTTGGTAAATATAATGCAATATTACAATTTAATTGACTCCAAATATACTAACAGGGAATTTCTGAGAGTTGGAACAAAAGACTGGGCTGAAGTTTGTCTGCATTACTTATGATGGAAATATTAATTTAATAACCACTTACAAACTTCAGAAAAATACTTAAGTATGAACTGTTTACATTTAGAAAGAATTAAAAAGTTTAACATTAGGTTTAAGGGTTATTAAATCAAATCGATGAAGTATTAAATCACATAGTGCTTTGTCATCCTGGTTTTATTACTTATATATACTTCAATGAATTAAAATTATATATTAAAAATTCTCTCATTTAGATATTTAGCAATCTAGATTGCTCTTGGCAAACAATGCTGAATTTTGAGGTCAATTACCATTTGTGAGATTTTACTTCTCTTAATTTTGGCATTTAAATAAATGAGTTAGTTCAGTATGCTACTTTATATGTTGCTATTTTATTGATAGCAAAACAATTATTTTTCAAAATCATATTTTCCTACAGTTCAAAAAACTTTTATAACAATGACAATAACAACAAAAATAATAATTAACTCTACTGAGTGCCAGACACTGTGCTTAATAATTTACATGAAACATCACAATATTCCTATGAGCTTAATTCATAACCAGCCCCATTTGACAGGTAAAGGAATGAAGAGTCAGAGAGGTAAACAAGCTGAACGAGGCCACACAACCAGCAAGGATGGAGCCAGGATTTGAACCCAGGCAGCCTAACTCTCATCCTGCTACTAACGTGGAATTGACCATACTTTGCTCTGATCTTGTACATTTGATTATTTATTTGCATATCACTTTAGAAGATGGATTTTTATATGCATATTGTACTTCGACTTCTGTCTTGATTGAATTGATACTTAATGGGGAATGACAGGAATCGAGGAGTAGGAAATGGCCTTATTAAGAAAGGGAATTGAGCAGCAGCTAAAAAATGTTATGCGCATGAAGTTAAGCAGAAGATTAACTTTACACATATTCCCAAATATACATTTTCTTTTTAATCCCCTCACAAAACCCAGTTCACAGAGGGAAAGAGTTCACTGGTAATTCTCACGAACCTTTGTTTCATGGGCATAAAATGTTTTCAGAATCAACCCCAGTTAGTCTCTGTCTTTCAGCACGGTAAGAATTTGGCATGCTGCTCCTTTCCTCCTTAGAGAGAAATCCAAATGCTTGCCAAAGCGCTTAATATTCTAGCTTCCACAGCAAATCTCTTTCATCTCCTTCTAACTTCCTCCAAATTGGCTTCAGATTTGGGCAAAAGAAAGAAAGGCACTGGAGGAAAGAGGCATAAGGGGGGTTGTTGGTGTTGCTATTTTTTTCTACTGCAACAAACAAAACATGCTTATAATTATGTGAAACATATTTTTTTAGTATAATTCTTGCTATCAACCCTAGAAAACTCTCGAGGTGCAGCTTCCCTCTCACAACAGCGTAAAACCCAGGCCAATGTTATAGTGTAAATGAGGTACTAAATGATTGGCTTCTAACTCATTGACAATTTTGAGTTTTACTTTCTACAGCTAACTTCTTTTTTCCTCTAAAAGTGATAGGAAATAGAGAAAATTATAACCTATTCTTCTAGATATAAAGATATGAGTGAATAAAATATCTAGCCAAAGAAAACAAGATTAATAAAGAAATCTAGGATTTAACATTTACAAGAAGATAAGCTTTCCATTTCAGAAAATAAGAGCTCCAAAACAGGTTTTACTAACGTTTCGTTTTTCAGAGGCATAAACATAATATGTTTTTCTGCTCATATTCTAATTAGCTTTTCATTAAGTTAAAAAAAAAAAAGGAAAAAAAGACAGGCTTGTGTTTGGAGTGTGACGCTGGTGAGAAAGACCTGAAAACACTGGATAAAGTCTGACACAGAACACTGGTGACAAATATTCCAAGAAAATTCTGCCTTTAATAGATACAACTTAAAAAGAAATAAAAGACAGCAAAAGGCTAAAAGCAAAAGATTAAAGAAAGAGAAAACAAATAAACCTAAGCAAAAGGAAAGGAGCAATAGGACACAGCACATAATTAGCTATCCCTTTCCTCAGATTAGCAGCCTCCCAGATCTGCTGGATATTCTAACTAGGCATTTCCAATCTTTTTATTTTTGTTTCTCTCTCTGTGCCTCTCCAAAATCTTCTGACTTAATATCAAAAGAAAGCTATTAACCTCATTTCACAAAATTACTTATTTTACAAAACCAAGGTTATTAACAAAAGGATAAGGACAACATAAATCAGAGATCTATGCACGGCTCAGTGAGAGTGTTGTGAATTTGGCACTAGTTTTTTTCTTGGCCATACTGTATTTCCAGTCTAAGCCTGAGTCTGGGATATATTCTGCTGTTAAGATTGGCCATACATACTACCTTGCCTCCCTATTCCCTGATTGTATCATTATGTTCACTCATCACAATTCTATTTGCATGTTAATGACAGAACATGGACTGAACAACTCTCTTGAGTTTGTCAAAATAATAACAGAATGATGCAAAATATATACAAATGAATATTCATATGTCTTTCTTAAGATATACCACCAGAAAAAAATTAGAAAACGATGAGTCATTCATGAATAAATGAGTGAACAAGTTAACCTAAATCTTTATCTACAGATTTTTTTCAAATGGCAAGGGGAGGGTCAGAAGAGTTACCCTGATTCCAGCACCTTACCACAATAATTATATTCCATTTAAAATTTTAAAAAAATTTCCAGTAGATAAAAATGATTCTAAATTAGATCAACATTAGGATTATAACTCATATAAATTATATGAGTTGCTATTTGAGTGCTCTCCCCTGAGCAATAACCAGGGGACTTTCATTAATATACCAATAAAGCAGAATATAGAAAGTATAATTCAAATATTTTTCAATAGAGAAATTGGAACTCAAAGCTACCATTCTGATGGCCACATAAAACATCTAAAAAATAATCCTAATATTTATGAATACATGTTTTTAATTATGAAGTCTTGTTCCCTGAAAAAAAAATCTATATCATTTTACTAACATATAATTTGAAAAAGAATGTTCTCCATGAAAATAAATGTGATTTTCTTTTACCTTTATCTCGTGTACAACATGAGTCTGAACACAAAGGGTCCTGACGGAAAAAAAAGCTTTAAAAAAATGCTTAAGTTCATATACATAATTACTGACAAATGAAAAATGTATAATTATTACAAAGTAAAAATTTTTTTCTTGTTCTCTGAGCCTTGATTAAAAGCTAATACCACATTTAAATATGCATTTGCCTTCTTCCAAGCTTCCTTGCAACACTCCATCCCCAATTTAGATAAGGAAAATGTCATAAATCATTTTCCATTTTTCCTTTCTCTCTGTTTCTTTGCTCCCCTTTCTGAACTCAGGCACAGGTATTCCACAAGATGCTGGCTGGTAGCATGTAAAATACATCCCTCCTCTTCTGAGAGCAGATGATGACAAAACCCAGGAGTAATCATATACAGGCGACAAAACTCAGTATAAAAACTCATGTCCATTAACAGAAAAATGGAATATAAATTCTAGGAAATTGTTATGATTCAATATTTTAAATTATATTGAATGATGTGCTTTCCAATGTGTCATTGACATTCATCTGAAACCATGAAGAAGCAAAGCGAGAGCATCTTTCATAGCAATCTAAGCATTTATCTGGGTACAAATATCAGAGGATTCAGCATGAGTGAGGTTGCCTGCTGAGAACAGAAACTGAAATGCCAGGAGGCATATTAAAAGCCAGTGTAAATGATGCAATTCATAGCAGACAGCCATCTAGAGGCCTACATGCATTTACTGTTAACAGAAAACAAAGGTGGCAGCAAGAGATATGTTCCATTTCTCCATCCTTGACATGAATATCATTTATAATACAGAACAACGCATAAGCTTGAGTACTTTCCAGGAGGTGTGTAAACATTTCTTTGTTATGGACAGTGGTAAAATCAAAATGAAATGTAATATGAAAACCTTAGCTTCATGATTAATATCATGCATTTCAATCACTCAGCAAACTAGCAAACACCTCCCATGCACCCACCACTAGGTGCTAGGTCCTATGGGTAATATAGGGGAAGATAAAGACAGTTACTGCCCTCAAGGATTTTGACATATTAAAAAGGCAAGACTTAAGAACAAACACCAATAAAAATACAAAATAAGACAGTACCTGCTCAACTGCTAAATGGTTTGCTTGAAAATGTAAGTGCTATATTATATCAAAAAGATTATTATGGGCTGGAGTAAACAGAGTTAACATCATAAAAAAGAAAGATCTTGAAGAATCAAAATAATCTAAGGAAAAAGAAATTAAATGGGTAGTTTATTTTGGCTTGGGAAAAAATATATGCAAACACACAAATGAGAATGGCCTCAGAAAGTTTTATACTAATTCATATCTGTATCAAAATTACAGACTTTTTACATATGCAAATGAGTTATTTTCCCAAGATTAATCATACGTCCTAGGATAGTTTCAGTTTAAGCTTATTATTCAAGAATAATTACTGAGGGGAGGAAAACCTAAATTGCAAATGACAAACTGCTGAAGGCTCACTGTGGACAACTCTGAAAGGGACCTAGTCATAGCACTGCCTCCATAATATTGTGCAATTTACCTCTAGGAACTTGACTGGGTTCCCATAGTAGATATTGAATAAAAACCCCCTTCTTCTTCTGATTCTAGCAGAGAGAATGGAAAATGAATATGCCAGAGCACTTTGTTCTTAACAAGACCTGCACTCAGGGGAAACCAGTCAACCAGAGCCTAACCTGCTGAGGTATTATCAGAGGCCTTGCTAAGGGAGATACCCAACTCTAGCTTACTCCAGCCATCCTGTCCCAAATAAGGGCTGGGGATGGAAGGTGGGCAGGAGTGGAGGTGGGAAACCTTATGACGTTCACAGGAGAAAGGCTCACTACAAGACTGAGACTTAATCACAGGACTACAGATCACTTCCCTTCCCTCAACACCTCACCACTACATTACTAAAGGCCTATTGAGAGCAGTTCATTTTACCTTGTACATTATGTCCAGCCATCAAGAAAAAATTATAAGGCATACCAAAAGGCAAAAAAACACAATTTGAGTATAAAGAGCAAGCATCAGAACCAGGCATGGCAGGGATATTGGAATTATCAGACTGTGAATTTAAAACAACTATGATTAATATACTAAGGTTAATATGCTCAAATGTACAAAGTAGATAGAATGCAAGAGCAGATGGGAAATGAAAGAGAAATGGAAATGCTAAGAAAAACCTAAAAAGAAATGTTAGCGACAAAAAAATCTGTAACAGAAATGAAGAACACTTGATGGGCTTGTTAGTAGACAGTACAGTTGAGGAAATGATCTCTAAGTTATCAATATATCAATATATATTTGATATATCAATAGAATACTTGAACCTAAAAAAGCAAAGAGAACTAAGACTGAAAAAAATAGAACAGAATATCCAAGTATTGTGGGACAACTATAAAAGGTATAACACATGCATACTGGGAACAAGAGAAGAAGAAAAAGAGAAGGAACAAAAGAAATATTTGAAAAATAATGACTGAGAATTTCCCCAGATTCATGTTAGATACCAAAGGACAGATCTAGGAACCTCAGAGAACACCATACAGGGTAAGTGAAAACAAACAAACAAACAAAAAATAAACAAACAAAAAAAACCACCCCACAATGCATACTCAGGCACATCATCTCCAAACTAAAGAAAATCAAAGATAAATTTAAAAATCCTGAAAGAGGCCAGAGGGCAGAAACGCTTATCTATATAGGAACAAAGATAAGATTTACATGTGACTTCTGGCTCAGAAACCTTTGTGAATAAGAAGAGAGTAGATAAATATTCAAAGTGTTAAGAGAAAAAAACCCACCAACCTAGAATTCTGTATGCTGTGAAATTATCCTTCAAAGGTGAAGGAGAAATGAAGGCTTTCCAAACAAAAGTTGAGGAAATTTGTTGCCAGTAGACTTGCCTTGCAAGAAATATTTTAAAACTTTTTTAGAGAGAAGGAAAATAATATAGGTGAGAAATTAGGATCTACATAAAGACAGGAAGAGCATCAAAGAAGGAATAAGTTAAGGTTAAAAAAATAACATGTTTTTCTTATTCTTTTTTTTTTTTTTTTTTTTTTTTTTGTGGTACACGGGCCTCTCACTGTTGTGGCCTCTCCCATTGCGGAGCACAGACTCCAGACGGGAAGGCTCAGAGGCCATGGTTCACGGGCCCAGCCGCTCTGCGGCATGTGGGATCCTCCCGGACCGGGGCACAAACCCGCGTCCCCTGCATTGGCAGGCGGACTCTCAACCACTGTGCCACCAGGGAAGCCCATGTTTTTCTTACTCTTAATTCATCTAACAGCTCACAGTTTGCTCAAAATGATAATAGCAACAATGTATTTGATTATGAATGCTTATGTATATAACTCATCAGTATATATATGCTTATGTACATATAAGTGAAATGAATAACAGCAATTATACAAGGGACCGGAGGAAGATATCAGGATTATTTTGTCATTATAAGGTACACATAATACTACTGATGAAGTGGTATAGTGTTATTTGAAAGTGAACTTGGATTAGCTGTAAATATATATTGCAAACCCTAAGGCAACCACTGAAAACATAAAAAAAGAAGTAGAATTGATATGTCAAAAAGAGAAAAGAAGGGCTTCCCTGGTGGCGCAGTGGTTGAGAGTCCACCTGCTGATGCAGGGGACGCGGGTTCATGCCCCGGTCCAGGAGGATCCCGCATGCTGCAGAGCAGCTGGGCCCGTGAGCCATGGCCGCTGAGCCTGGGTGTCCGGGGCCTGTGCTCCACAGTGGGAGAGGCTGCAGCAGTGAGAGGCCCGCGTACCAAAAAAAAAAAAAAAAAAAAGAGGAAAGAAAAGAGCATCATATAAAATGTTCAGTTAAAAACACAAAAGATAGGAAAAGAGTAGAAGATTTAAAAAAAAGAGCAAAGAGCAAGGGCAATAAGTAGAAAGCAGTACAAATATGGCAGAAATTAATTCAACTATATCAATAATCACTTTGAATGGGAAAGGTCTAAGTACACCAATTAAAAGACAGTTAATCAGAGTGGATCCAAAAAACAAAAAAATAAAAATGAATCAACTATATGTTGTCTGTAAGAAACCTACTTTAAATATAAAGACACATGCAGATTAAAGGATTAAAAATAAACAAATGGGACAACATGAAACTAAAAAGCTTTTACACAGTGAAGGAAACTATCAACAAAACAAAAAGGCCACCTACTGAATAGGAGAAGACATTTGCAAACAATATATCTGATAAAGGGTTAATATCCAAAATATACCAAGAACAAACAACCCAATTAAAAAATGGGCAGAGTACCCAAAAAGACATTTTTCCAAAGAAGATCTACAGATAGCCAACAGACACAATAAAAGGCACTTGACATCACTAATCATCAGGGAAATGCAAATCAAAACCACAATGAGATATCACTTCACACCTGTCAGAACGACTATTATTCAAAAAGACAACAAATAACAAATGTTGGCAAGGTTGTGCAGAAAAAGGAACCCTTGTACACTGTTTGTAGGAATGTAAATTGGTGCAGCCACTATGGAAAACAGTATGGAAGTTTCTCAAGAAATTAAAAATAGGAGTACCACATGATCCAGCAATTCCACTCCTGGGCATATATCTGAAGAAAACAAAAACACTAATTCAAAAAGATACACGAACTCTAATGTTCATAGCAACATTATTTACAATAGCTAAGATATGGAAGCAATATAAGTGCCCATCAATAGACAAATGGATAAAGAAGATGTGAGATACACACAAATGCACAATGAAATATTTCTTAATTTCTCTTTTTGATAGTTTGTCATTCGTGTATGGAAATGCAACAAATTTCTGCATGTTAATTTTGTAACCTACAAATTTACTGAATTCATTTATTATTTCTAACAGTTTTTCTGATGGCTTCTTTAGAATTTTTTACATATAGTATGTCATCTGCAAACAATGACAGTTTTATTTTTTCCTTTCCAATTAGGATTCTTTTCATTTCTTTTTCTTGTCTGACTGCGTTGCCTAGGATTTCCAATACTATGTGGAATAAAAGTGGTGAGAGTGGGCATTCTTGTTTTGTTCCTGATCTTAGAGGAAATGCTTTCAGCTTTTCACTGTTGAGTATGATGTGAACTGTGGGTTTGTCACATATAGTCTTTATTATGTTGAGGTATGTTACCTCTATACCCACTTTGGTGAGAGTTTTTATCATAAATGATTGTTAAGTTTTGTCAAAAGTTTTTCCTTTATCTATGGAGATGATCATATGATTTTTATTCTTTGGTTTGTTAATATGGTGTATCATATTGATTTGTGAATATTGAACAATCCTTGCATCCCTGGGATAAATCCCACTTGATTGTGGTGTGTGATCCTTCTAACGTATTGTTGAATTTGGTTTGCTAATATTTTGTTGAGGATTTTTGCATCTATGTCCATGAATGATATTGGTCTTTAACTCTCTCTCTCCTTTTTTTTTTTTTTTTTGGTGGTATTTTTGTCTGGTTTTGGTATCAGAGTGATGATGCTAGCCTCATAGTATGAGTTCAGAAGCATTTCTTCCTCTTCAGTTTTTGGAAATAGTTTGAGAAAAATAGGTGTTAACTCTTCTTTAAATGTCTATTAGAATTCACCTGTGAAGATACCTGGTCCTGGACTTTTGTTTGTTGGGAGTTTTTTCGTCTTGTTTTGTTTTTTTACTGATTCAATTTCATTACTGGAAATCGGTATGCCCATATTTTCTATTTCTTCCTGATGTAGCCTGGGGACATTGTACATTTCCAGGAATTTATCCATTTCTTCTAGGTTGTCCAATTTATTGGTATATAATTGTTCATCATAATCTCTTATGATCTTTTCTTATTCTATGTTGCTTGTAACTTCTCTTTCATTTCTGATTTTATTGATTGGGTCTTCTCTCTTTTTTTTCTTGATGAGTCTGTCTAAGTCTTGTCAACTTTGCTTATCTTTTCAAAGAACCAGCTCTTAGTGTCATTAATCTTTTCTATTGCTGTTTTCAGTCTCTATTTCATTTATTTCCACTCTGACCTTTATTACTTCTTTCCTTCTACTAACTTTGAGTTGTGTTTTTTCTTCTTTTTCTAGTTCCTTTAGGTGCAAGATTAGATTGGTTAATACTGTAATTGTTTCCTGAGGTAGTCCTGTAATGCTATAAACTTCCTTCTAAAAACTGCTTTTACTGCGTCCCATAAATTTTGGATTGTTTTGTTTCCATTTTCATTTTTGTCCAGGCATTTTCTGATTGCATTTTGGATTTTTTCAATGACCCATTGTTTATTTAGTAGCATATTTTTTAGCCTCCGTGTATTTGTGTTTTTTACAGTTTTTTTTCTTGTATTTAATTTCTAGTCTCACACTTTTGTAGTCAGAAAAGATGCCTGATATTTCATTCTTCTTAAATGTATTGAGACTTGTTTTGTGGCCTAGCATGTGATCCATCCTGGAGAGTATTCCATGTGTAGTTGTTTTTGGATAGAATGTTCTGTATATGCCTATTAACAAGATTTGAAATAATGTGTCATTTGATGCCAGTGTTTCCTTATTAATTTTCTGTCTGGATGTCCATTATATAAGTGGGGTGTTAAAGTCCCCTACAATTATTGTATTACTGTCTATTTCTCCCTTTATGTTTGTTAATATTTGGCTTTATGTATTTAGGTGCTCCCATGTTGGGTGCATATATATTTACAATCGTTATTTCTTCTTCTTGGATTGATCCGTTGATCAGTAGGTAATGTTCTTCTTTGTCTCTTGTTATAGTCTTTGTTTTGAAGTCTCTTTTGTCCGATATAAGCATTGCTACCCCACCATTCTTTTCATTTCCATTTCCATGGAATATCTTTTTCCATCCTCTCACTTTCAGTTTGTTTCTTTGGGTTTGAAGTGAGTCTCTTGTAGGCAACATATGTATGAGTCTTTTTTTTTTTTAAATCTATTCAGCCACTCTATGTCTTTTGATTATTTAGTCCATTTACATTTAAAGTAATTATTGATAGGTATGTACCTCTTATCATTTTGTTAATTGTTTTCTGGTTGTTTTTGTAGTTCTTTTTGTTCCTTTCTTCTTATTACGCTCTTCCCTTTTGATATGATGACTACCTTTAGTGTTAGGTTTGCATTCATTTCTTTTGTGTGTGTGCATCCATTATAAGTTTTTGTTTTATGGTTACTCTGAGGTTATACAAATATAACAACTTATATTTACAGGTGACTATTTTAACTCGAAACTCTCTTAAGTTTGAATACATTCTAACAAACCTCCCTCCCTTAAATTTATCCCTTAAATACTTATTATAGATACAGATGGTTTTACCTGTTTTATCTTTTAACCTTCCTATAGCTTTATAATTGATTGATCCATTACATTTACTGTATGTTTGCCTTTACCAATGAGAGTTTTCCTTTCATAATTTTCATATTCTTAGTTGTAGCCTTTTATTTTCCAGTTAAAGAAGTCCTCTTAACATTTCTTGTAAGGCCAGTTTAGTGGTGCTGAACTCTTTTAGCTTTTGCTTGTCTGTAAAACTCTTTATCTCTCCTTCAATTCTGAATGATAAACTTGCTGGATAGAGTATTCTTTGTTGTAGGGTTTTTTTTTTTCCTTTTAGCACTCTGAATATAATATATCATGTCACTCCCTTCTGGCCTGCAAATTTTCTGCTGAGAAGTTAGCTGGTGGTCTTATGGGAGTTCCCTTGTAGGTAAGTAGCTTTTCTCTTGCTGCTTTTAAGATCCTTTCTGTAATTTTTGCTATTTTAATTAAAGTGTCTTGGTACAGACCTCTTTGGGTTCATCTTGTTTGGGACTCTCTGTCCTTCCTGGAATTTAATGTCTGTTTCCTTCCCCAGGTTAGGGAAGTTTTCAGCTATTATTTCTTCAAATAAATTCTTTGCCCCTTTCTCTCTCTTCTTCTGGGACTCCTATAATTTGTATGTTATTAAGATTAATGTTGTCTCTGAGGTTTCTTAAACTATCCTTATTTTTTAAAACTCTTTTCTCTTTTTCCTGTTCAGCTTGGGTGATTTCCACTTTTCTATCTTCCATATCATGGGCCAGTTCCTCTGTATCTTCTAATCTACTGTTGATTCCTTCTAGTATATATATTTTTAATTTCAGTTATTGTATTTTACAGTTCTGTTTGGTTCTTTTTTATAGTTTCTAACTCTATAAATTCTCACTGTGTCTATCCATTCTTCTCCTGAGTTCAATAAGCATCTTTATGATCATTACCTTGAACTCTTTATTGGGTAGACTGCTTATCTCCATTTCATTGGTGCATTTTCTGAGGCTTTGCCTTGTTCCTTCATTTGGAACATATTCCTCTGTCTCTTCATTTTGCCCAATTCTCTGTTTATTTCTATGCATTAGGTAGGTCAGTTATATGTCCCGATCTTGGAGAAGTGGCCTTATGTAGGAGACTTCCTATGGGGCCCAGAAGCACACCCCCTCTAATCACCAGAGGTATATGTTATAGGGATATTACCTATGGAAACTACATGCACCCTTCTGTTGTGCTGGGGCCAACTACTGTGGGCACATTGGTAGGTGGGGCTTGACCCCAGCCTGGCTAGCTGCAAGGCCCTGCCTTGTGTGGTGGCTGTAGTCCACTGGTGGGTGGTGCAGGCTCCCCACACAGCTGGCTTTGTGGCCCAACAGCCCGTGGTTGCTGGGGGGTAACTGGTTCATGAAGCCAGCTCCTTCCATGGCTATTTGTGCATCTTGGTGGCACATGGCAGCTGCCGACCCACTGGTAGGCAGGCCTGCTGATGGGCAGGGCAAGCCCCCAGCACTAATCGGCTAGAGAGAGAACTCCAAAATGGTGCCTCCCAGCACCAGTGTCATCACAGTAGAATGAGCTGCCCAAAATGGCTGCTGCCAGTGTCTCCAACACCAGAGGGAGTCCTGCCTCTCTATGAGGGTCTCCAAAATCAGCAAGTGGGTCTGAGTCAGGCTCCTTTCAAGCTATTGCCTCTGCACTGGTACTTGGAGCATGTGAGATTTTTGCACCTGCACTTTAAAGGGTGGAGTCTCCATTTCCTATACCCCTCTGGCTCACCCAAATTTAAGCCCTGATTGTTTTCAAAGCCAGACATTCTGGGGGCTCATCTTCCCAGTGCAGGACCCCCAGGCTGGGGAGCCCAACATGAGGCTCAGGACCCCTTGCTCCTCAGGCAGGACCTCTGCAGTTGTGATATCTCTCTCATTTTTGGGTTGCTGACCCAGGGGTGCGGTTATTCACAATAACTGCATCTCTACCCCTCCTACTCATCCTGTTGTAGTTTGTTCTTTATCTCTTTAGTTATCGACATCTTTTCTGCTACTCTTCGGGTCATCTCATAAATAGTTGTTCTGTAAACAGTTGTAATTTTGGTGTGTCTGTGAGAGCAGGTGAGTTCAGAGTCTTCCTACTCCACCATCTTGGGGAAGCTCCCAAGACATAACAATTCTTAACATGTAGGTGCTAACAACAGAGCACCAAAGTACCTGAGACAAAAAGTTATAGAACTGTAATGGGAAATAGATGCATCCACTATTATAGTTGCAGATTTCAACACCCCTCCATCAGAAATGAATAGATCCAGTAGACAGAAAATCAGTAAGGAAATAATTGAACTCAGTAACACCATCACAACTATATAATTGATATCTGTAGACAACTTCATCCAACAGGAGCTGAATACACATTCTTCTCAAGATCAATGGAACATTCATCAAGATACACTACATTCTGGACCATAAAACACATCTTAACAAATGTAAAAGAATATAAATCATACACGAGAGTAGAGTCTGCTCTAAGGCTACAAGAAATTAAACTAGAAATAACAGAAAAACACCTGGAAAATCCCCAAAAACATGAAGATTAAATTACACACTTCTAAATAACATGAGTCCCAAAAGAAATCTCAAAAGAAATGTTAGGATATTTCAAACTAAATGAAATGAAAACATACCTTATCAAAATTTGTGGGATGAAGCAAAAGCAGTGTTTAGAAGCAAATTTATAGTATTGAATGTGTATATTAGAAAATAAGAAAGATCTACTAACCAATAATCTAATCTTCTAACTTAGAAAATTAGAAAAAGAAGAGAAAATTAAATCCTAAGTAAACAGAAGAAAAGAATTAATAATTAGAGCAGAAATGAAATTAAAAACAAGATCACTTGAGGAAATCAATGAAACCAAAAGCTGTTTCTTTGATAAAAATCAATAAAATCAATAAATCTCTAACTAGGCTAACTATGAAAAAAAGAGAGAGGACACAAATTACTAATAGCATAAATGAAAGAGACTTCACTACAGATAACATTAAAAAAGTAAAAGGATAATAAAGGAATACTATGAATAACTCTATGCCCACAAATTTGATAACCTAGGTGAAACAGACCAATTCCTTGAAAGAACTGTCAAAACTCACACAAGAATAAATAGACAATCTGGATAGGACTATACCTAGATAAGAAATTGTATCAATAATTAACAGCTTTCCAAAAGAGAAACAACAAGGCCCAGATGGGTTCTTTGGTGAATTCTAACAAATATTTAAGAAATAAAATATACCAATTCTTCATGATCTCTTTCAGAGGATAGAAGCAGAGGGAATACTTCCTAGTTCATTTGACAAGGCCAGCATTACCCTAATACCAAAATCAGACAAAACATTACAAGAGGGCTTCCCTGGTGGCGTAGTGGTTGAGAGTCTGCCTGCTGATGCAGGGCACACGGGTTCGTGCCCCGGTCCGGGAGGATCCCACGTGCCGCGGAGCAGCTGGGCCCGTGAGCCATGGCTGCTGAGCCTGCGCGTCCGGAGCCTGTGCTCCACAACGGGAGAGACCACAACAATGAGAGGCCCGCGTACCGTAAAAAAAAAAAAAAAAAAAAAAAAAAAAAAAAAAAAAATTACAAGAAAAGAAAACTACAGAGTAACATTTCTCATAAACACAGATGCAAAATTTTTCAAAAAATTATTAGCATATTGAATCCAAAAAAGTTTTAAAATATATAGACCACAGCCAAGTAGGATTTATCCCAGGTATGCAAGGTTCGTTCAACATTTGAAAATCAGTTACTGTAATCCATCACATCAATAGCCTCAAAAAGAAAAATCACATAATCATATCAATAGATGCAGAAAAAAACATTTCACAAATCTAACATCCATTCATGGTAAAAATTCATAGTAAACTAGGAATAGAGGGGAACTTTCTCAACTTAATAAAGACGATCCACACAAAAAAACTATAACTAAATCATACTTAATGGTGAGAAACTGAAGATTGCCTTCTAATATCAGGTACAAGGCAAGGATATCACCTCTCATCACTCCTTTTCAACACCATATTGAAGTCCTTGTTAATGCAATAAGGCAAAAGAAGGAACTAAAAGGTATACCGATTAGAAAGGGAGACATGAAACTGTCTTTGTTCTCAGATGACATGATCGCATATGTAGAAAATCTGGAACTAATAAGCGATTATAGCAAGGTTAAAGGATGCAAAGTTAATATACAAAAGTAAATCACTTTCCTGTATACCATGAACACATGGAATTTAAAATTTAAAAACATATTACCATTTACCTTAGCACCCCTCAAAAGGAAATACTTAGGTATAAATCTAACAAAATACATACAAGATCTATGTGAGGAAAACTACAAAACTCTGATGAAAGAAATCAAAGAAGAATTAAATAAATTAAGAGATATTCCACGTTTATGAATAGGAAGACAATATTGTCAAGGTGTCAGTTTTCCCCAGCTTGATGTACAGATTCAATTCAATGTCAAAGTACCACAAGTTATTTTATAGATACCAGTAAACTGATTCTGAGATTTATATGGAGAAACAAAAGACCCAGAATAGCCAACACAGTACTGAAGGCAGAATAAAGTTAAAAGAGATACTACCTGACTTCTGGACTTTCTATAAAACTACAATAATCAAGATAGTGTCGTACTGGTGAAAGAATAGATAAATAGATTAATGGAACAAAAGAGACAGTCCAGAAGTAGAACTACATAAATATGGATAACTGATCTTTCTTTTGGGGGGTGGGGGCCATGCCACACGGCCTGTGGGATCCTAATTCCCAGACCAGGGATCAAATCCCGGCCTCTGGCAGTGAAAGCACTGAGTCCCAACCACTGGACTGCCAGGGAATTCCCT
The DNA here is from genome assembly GCF_002837175.3 of Physeter macrocephalus. NCBI lineage: Eukaryota > Metazoa > Chordata > Mammalia > Artiodactyla > Physeteridae > Physeter > Physeter macrocephalus. The sequence continues at coordinate 51,492,238 of NC_041214.2, read as the reverse complement.
ACAGTCAACTGATCTTTGACAAAGGAGCAAAGGCAATACAATGGAGCAAAGACAGTCTCTTCAAGACATGGTGCTGGAACAAGATGTTCACTTGCAAAAAAATGAATGGAGACACAGACCTTAACACCCTTTACAAAAATTAACTCAAATGAATCATAGACCTGACATAAAATACAAAACTATAAAAATCCTAGAAGATAACATAGGAGAAAACCTAGATGACCTTGGGTGTACAGCAGTGACTTTTTAGATACAACACTAAAGGCACGATTCATAAAAGAAACAACTGATAAGTTCGACTTCATTAAAATTTAAAAACTTCTGCAAAAGGCAATATCTAGAGAATTAGAAGAAAAACCATAGAATGGGAGAAAATATTTGCAAAAGACACATCTGATAAAGGTCTGTTATCCAAAATATACAAAGAACCCTTTAAACTCAACAATGAGAAAACAAACAACCCAATTAAAAAATGGACCACAGACCTTAATAGACACCCCACCAAAGAAGTTATGGAAAATGAGCATATGAAAAGATATTCCACATCATATGTCATCAGTGCAAATTAAACAAAAATGAGATGGCCTATTAGAACGCCAAAATACAGAACACTGACAACACCAAGAGCCGGTGATGATGTAGAGCAACAGGAGCTGTCATACATTGCTGATCGGAATGCAGGCACTTTGGAAGACAGTTCGGCAGTTTCTTACAAAACTAAATATACTCTTATCATATGATACAGCAATCATACTCCTTGATACCTACATACGAATATTTATTGCAGCCTTATTCATAACTGCCAAAACTTGTAAGCAACAAAGATTTCCTTCAGTAGGTAAATGGATAAATAAAGTGTGGTACATACAGACAATGGAATATTATTCAGCGCTAAAAGAAACCATGAAAAGACATGGAGGAAACTTAAATGCATATTACTAAGTGCAAGAAGCCAATCTGAAAAGGCTACATACTGTATGATTCCAACTATATCACCTTCTGGAAAAGGTAAAACTATGGACTCAAGAGAAAGATCAGTGGTGGCTGGGGGGAGGGGTAGATGAACAGGTAGAAGACAGAAAATTTTTAGGGCAGTGTAACTATTCTGTATGATACAACAGATGGATATACATCATTATACATTTGCCAAACCTACAGAATACAACACCAACAGGGAACCCTAAGAAAAACTATGGACTTTGGGCAATTATGATATGTAAATATAGGTTGATCCTTACACTTCTGGTGAGTGATATTGATAATGGGGCAGGCTATGCATGTGTGGAAGAAGAGAGGATATGGGAAGTCTTGGTACCTCCCTATTAATTTTGTTGTGAACCTAAAACTGCTTTAAAAAATAAAGTCTCAAAGACTAATTCTTAATAACATCCATTTGACTCTCATAAAGTTCCCAATTTGGATATGAATTTTATGGTCCTCTTACTTATAATGTGCTATCTCAGCAGAGAATTATACTACTTGACATCCTTTCATTTAATAAAGGTTGTTTTGTATTAAACACCATTGAGAAGAACCTTTGCCAAGATATATCCTTGATTCTGACTTTTAGAAAAATATGTAAATTTCTAAATTATCTGGGATGTACCACCACAAGATTGATCCAAATGTCTATGAGCATCTTTAGATTGTGAAAGTATAGAAGCTACCATTTTAGGGGATTTCATTGTTAGAAACCAAATTAAACCTGATTCATAGCATTCCCTAATGAAATAACATCTTCAATCCACAATCAACATCATCATCGATGAACATTTGTTGGGCATCTGCTATATGCAGAGCAGTATTCAGGGTGGATAGGGTTGGGTGGGGAAAGGGTGACACACAAAAAATAAGATATGGTCTTGATTCTCCAGCAGTATAATCTATTGGTTGTTGTTTATCCACCCATCTGTCCATCCATCTCATCCATCCCAACCACCCATCCATCCATGCATTCATCCATCCATTCATCCACTATCATAAAAGAGCACATGCTAGGTACCAAATAAGTGATGTAGGTAGCAAGTTTATTTATCAGGGATTGCATGTGGTTACATACAACAGAAAACAGACTACAGTATACTAACCATATAGTGGTTAATTGTTCTCATATAACAAGAAGTCTGGGGAGAGGCATTTCAGGGACAGTAGAAGGGTACTAAGATGTCATCAATGACCCAGACTCCTTCTGTCTTTCTTAGAACGTCATGCTCACCCTCCTCACAGTAACCTCACCATTACAGAAGGCTGATCTGCCTCCAGCCTGTCCTCTGAATTTCAGGTAGGAAGAATAAAAAGGAAACCACAAAGGGGAGGAGGAGTGTAAAATTTCCCACAAACCCCCAGAAGATTTTCACTTACATCTAATTGATAGTATGTTCATAGAAAGTCCCCCTTAATTGCAAGTGAGGCTGGGAAAGTGAGTGTCTAGCCTTTTCAGCATCTACAGAGAAAGGTCAGATCTACTGCTTACAAGCATCAAAGGGTGGAGAATTTTTCCAACACAAGAAGCCACTATACACTTTTCATATCTGCTTATAAATTAATCAAATAAAAAAATATTGGGGAGTGCTACTATGTGCCAGACACTCTGTTAGGTGCTGGGGATAGATAAAGCAAAGAATAAGACTGGTTTTCACAGAATTCACATTAAAGCCAGGAATGCAAAAGTTAAACAAATAACTATAAGTATGAAGAGCACTATAAAAATGGAAAACAAAGAATATCATGGAGCTCCATCAGGGGTCAGGGAATTCCTGAGGACCTGGCATTTTAGCTGAGACCTGCAAAAGGAAATAGAAAGGGGGAAGAGTCCCCAGAAGAAAGTACAGTACATTCAAAGGGTATGGTTGAGAGTATGGTACATCTTAGGAACTGAAAAAAAAAAATGTCTAGGATGACTGGAACAAAGCAGGTGAGGCTGGGGTATAACCAAGGGTCACAGATTATATAGAGCCTCAAACCATAAAGAGGATTTTGGACTTTATTCTAATGAAAATGCAAACCTGTGGAGGTACAGTGGTAGAGTATAATGGTCAGATATGTATTTTGACACAACCATCTTGGGTACAGACTAAAGAACAGATTCATTCAGGTCATGTAGGGAGACTACTGTAGACTGTAGATGTCCAAACTGAGAATGGACCAGGATGGTGGCTGTATGGATTGAGAAACATACAGACAGACTGAAGAGATATTCAGGAAGAAGGTGATAAAATAGGAAGAATCAAGGAATGCCCAGGAATGATAATAATCATAATTTTTTATATAAGTAATTTATGTATTTTATTAAATGTACATATATATAAACACTTCACAACAACCCTATTTAATACTCAGAATAACCTTGTGATATAGGTAGCAGCACTACTCCCATTTTACAGAGTAGGAAACTGAAGCAAGTCCATAACACGAATAACCTGTGGAGCCAAGATTCAAACCCAGTCAATCTGATTACAGAACCCAGATTCTCAACACTACCTTAAATGCTGCCTAGTAATAATGGGGGAAACATTTCCTGGCATTAAGAAGACAAGAGGGGCTTCCCTGGTGGCGCAGTGGTTAAGAATCCGCCTGCCAATGCAGGGGACACAGGTTCGAGCCCTGGTCCGGGAAGATCCCACGTGCCGTGGAGCAACTAAGCCCGTGCACCACAACTACTGAGCCTGCACTCTAGAGCCTGCGAGCCACAACTACTGAGCCCGTGAGCCACAACTACTGAAGCCCGCGCGCCTAGAGCCTGTGCTCCACAACAAGAGAAGCCACCGCTATGAGAAGCCCGTGCACCGCCACAAAGAGTAGGCCCCGGGCACTGCAACTAGAGAAAGCCCACGCGCAGCAACGAAGACCCAACGCAGCCAAAAATAAATAAATAAATAAATATTTTTAAAAAAAGAAGACAAGAGTAGCAGATGTGGACAGAAGATGACCAGTTCATCATGGGGCACTGTTGAAGCCTGTGATGCAGCCAGGTGGAAATGTTGATTGGAGAGTTGAATAGATTAGCCAGGAGCTCAGAGGATAAGTTAGAAGTAAAAGTAGAGATTCACAAGCCCACAACACAAAGAGAGTAACTGAGGCCTTGGGACTGGATAAAAGCAGCTGGAAACTGAAGAGAAAATGTAGAATCAAAATAGAAAAGAGCAGGTCTCCAATGACAGTGTCTTCATGCCATTGCTTGCCATAGCCATATTTGTCTGGTTTCTTCAACTAACCCAAATAGTGATGTTACAGAAAAGACAACAAATTTAATCAACTGTGTGGGCACTGTTACTTAATCTTTTTGTTTGCTTATCCATCTATAAAATGGATATAACAGGAGTTTCTAATCATACCTCACTCAATGAGTCAATTCAGTTTTCTCCAGTTTGAAAGTGTTCCCATTTAGAAATATGTAAATAGTGAAGAATCTAAGAAGAAACAAAAATGCACACTTTTTGAAGATGCATTAATTCGAACCCACAACAAATAAATATCATTCTATTCCTAAGCTAAAATAACATGTCCTGACTTGTTTGTTCAGGCCTGGTGGTGAGGCAGTAAGGAGCTGGGTGGAAAGGTGAGGATAGAAAGAAAACTAACGGAAACGTAAGCAGGGCTGGGTGGTTTAGAATGGTCTTGCTGCCTCCAGCGTTAGAGGGCAGCTACCTAGCGCCTGATAGGATTGGCTTCAATAGGGCAGATAGTGCAGGTTCTCACTAGGGCCTCACTGCCCTCCTGAATTACTTCCGTAGAGCTCATAGATTTCTTCTAGTGCTAAGTCAGCCTTGCTTAAATAAATAAACGTAAAAAAGAAATAAATAAAATCCACCTCCCCAAACCCTTCTTCCAATCCTACTCCTACAAAAAACCTTTCAGAAATCCCTAAAAGCTCAGGTAGAAGGATTTGCAGGAAAGCTGCACTTAACTGTTGAACCTCAGGATTTACATATTCCGTTTCTTGGTTTTTATCCAACAGCTCCCTCTGTTTTTCCCCTATGCTGTTAATTTTATTATGTCCTTTTAAAACACCTCACACCCTTTTTGGAAAGAAAAGGGTATGATAAATAAAAGTAACAATTAAGTTCTAAAGTTATGCTTTCTACAAAATCTCTACTCCACCGAGCAGAAAACACAGGGTATGAACCTAATCAAAGTTGGGCTAGGTATTTTAAAACCCCCAATTAAACTGAAATTAATTGTCATGATAGAGCTGAGATCAGGATATTTCCTAGATACAAAAACTTCCCTTGTGATATTGGGCAATGTTTAGATATCCAAAGTAGGTGGGAATGTGATGCTATCTGTGGTGCGGGGGAGGCGGGTGGGGTACTGTATGCTATTAACCTTAGTTAAAAAACACAGAAAGGAAAAAAAAAGGAAGGTGAGGGAAGTGAAAAGAACTGAATTCCTGCCAGGCACATAGTAATGTATATATCATCCCAGTGAAGTAGCTATGTCTCTGACCATTTTATAGATGAAAAAATCAGAAGTACAAAAAGAGGGAATCCTCTGGCGCTCCAACGGTTAGGACTCAGTGCTTTCACTACCAAAGGCCCAGGTTCAGTCCTTGGTCAGGGAACTAAGATCCCACAAGCCCCACAGTGCGGCCGGAAAAAAAAAAAAAAAAAAAAAAAGCTATATGTTAAAAGTACAAAAAGATTACAAGGCAAGGTCATGGGGCTAAGCAATAGCAGAGCCTCTACTGTTTATACTATATCTTCCCTTCATTTATTCTTATAATCCCACTAGGATTTAGTCCAATACAAACTGTATTTTATGTTATAATGATAACTAATTTTAAGTAAGGGAAATTCAAGGAGGAAAGATAAATAGAATAAATAGGTCCATGGCCTGTTAGGAACCGGGCCACACAGCAGGAGGTGAGTGGCAGGAGAGCGAGTTAAGCTTCATCTGCCGCTCCCCATTGCTCCCCATCACTTGCATTACCACATAAACCATCCCCCCATCTCCCTCCCCAACCCCCCCCTCACCCCACGTCAGTGGAAAAATTGTCTTCCACCAAACTGGTCCCGGGTGCCAAAAATGTTGGGGACCGCTGCTCTGCCATGTTGATTAAAAAGCTTGAGGGAGGGCTTCCCTGGTGGTGCAGTGGTTGTGAGTCTGCCTGCCGATGCAGGGGACGGGGGTTCGGGCCCCGGTCCGGGAGGATACCACATGCCGCGGAGCTTCTGGGCCCGTGAGCCATGGCCGCTGGGCATGCGCGTCCGGAGCCTGTGCTCCGCAACGGGAGAGGCCACAACAGTGAGGCCGGCGTACTGCAAAAAAAAAAAAAAAAAAAGCTTGAGGGATAAAAAGACCTCCTTTAAAAACACAAAGCAGAAAAAATGTACTTTATTTTGGTAAACATGTTGCTATAGCAACAACATAATGATACACAGAAGCGCTTTCAGTTATACTGGTAATAAAAGATATCCAAGAATACATAGGTCTATCAATGTTGTTGAATAAATATCAATCTCCATAACCTTGCCAGATCTAGTAACAAGAAACCCATGTAAATATTATTTATATCAATAGTAAAAACCAGCTATCAACTTCTAGTATTTACTGTTTGTATGTGTCCACAAGGAAAAGGAATAATGGAAAACAGTATGCGCTATACCTAAGTACTTTGGTCTGGAACACAATTAGTGCTGGTACAGGAGAAAAATGAAAAGATAATAAAAGGATTAGCTGGTCTTAGAGCTACATGGTATGAATAAAACCTGTTTAGGTTTCTCAAAGTTTAAGTAATGCATAGTACAAATATCAATATAATAAATTCATATCCATACATCTAGAATAAGAGAAACATGATATAAACGTCTAGGTTTAAATTATTTGCTACTAACACCCTGTGTCTATTGGAGTCATTTTTCAGTGGCCTGAAAAAGAACCAATGCTCTTCCAAATGATACTGAACCTTTTTTTTCCTGCCTTCCCCATGTTCATATGCCCAATCACACTCTCATCAGTAACAGCTTTTATTTCACTGCAGAGATTCCCACTTGGCCTCAAAAGGCAAATCAGAATCTTAGGAGAGAGGTGAAGGTTTGAGAAAGCCCCTAGATGTTTGAAATGAATGCCTAGGAAGTATGCCCAAACCATGAGAGCTATAGTTCTGCATCAGTTTTTTGTTCTATAAAATCTTGATTATTCAAAATTCAGTTGTCCCAAACATTTTTAACATGTATGCCTCTTACACTACCTCCATAGACAACAGAGAGTACTGTACAAGTAAAAAAGCTGAGCCTGAATAAGACAGGTGCAAAAGACAAGACCTTTAAAAAAGGGAGCCCTTGATAGGTTTCTTTTCTTGAGATAACTATTTTTTTCCCCCTCTTAAGGAACTAAAGTAAGCAGCCATGTGTTATTTTCTGGAGGGAAATGTAATGTCCAGAGAGGCAGGCCCTGCTAGTGTCTTCTTCCTTACAACAGACCCTGTTATTTCAGGAAGCAATGAGCCAACTCCCTGAAGTCAGTTCCCCAGACTCCCCTGCAGTTGTGGGAAAGCTTTTGACCTCCTGTCACTGGCATTTCCCCTGACTGCTTCCCCCTTCATATTTCTGCCTAGAAATGTACTTTTGACAGTGCAGAAGCCATCTTGAGATCATGAGGAGATCAGCATGAGACTGAAGGCCTACTCACTGAGAAAGACAGAATGAGAGATGGAAAGGGGCTGGATCCCTGGTGACATTCTGAGCTGCATACAGACCCCTTATTTTTGATTCAAGAAACAAATAAAACCTTGTCCATTTGAGCCACTTGCTCCAGAATGCATTCCTAACTGACATAACTGGTCTATGAGGGAGGTAGTTTTGGCAGAGGAAGATAATGACTTACAAAATCTGCCTTGTTTGCCCCATTATCCTCTACTCCAGCCAGGTACATCTATTTCCTCCAATTGTCTTCATTTATAAACTTGTAGATGCTCTGTTAATTTGATCCCAAACTGTGGACTCAATCTGGCTCTGTGAACACTTGGTATGTACCTGTGCCCCTTCCTTGGGCTGACTGGTCTAGATTTGACTTCTACAGCTCACCTGATTTGTGAGAATGGCCAATTATGATCAACAGAACTCTTAAGTCTAGTTCCTCATGGACAGGCCTATCCTTCCACTGCTTAAATTTCCATGCACCATCTCAATTTGGCATAAGCAAAAGAGAAATCAAAAAGGAAATATTTAGCAGGCATGTAGAGATGCATATATCTAACTACTAACTTTTGTGAGCTACCTATTAACATTGTGAGAATTTAAGCCATTACTTTAAAAAAATGTTCCTAGTTACTCAAAGCAATATTTAAGTTGACTAAAAAATCAACACAAGGTCACAACCAAGATGGAGTAGCACTGCTTCAGAACTTGAGAAACGCCAAGGCAATGAGATCCCTGAGTTTGTTATTGTCTCCCATACATCCCACAGAGTGCTACAGAAGTTTCCAACCCAGAACCACCAACAGCCACAGACACCACAAAAAAACTAAGAAAAGTCTGATCTACTTAGCTGATCAGGGAAAGCCTGACTAAACAATAGAAAACAATCTTGGTAATAGCTGCCTTCTGTCGCCAATTATCAACTGTTAAACTGTACCCCCCCACACACCTCATGGTTTAAGGGCAGACACAACTGAGCAGAGAGTTGATCTTCCACACCACCACAGCCCTGCCCCATAGATGCAGGTGGTGCACTCCAGGTCACCTGGCCGGTATAGTATCAGTGGGGTAAGCTAAGAGCCGATCTTCCGTTCCCCTCTGTAGAAGGAAGATATGCTCCCATTCCCCCACACAGTAGTGTCAGTGGGGCCAACGGGGAGCTGAGCCTCCACACCAACCCTGCACCAATGAATCTGAACAAAGCGGTACAAGTTGTTAGTAGTAAGCACTCACTCCTCTTACACTCCTTGTGTCAGTGAGGCCCAGTGGGGAACTAAACCCAACTGGCAGCAAAGAGACCAAAGGAAGCAGTGAAAAACAGGACTGGTGGCACTCTTATTCTGACTCCCTACTCATATCCTGTGTCAGAGGGTCTCAGTCAGAAGCCTCCAGCTGCACCCAGTATCAGTGAGGTAGAAAAAGGTAGTGAGACAGAGTACTCAAGACCCTGCTTCCCTTCCTCTGATGCCAGTGGGACATGCAGGGAGCTGAGCCTCTACTCCTAGCTGGCATCAATGAGGCAGAATCAGGGCTGGTTGGCACCCTACTTCTCCCATCATTTGGTGTCAGTGGGGCACAGAGAGAAACCAAGCTTCTGCCCCCACCCCGCTGCAAAAAAGCAGTGAGAGACAGCTCTCTGGTTCCCCCCTCCCTGGTGACAGTGAGTTCAGGGGGGAACTGATCTTATATCCCCATGCAGAGACACAAGGCTGTGCAAGTTGGTGACCTACTTTTGCCAGAAATGTGTGAATGGGGCCAAGGGCAATATGTTAACTTCAACTTCACCAGTCTGATACAAGGCAGTGTGAGTCAAAACCCAACTTTTGCTAAAGTAGTGTCACTGGACCTAGCAGGAAGTTGAACAAACATACCCATTTGGCTTTCACACTTTATCTCAACAAGGGAAATGTGTGCTAAAAAAAAAAAAAGATTGAATAGGATCCAGAGTCTCACAGTATAACCTCCAAAATAATCAAGGCTCAATGGAAAATCACTCATCATGGAACCAGGAAAATCATAATGTTCACGAGAAAAGATAATCAACAGACCCAATACTGGGATGAATCAGATGTTGGAATTATCTGACAAGGATTATAAAGCAGCCATCATAAAAATTCTTTTAAAAGCAATTAAAAATTCTCTTGAAACAAAAGAAAAAAAAGAAAATCTCAACAAAGAAATAGAAGTTACAAAAAACCAAACAGAAATGATAGAACTGAAAGATATAATAACTGAAAGAAAAAAAGAAAAACACCTCACTGGACGGGCTCAACAGCAGAGTTTAAGGACAGAAGATAGAATCAGTGAATGTTAGGATAGATCAACAGAATTCACCAATCTGAACAAGAATGAAAATAGACAGAAGAAATAATTAACAGAGTCTCAGAGACCTGGTGACAATAACAAAAAAGCTAGCATTCATATGATCAGAGTCTGAGAAGGAGAGGAGAGAGAGGAAGTAGGATTAAATAATATTCAAAGAAATAATGGTTGAAAACTTGTAATCATGGCAAGAGATATAAACCTACAGATTCAACAAGCTGTAGGGAAGATCCCATTCTATCCTAATAGAATAAACCCAAAGAAATCCACGTTAAGACAGATCATAATTGAATTATGATAAATTATGCATCTATATTGCAATAACTAGAGCAACCACTAAGAAACCTATACAAAGCAATATACTTAAAACACTATAAGTCAAGATATAATCCTAAAAATGCTCAACAAACCAATCTGAAGGTAAGAAAGAGAAACAGAAGAGAACAAGAAGAAACAAACTGAACACAAATAAAATGACATATGTAAACCCTAACATATCAACAATTACCTAAATATATATGTAAATCTAAATACACCAATTAAGAGACAGGCAGAGTGGATTAAAAAAAAACCCATACTTTAACAATATGCTGTCTATAAGACCCACTTCAAATTCAATGACATTGGTAGGTTGAGAGTAAAATGGAAAAAATATACTAGGTAAACAGTTTTTTTTTTTTAAAAAGCAGGAGTTGCTATATTAACATCAAAGTAGACTTCAGAGCAAAAAATTTTACTAGAGACAAAAATTTACTAGAGACAAAGAAGAAAATTACATAATGATAAAAGGATCAATCCACCAGGAAGACATAACAATCCTAAATATGTTCACACCAAACAAAACAGCTACAAAATATGTGAAGCAAAAATTATATTACTCAAAGAGAAGCAGACAATCCACAATTAGAGTTGGAGACTTCCAATACTCCACTCTTAGCAACTGACAGAATCATTAGACAGAAGATCAGCAAGGAAATGAAAGAACTCAAAACCATCAACCACCAGGTTTTAATTGCCATATTTAGAAAACTTCACCCAACAACAGCAGTATACACTTTTTTTTTTCAAGTACCCATGGAACAGTCACCAAAGCAAGTGCCTATCTTTGGCCATAAAACAAGTTTCAACAAAAATTTAAAAGTTGAAATCATACAGAGTATGTTCCCTGACCATAATGGAATCAAACTAGAAATTATTAACAGAAAGATGACAGGAAAGTCTACAAACACTTGGGAACTAAACAACACACTTCTAAATAATCTGTATGTCAAAGGAAATGTTAAGAATTATACACAAACACACAGAACTGAATGAAAATGAAAATACAACATATCAGAATATGTGCAGCACAACTAAAGCAGTGAAGAGAGTAAATTTATGAGTGAAATTTTCTAATATCCAAAGAAAAATCTACTTGGGCTTCTGTCAAGGGAAGGGGAAAGCAAATATTTTAAATATGCCAGAGCTTTCTATTATGTTTAACAAGACCTGCCCTCAGGAGAAACTATTTTACCAGAACTTAACCTGCTGGGATATTATCAGAGCCTAACTAACCTGGCAAAGGGAAAAACCCAGCCCTAGCCCAGCTCTAGAAATCCTGTCCCACCTAAGGTCAGGGGGGTGGGGATGGAAGATATGGCAACTGAGAAATATCTGTGTTCATAGTCCACAGGCAAAGGCTCACTACAAGACTGAGACATAATCATAGGACTGTAGAACACTTCTCCTCCCTCAACACTACCACCACATTACTAAAGGCCTATATACTGCAATTCCTTTTACCAGTATTTCATGTCCACCTATCAACAAAAACTTACGGTGTATACTAAAAGGCAAAAAAGCAGTTTGAAGAGACTAAACAAGCATCAAAACCAGAGTGAGATATGGCAGGAATGTTGGAATTATCAGACCAGAATTTTTTTAAATTATGATTAATATGAAAAGGAATTTAATAGAAAAAGCAGACAACATGCAAGAACAGATGGATAATGTAAGCAGAGACATGGAACTTCAAAGAAAGAATCAAAAAATGCTAGAGATAAAAAAAACACTGTAACAGAAATGAATAATGCCTTTGATTGGCTGATTAGTAGACGTCACTGAGGAAAGAATCTCTGTGCTGGAGGATATGACAATAGAACTGAAAAGTTGCTAAAACTGAACAGCAAAGAAAAAATTTTTAAAAATAATAGAATATCCAAGAACTTTGGGACAACTATAAAAAGTATAATGTATACATAATAGGAATACCAGAAGGAGAAGAAATAGAGAAAGGAAAAGAAGAAATATTTGAAACAATGATTGACAATTTCCTCCAAATTAATGTCAGACACCAAACAACAGATCCAGGAACTTCAGAGAACACCAAGCAGGATAAATGCCAACTAAGACTCAACATCTCCAAACTATAGAAAATCAAGGATAAACTCCAGAAAGAAATGAAAGGATAAAAACACTTTACCTATGGAGGAACAAAGATAAAACATATCCAACTTCTCCACAGAAATCATGAAAGCAAAAAATAGTGGAGTGAAATATTTAAAGTTTGAGAGAGAAAACAACCATCAACCTAGAATTCTGTACCCTGAGAAATTATCCTTCCAAGGTAAAGGAGAAATAAGACTTTCTCAGGCAAACAAAAATTGAAGAAATTTGCTGCCTGTAGATCTGCTTTGCAAGAAATTTTAAAAGAAGTTCTTCAGAAAGAAGGAAAACAAAATAGGACAGAAATTCAGATCAACAAAAAGAAAAAGAGCATAAGAGAAGGAATAAGTGAAGGCAAAATAAAAACTTTTCCTTATTCTTAATTGGTCTAATAGGTAACAGTTTATTCAAACTAATAGGAGCAACAGTGTATTTGATTACCTATGAGATATCTATATCTATATCTATATATAGATATTTATGTGTGCTTACTTATAAGTAAAATGCATGGCAGCAGTGATACAAAGGATGGGAGGGAAGAATTAGGAATATTTTGTTATTATAAGGCACTTGCACTACCCATGAAGCAGTGAAGTGCTATTTAAAAGTAGACTTGGATTAGTTAGAAAAATATATTGCAAACTCTAAGGAAACACCTTAAAAAAGTGAGAAAAATAAGTATAACTGATATTCTAAGAAAGAGAAATGGAATTGTATTAAATGCTGTCAAATCCACAAAAGACAGAAAAAAAGTGTGGAAGACAAAAATAAGAACAAAGAAAAAGGGCAGCAAATAGAAAACAATAACCAAAAAATGGTAGATATTGATCCAATTATATCAGTCATTACTTTGAATATCAATGGTCTAAATACACCAATTAAAAAACAGAGACTGTCAGAGTAGATCAAAAAGCAAGACCCAACTATAATGCTATCTTCAAGAAACACACTTTAAATATAAAGACACATACAGACTAAAAATAAAGGGGTGGAGAAAGATATATCATGTTAACACTAATCAAAAGAAAATGAGAGGATATTAGTTTCAGACAGAGAAGACGTCAAAGCAAGGAAAGTTATTAGAAATAAAGAGGGGGGGCTTCCCTGGTGGCGCAGTGGTTGAGAATTTGCCTGCCGATGCAGGGGACACGGGTTCAAGCCCTGGTCTGGGAAGATCCCACATGCCGCGGAGCAACTAGGCCCATGAGCCACAACTACTGAGCCTGTGCGTCTGGAGCTTGTGCTCCACAACAAGAGAGGCCACGAAGTGAGAGGCCCGTGCACCGCGATGAAGAGTGGCCTCCTCTCACCACAACTAGAGAAAGCCCTCGCACAGAAACGAAGACCCAATACAGCCAAAAATAAATAAATTAATTAATTAATTTTTTTTAAAAAAAGGATGCATTGCTTTAAAAAAAAAAAGAAAGAGGGGTATTATATAAGGATAAAGGGGTCAATGCTCTAAGAAGAGATAATAGTCCTTAACAAGACAGCCTAACAATAGAGCATCAAAATATGTAAGGCAAAAGCTGATAGAGCTGCAAGAAGAAACAGATTAATTCACTATTACAATTGGAGACTTTAACACCCTTTTCTCAAAAATGGACAGATCCAGGAGGCATATAATCATTGAGGACATAGTTGAACTCAACAGCATCATCAATCAACTGATGTAACTGACATCTATGGATGACTTCACCCAACAACAGCAGTGTAATACATTCTTCTCAAGTTCACATGAAACATTAACCAAGATAGACCACATTCTGGACCATAAAGTACATCCTAACATATTTAAAGGAATAAAAATCATACAATGTCTGCATTTAGACAGCAATGAAATTAAACTAGAAATTAAACAGAAAGAGCTGGGAAATCCCAAAATACTTGGAGATTAAACAACACACTTCTGATTAACAGGTGTATCAAAGAAGAAATCACAGAGAAATTTTAAAATACTTTGAAATAAATGAAAGTGAAAATACAACGTATTGAAATTTGTGGGATGCAGCAAAGCAGTGCTTACAGGGAAATTTATGGCATTGAAAACATTTATTTGAAAAGAGGAAAGATCTAAAATCAATAATTTAAGCTTCCACCTTAGGAAACTAGAAAAAGAAGAGCAAATTAAATACAAAGTAAGCAGAAGAAAAGAAATAATATTAATTAGATCAGAAATCAATGAAACTGAAATAGGAAATCAATAGAGAAAAATCAATAAAACCAAAAGCTGGTTCTTTAAAAAGATCAATAAAATTGATAATCTTCAGGTAAGGTGAACAAAGAAGAAGAGAGAAGATACAAATTGCTAGTATCAGAAATTAAGAGAAGTCATCACTAGAGATACCTCAAAAAACTAAAAACAAAATTACCATATGATCCAGCAATTCTACTCCTGGGTATATATCCAAAGAAAATGAAAACATTAACTCAAAAAGATATATACACCCCAATGTTCATAGCAGCATTATTTACAATAGCCAAAATATGAAAGCAGCCTAAGTGTCCATAGAGAGATGAATGGATAAAGAAGATGTGGTGTATATATATATACAATGGAATACTACTCGGCCATAAAAAAAGAATGAAATCTTTCCATTTGTAACAACATGGATGGACTTGGAGGGCATTATGCTAAATGACATGTTAGAAAGATGAACACTGTATGATATCACTTATATGTGGAAAAATAAAACAAACTAATGAATACAACAAAATGAAAACAGACTCATAGAGAATAAACTAGTGGTTACCAGAGGGGAGAGAAAAGGGGGAAGGGGCAATATAAGAGTAGGGGACTCAGAGGTACAAACTATTATGTATAAAATAAACTACAAGGATATACTGTACAACACAGGGAATACAGCCAATATTTTATAATAACTATAAATGGAGTGTAACCTTTAAAAATTTAGAACCACTATGTTGTACACCTGTAACATATATTATACATCAACTATACTTCAACAGAAAAAAGTATAAAAAAATTTTTTTAAGAAGTACTATGAATAACTCTAGGCCCACAAATTTGATCACCAAGATAAAATGAATCAACTTCTTAAAAGAAATGCCAAAACTCACACAACTCACACAAGAATAAGTAGACAATCTGAACATAACTGTATTTATAAAAGAAATATCATCAACAATTAATAAACTTCCAAAACACAAAGCACCAGGCCCAGATGGATTCACTGATAAATTCTACCAAATTTTTTACTTTCCTTAAAAAATTCTACCATTTTTTAAGGAAAAAATTATACCAGTTCTCTCTTCCAAAAGATTGAAGCAAAGAGAATATTTCCCAACTCATTCAATGAGGCCAGAATTACCCTAATACCAAACCAGACAAAAATTTAAGAAAAGAAAAGTATACATCAATATCTCTCATGAACACAGATGTAAAACTTCTCAACAAAATATTAGCAAATCAAATTTTAAAATATATTTTAAAAATTATGCACCACAACCAAATGGGATTTATTCCAGGTATCAAACCTGGTTCAACATTCAAAAATCGATTAATGTAATCCATCACATTAACAGGCTAAAGAAGAAAAGTCATATGATCATATCAATAGATGAAGAAAAAACATTTGACAAAATCCAACATTTATTCATGTTAAAAACTGTCAGCAGGGACTTCCCTGGCAGTCCAGTGGTTAAGAATCTGCCTTCCAATGCAGGGGATGTGGGTTCAATCCCTGGTGGGGGAACTAAGATCCCACATGCCATGGGGCAACTAAGCCCGCGTGCTCTAGTGCCTGTGCACCACAACTAGAGAGAAGCCCATGCACTGCAATGAAAGAACCCACATGCTGCAACTAAGACCCAATGCAGCCAAATAAATAAAATAAATAAATAAATACTAAAAAAAATACTGTCAGCAAACTAGGAATAGAGAGAAACTTCCTTAGTTTTATAAAGAACATTTAGGGAATTCCCTGGAGGCCCAGTGGTTAGGACTCTGCACTTCCACTGCAGGGGGCAAAGGTTCAATCCCTGGTCAGGGAACTAACATCCCACATGCCACACAGAGCAGCAAAAAAATAAATAAAAGAAATTTACAAAAAATCTACAGTTCATATCATATTTAACAGTGAAAAACTTGAAGGTTTCCTGCTAAGATCAAGAACAAAACAAGGATGTCCCCTCTCACCACTGCTATTTAACATTGTATCTGAAGTTCTAACTAATGCAATAAGACAAGAAAAAAAAATAAAGGTATACAGATTGGGAAAGAAGAAATAAAACTCTTTGTTCACTGATGACATGATCACCTATACAGAAAACCTGAAAGAATCAACAAAGAAACTTGGAACTAACAAGTGCTTATAGCAAGGTTGCGAGATAGAAGGTTAATTATACAAAAGTCAGTAACTTTTCTATATACCATGAACGTATGGAATTTGAAATTAAAACTCATTACCATTTACATTAGTGCCTCCCAAAAATGTAGGTATAAATGTACAAACTCTAATGAAATATGTATAAGAACTATATGAGGAAAACTATAAAATTCATATGGACAAAAACAAAGAAGAACTAAATAAGTGAAGAGATATTCCATGTTTGTGCATAGTTAAGATTCAATACTGTCAAGACATCAATTCTTCCCAGCTTGATCTATAGATTTAATTCAATCCCAAACAAAAATCTCAATAAGTTATTTTGTGGATATGGACAAACAAATTCTGAAGTTTATATGGAGAGGCAAAAGACCCAGAATAGACAACTCAATTTTGAAGGAAAAGAATAAAATTGAAGGACTGATACTGCCTGGCTTTAAGACTTACTATAAGGCTACAATATTCAAGATACTGTGATTTGGGTGGAAGACATATAGATTAATGGAACAGAACAGAGTCCAGAAATAAAACCAAATAAATATGGTCAACTGACCTTTGACAAAGGAGCAAAGGCAACGCAATGGAGCAAAGACATGTGGAGATGGAAACAACTAGACAACATCTACATGCAAAGAAAAAAAAAGGAATCTAGACATAGGTCATACACACGTCACAAAAATTAACTCAGATAAATCATAGACCTAATGTAAAATACAAAACTGGAAAACTCCTTTAAGATAACACAGGAGAAAACCTAGATGACCTTGGGTACAGCAGTGACATTTCAGATACAACACCAAAGGCAAGATTTATGAAAGAAACAATAAGCAGGACTTCATTAAATTTTAAAACTTCTGCTCTACAAAAGAGAATGTCAAGAGAAATGGAAGACAAGCCACATACTGGGAGAAAATGTTTGCAAAAGACATCTGATAGGGCTTCCCTGGTGGCGCAGTGGTTGAGAGTCCGCCTGCCGA
>NC_041214.2:51460589-51474464 GCF_002837175.3 Physeter macrocephalus | reverse complement strand
GTACCGCAAAAAAAAAAAAAAAAAAAAAAAAAAAAAAAGACATCTGATAAAGAACTATTATTCAAAATATACAAAGAACTTCTAAAACTCAACAATAAGAAAACTATCTCATTTAAAATGGACAAAAGACCTGAATGAACACCTCAGCGAGGAAGATATACAGATAACAAGCATATTAAAAGATGTTTAACCTCATATGTCATCAAGGAAATGTAAATTAAAACAATGAGATACTACTACACACCTATTAGAATGGCCACAATCCAAAACACCAACAACACCAAAGCGTGGTGAGAATTTGGTAACAGGAACTCTCAATCATTGCTGCATGGAACACAAAATGATAGAGCCACTTTGGAAGACAATTTGGTAGATTCTCACAAATTATACATATTTTTACTATATGATTCAGCAATCACACTCTTTGGTATTTACCCAAAGGAGCTGAAAATATGTGTTCACACAAAAACCTACACATGGATATTTACAGCAGCTTTATTCATAACTGCCAAAACTTGGAAGCAACCCAGGTGTCCTTCAGTTGGTGAGTAGATAAATAAACTGAGGTTCATCCAGAGAATGGGATATTATTCAGTGTTAAAAAGAAACGAGCTATCAAGCCATGAAAAGATGTGGAGTAAATTTAAATGCATATTACTAACTGAAAGAAGCTAATCTGAAAAAGCTACACACTATATGATTCCAACCATATGACATTCTGGAAAAGGCAAAACTATGGAGATAACAAAAAGAACATTCATTGTCCATCCTTAGAGGGGAGGGAGGGACAAACAGGCAGAACGGAACACAGAGGATTCTGTATAATAATCTGTATTATTATACAGAATAATAATACAGATTATTATTCTGTATAATACTACAATGGTAGATACATGGCATTACACATTTGTCAAAACCCATGGAATGTACAGAGCCAAGAGTGAACCCAAATGTAAGCTATGGATTTGGGGTGATAATGATGTGCGAAGGTAGGTTCATTGACTATAACAAATGTTTCACTGTGATGTGGGATGTATACAGTGGGGGAAGTTGTAAGGGTGTAGGGGCAGTGGGTATATGGGAACTCTCTGTACATTGCACTAGATTTTGCTGTGAACCTAAAACTGCTCTAAAAATTAAAGTTTATTGATTTTTTAAGTCAGTTACCAAAGGCAAGAGGGGAGGGGGAAGGGCAAATTACAGTTATGGGATTAAGAGATACAAACTACTATGTATAAAATAGATAAGCAATAAAGAATACAGCACAGGGAATTATAGCCATTATCTTGTAATAACTGTGAATGGAGTATAACCTGTAAAAATAGTGAATCATTATGCTGTACATCTGAAATTAATATAATATTATAAATCAACTATACTTCAATAAAAAAAGCCAGTATGAAACATTTGTGAAGTGTAAGGTTACAAAATATAATTTTAAAAATCAAGTGTTAGAAACGGGAATCATTAGAAAATCTACAAACAGCAAATGCTAGAGAGGGTGTGGAGAAAAGGGAACCCTCTTCCACTGTTGGTGGGAATGTAAACTGATACAGCCACTATGGAGAACAGTATGGAGACTCCTTAAAAAACTAAAAATAGAACTACCATATGACCCAGCAATCCCACTCCTGAGCATATACCCAGAGAAAAACATAATTCAAAAAGACACATGCACCCCAATATTCACTGCAGCACTATTTACAATAGCCAGGTCATGGAAGCAACCTAAATGCCCATCGACAGACGAATGGATAAAGAAGATGTGGTACATATATACAATGGAATATTAGCCATAAAAAGGAACAAAATTGGGTCACTTGTAGAGACGTGGATGGACCTAGAGATTGTCATACAGAGTGAAGTTAAGTCAGAAAGAGGAAAACAAATATCGTATATTAATGCATATATGTGGAATCTAGAAAAATGGTAGAGATGAACCAGTGTGCAAGGTAGAAATAGAGACACAGATGTAGAGAACAAACGTATGGACACCAAGGGGGGAAAGCAGGGGGGAAGTGTGGGTGGGATGAATTGGGAGATTGGGATTGACATATATACACTAATATGTATAAAATAGATAACTAATAAGAACCTGCTGTATAAAAATAAATAATTTTTTTTTAAAAATCAAGTGTTAGAAAAGTTAAAGTAGGTCAAGAAAAATATTCTATACTAAAACATATGTAATCCAAAAAGAGAGGTCTTAAAAATCCCATCAACCTAACTTTGAAATAGATAGAAATGGACAAACCAACATTCATTTTGGAAGATTTTAATATTCCCCTATGATTTGCCAAGTGAAATAGGCAAGAATAAGCAAAGACATACAGATTTTGAACAGCACAATTAACCGGTGCACTTTAATGGATCTATTAAAAAGTTATATCCCTAATACAAAGAACATGCCTCATTTTCTTTTTTTTCTTACCTTATCAAAATAGGTAAGAAGTGGATTTATTTAGAGAGATAGACACTCCACAGACAGTGTGGGCCATCTCAGAAGGCAAGAGGCCCCAAAACATGGGGTGGTTAGTTTTTAGGGACTGGGTAATTTCATAGGCTAATGAGTGTAAGGATTATTCCAACTATTTTGAGGAAGGTGAGGGAACTTCCAGGAATTGGGCCACTGCCCACTTTTTGGCCTCTTATGGTTAGCCTTAGAACTGTCATGGCACTGGTGGGTATGTTATTTAGCATGCTAATGTATTACAAGGAGCATATAATGAGGCTCAAGGTTCACTGGAAGTCAAGTCTTCTGCCATCTTGGACCTAGTTGAGAACATGCCTCATTTTCAAGTAGTTATGGAGTAGTTCCAAAAACTCACTGTTTTTTAAACTCTCAGTAAGTTCTTCTAAATAAGTCAGATTCTCTGTCCACGGTGGAATAAAAAATAGACATAAATAAAAAGATAGCAAAACAAAAAAGGTATCCACTTAGAAAACTTAAAAAATGTTCTTCCAAGAGTCTTAGATTAAAAAGGAAATAAAAACTGAACTCCCATCTTATTTAAAAGTAAATAAAAATAAAACACTGTTATCAAAATTTTGTTGTGAAAACTTATTACCACAAGGAAACTTAATAACTTTAAATGTAACTACTAGGAAAAGAGACTGAAAAATTAGCCAAGGCTTTGGTGAGGTAACTAGTAAGAAAACTAGAAATTTTTTAAAGGATAATAAATAAATAAAAATAAGAGTGTAAATTAATGAAATAGTAAAGAAACAGATTTGATCAATTAAGCTAAAATCTGGTTCTTTGAAAAGGTCAATAAAATAGACAAATCTGTTTCTTTTCTTAGGGAAAAACAGTTTCCTCTCCCCTCTCTTTATCCTGTCTCTCTCTTAATCAAACACAAATAATCATCCCAAGAAAAGATAAAGGGGGTCGTAACAGATACAGAGGACAATTTTTAAATAAAAGGATACCACATATTACTAACAAGAAACTTGAAATGTAAGTGAAATACTTGTTTTTCTAGGAAAATATCAATCTCTAAAATTGACTCAGGAAGAGGTAAAATCCACAAATAAACCAATAAGTACAGAGGACACATAATGAGTCATCAAAATTCTACTTCCCAAAAAAGATACAAGCACACTCTTTATGAAGGATATCTGACAAAGCTGCAAGGAACAGGCAACTCATGTGTTATTCAGCATATCTGGTGTACACAAAAGGTGAAAGGCTTCTTAACATTTTTCAAGAGGCTAGTTTAAGCCAGTATTTATACTATAAAACAAGACCTCACCTGTGAATATGGACGCAAAAATCTATGTAAAACATTAGCAAATTAATCCAGCACCATATTAAATATAAATAATTTTCAAAAAATTTCTCACACATAACTAGTAATATGGATAATTATTTTAGTGGTACAAAGACATTTTATTTTAATAATTATATCTTTATTTTTAACCTTCTATTTATGGCAAGTGATAATGTTTTCCCACTTACTTATCTTACAGAAAATTTCCTTTAAACATATATATTAAATGGAGCATTTATGGAAAAATAGTAGAGTGCTCATAGCTGTAAGCAAATGCATAAAATTTAGGGAGCTCTAAAATACACACCATAATCGAAATGGCTTTATACCAAAATGTAAGTATAGCTTAATATTAGAAAATATATTAGGAGAAAGTGATGTCAACAACATGGTAGAGTGAATATATAGGTAAGTGAAGATAAGATGTTACCTAAAAAAGGAATATTTTATTTATGAGACATTTTATACAAACTTCATGGTAACCACAAAACATAAATCTAGAGCAGAGACATGAAATATAAAAAAAGAGGTAACTGAGAAAAACATCATAGAAAACCACTAAACCAAAATGGCAGGCAGAATCACAAGGAAAAAGAAATAATGAGAAATAGAGCAACCAGAAAACAAGATAAAATGGCAGTACTAAGTCTTCATCTATCAATAATCACCCTAAATGTAAATGGATTGAATTCACTAATCAAAAGACACAGAGTGGCTGGACTGATTAAAAAGCAAGACCCAACTCTATGCTGCCTCCAAGAAACTCACCTCAGCTCTAAAGACAAACACAGGCTCAGAGTGAAAGAATGGAAGATGATACTCCAAGCACATGGCAGCCAAAAGAAAGTGGGTATAGACATACTCACATCAGACAAAACAGACTTCAAGCCAAAAAAGTTAACATGAGACAATAATGGACAGTACATAATGATAAAGGGATAATTCATCAAGAAGACATAACAGTTATTAATATATATGCACCTAATCTAGGAACACCAAAATATATAAAACACTTATTAGCAGACCTAGAAGGAGAAACTGATAGCAACCCAGTAATAGTAGGGAACTTGAACACTCCACTTACATCAATAAATAGATCATCTAGACAGAAAGTCAACAAGGAAACACTGGCTTTATGTGAAACATTAGACCAGATGGATGTGACAGATTTGTACAGAAAATTCCATTCCAATGCAGCAGAATACACATTTTCTTTCAAGTGTGCATGAAACTTTCTGAAGAATAGACTATATGTTGGGACATAAAACAAGTCTCAATAAATTTAAAGACTGAAATCATATGAATCATCCTTCCCAATCACAATGGTATGGAAACAGAAATCAACTACAAGAAGAAAGCTGGAAAAGTCACAAATATGTGAGCGTGAACAACATGGTACTTAACAACTATTGGTTCAATGAAGAAATGAAAGAAGAAATAAAAAATTACCTGAAAACAAATGAAAATAAGAATACAAAATACCAAAATCTATGGAATGCAACAAAAGCAGTTCTAAGAGAGAAGTTTGTAGCAATACAGGCTTACCTCAAGAAACAAGAAAAGTCTCAATGAAACAAGAACAATATTAAACAATCTAACCATACATGTAAAGGAACTAGAAAAAGAAGAACAAATAAAGTCTGAAGTCAGTAGAAGAAAGGAAATAATAAAGATCAGAGAGGAAATAAATGAAATAGAGACTAAAAACACAATAGAAAAGATCAATGAAACTAAGATCTGGTTCTTTGCAAAGATAAACAAAATTGACAAACCTTTAGCTAGACTAAGAAAAAAGAGAGAGAGGAGGCTCTGTTAATAAAATCAATAAAATCAGAAACAAAAGAGAAGAAATAACAATGGATACCACAAAAATACAAAGGATTATAATAAAATATAATGAACAGCTATATGCCAAAAATTGGACAACCTAGAAATGGACAAATTCTTAGAATCATACAACTTTCAGAAAATCTGAATAGACCAATCACTAGTACAGAGATGGAAACAGTAATCCAAAAGTTCCCGTGAAACAAAAGTCCACCAGAAGACCAGAGGGCCTCACAGGTAAATTCTACTAAATATTCAAAGAAGATTTAATATCTATCCCTCTCAAACTACTCCAAAAAAGCTGAAGAGGAAGGAAGACTTCCTAACACATTTTTATGAGGCCAATATCACGGTGATACAAAAACCAGACAATGACCACACAAACACACACACAAAATTACAGGCCAATATCTCTGATGAACATAGATGCAAAAATTCTTAACAAAATATTAGATAAATAAAACAATAGATTAAAAGTATAATAACCTTGATCAAGTGGGATTTATTCCAGGGATGCAGGGATGCTTCAACTTCCACAAATCAATCAACGTGATACATCACTATAACAAAGTGAAGGATAAAAACCATGATCTCATCTCATAGATGCAGAAAAAGCATTTGACAAGATTCAACACCCATTATGACAGAAACTCTCAATAAAGTTAGTATAGAAGGAATGTACCTCAACATAATAAAGGGCATATATGACATAACCACAGCTAACATCATACCCAATGGTGAAAAACTGAAAGCTATCCCTCTAAAATCATGAACAAGACAACGATATGCACTCTCACCACTCTAATTCAACATAATACTGGAAGTTTTAACCAGAGCAATCATGCAAGAAAAATAAGTAAAAAGCATCCAAATTGAAAAGGAAGAAGTAAAATTGTCACTATTTGCAGATGATATGATTTTAGATATAGAAAACCCTAAAGACTCCACAAAAAAACTATTAGAAATAATAAATGAGTAAAGTTCCAGGGTACAAAATCAACATACAAAAATCGGTTGGGTTTCTATACACTAATAATGAGTTAGCAGAAAGAGAAATTAGGAAAATTCTATTTACAACTGCATCAAAATGAATAAAACACCCAGAAATAAATTTAACCAAGGAGGTGAAAGACCTGAAAACTCTAAGACATTGTTGAAAGAAACTGAAGAAGACACAAATAAATGGAAAGATATTCCATGCTCACAGACTGAAAGAATTAACATTGTTAAAATGTCCGTATTACCTAAAGCAATCTACAGATTCCACGCAATCCCCATCAAAGTCCCAAAGACATTGTTCACAGAAGTAAAACAAAAAATTCTAAAATGTATATGGAACCACAAAAGACCCTAAATAGCCAAAGCAATCCTGAGGAAAAAAGAATAAAGCTGGAGGTATCACACTCCCTGATTTCAAACAATATTTCAAAGCCATAGTAATCAAAATAGCATGGTATTGACAGAAAAAGATACATAGATCAATGGAACAGAATTGAGAGCCCAGAAATAAACCCATGCATGTAGGGACAATTAATTTACAACAAAGAAGATAGAAAAGCATTTGTTAAAATTCAATTCCTGATTAAAATATTAACCTTAAGAATCTAGAAAAAAGGGAAATTCCTTTGATAAAAGTCATCTTTAAGAAACCTATAGCCAACACCCAATTTAACACAGAAACACACTAGATGGGTTCACATTAAATCAGAAATAAGACAAAGATGCACTCTACAAGTTTACTGTTCAATACTGTTCTAAAGGTCTAATCCAAGTTAATGAGACAAAAAGGATGGGGAGTGGGGAACTATTAGAAATTTAAAGGTAAGACATTTACTATTTGCATATAATGTGATTGTCTTATATATGTGTACTTGTGTATACATAAAATGAATATATGTAATATATTCAAGAAAATCAACCAAAAAACAAATACAAGTAATAAAAGAATTCAGTAAGTGAACTAGTTACAAAGTCAATATATGAAAATCAATAGCATTCAGAAAAATTTAAAAATCTAATGAACAAAAAGATCCCATCCCCAATAGCAACAAAAGTTACATGTCCAGGAATTAAACTAATATGGAATGTGCAAGAAAATTCTAAAATTTTATTGAGGGATTTAAACAAAGCCTGAATAAATGGAGGAAAAATACCATGTTCCAGGATAAAAAGACTGAAGATTATAAAGATGTCAATTCTTAAGATGTCAAATTGTTCTAGAAAGCAAATGCAACTCCAATCTAAATCATAATATAGAATCTGATAAGCTGATTCTAATTCATCTAGAAAATATGTTAGAAAAGCCAGGATAACATGAAAAGCAAAACAAACAGTTGCCCTACAAAATATCAAAACATATAAAGCAAAAGTAGTTAAAAGTGTGTTGCTGCCCCACTCCTATACACTGGATATTTGTGTCCCCCCAAAACTCTTAAGTTAAAATCTATTGCCCAATGTGATGATATTTGGAGGTGGGGCCTTTGGGAGGTGATTAGGTCCTAAGGATGAAGCTCTCATGAATGGGATTAGTATCCTTATAAAAGAGACTCCAGAGAGCTCCCTTGCCTTCTCTGCCATATGAGGACACAGCAAGAAGACAGCTGTCTATGAACCAGGAACGGGCTCTCACCAAGTAACAAATATGCTAGCACTTTGATCGTAGGCTTCCCAGCCTCCAGAACTGTGAGAAATAAATAATATTGTTATAAGTCACCCAGTCTACTACTTTGTTATAGCAGCCCAAATGGACTAAGACACCCAGTGATAGGTAATAGATCAATAGCATAAAACAGAGTCCAGAATAAGACTATAATAGGTGGCATTTCAAATCAAGTGAGAAAGGATGAAGAATTTAAAGAATGATATTGGGACAACAATAAATAAATAAATAAATAAATATTTATAAAACAACAACAACAAAAACCCATGAAATTATAAATCTAACTCATAAACAGATTAAAAGCCTTACCAAAACAACAACACTATAAAAGTTTTAAACTTATGTTGTTTTTCAACTTGCTCGAATCTAGGTTAGCAAAAGCCAGAGTAAGTTTCTGTTGTTTGCAACAAAAAGGACTTGACACAGAACCCTTACCAGAATTTGGCATATTTTTAAAAAACTGATACAGAAAAAAAATACAATAAACAATAAGATAAGCAACGATGAGAAAATATTAGCAATATGTAAGCAAAGTATGAGTCCATATTATATTAAAAACTCCTATATATGAACAAAAAATACAAATAATACTGTAGAAAATTGGACAATATATATGAACAAGTAATTCACTGATGAAATATAAATGTCTAACAAACATAAGAAAAAAAGTTCAACCTCACTAGCAATAAAGAAACACAAATTAAATAACAATGAAGTAACATTTTTTCTGCTGAAGAAAAAAGTGAAAATTTGAGAAAAATTAAGAAGACACCAGTATTAACAAGATGTAGGGAAATGACCACTTTATAAACTATTGGCCAAATATAAATTAACCCTATCTTCTCAAAGGACAATTTGGTATAATGTCCATCAAAATTTTTAATTGGTATTTACTTTCTTTTCAGCAATTCCACTTCTAGGAATTTATCCTATGGAAAACATATGTACACAAGAATATAAATAAAACTACTATGTGTAATCATAAATACTGAAATAATCTAAATGTTGAAAAGAGAAATGGTTAAGTAAATTATAGCATATTCTTAGTAAGGAAGACTTTGCAGCAGTTAAGAACAAGATAGATCTATATGCATTAACATGGAACAATTTCCAGTATATAAAATTAAGTGGCAAAAGTCACAGACCAATATATTTATTATATTACTTATATTAAAAATGAGTCTATTAAAAAATAGTTTTAAAACTACATGGTATATAAAAACATTACATATATCTAAAAGATATATCTATAATAAAGTTTAAGGCAAAATGAAGGATCTAGAAAGATATATACCAAACCATTAAAAGTGTTTTTTTATTTTTTATCTCCAGTAAGAAGAAAGCAATCAGAAGGATAAAAAAGGACTTTCTTGCCTTTTCTTCTATATATCAATACTTCTTTTATTTTGTATGTTTATGTATTGTTTATATAATACAATATATTATTGAAGAAAGTGGGAGTAAACACTTTCCTGAATAATATATTGTATTATATAAATAATACATAAATATACAAACAAAAGAATCTGACAGGCAAAAACCCTCCAAATTTAAAATTTTAAACTAAATATTTAAAATTTTTAATTTTTCCACTCAAACATTATTAAATACTTTACTATTCAGAGTTGAAATTCAAGAAAATATAACAAAATTTTCTTAGCAGAGGACTAAGAATTGACATTTAATGTAATTATTCAAATTTGTAATAAAATTTAATAGGAGTACTTAATCCTAAGATATTTAAGAAAGTTTCCACTTTATAAGGACATGATTTCATTATATTCATTAGTTCATAGTTTACTAACATCAACTATTGATATTTTAAATGGAGACATATTCATTCAAAGGAAAAGCCATGCAACAACAGCAAAAACCCTTTTGTAGAAGTGTTTGTATAACCTCAGTGAGGTATCTCTAGGTAGACTAACTTGCTTATTAGACTCAACAGCATTAGGAAACCAATTTTTAATTTTATTCCAGTTTCAGTGATTTAGAATCATATGCCAATTTTAATGTTTTGGCCTCCTTTTCATAACATGAAAGCCTTATTCTATAAATCTAAATATTCAAGCACATTTAAAAACAAATGTTAGATATCAAAACTACCAAAATTCACCTGATTTTTGATAGACAAATCTTCCTAATGATAAAATTAAGATATATATCTGGGGAAAAGTTAAATCAACCCATCTCAACTTATAGTTACTGAATCAATTGGTTTCTAATTATTGATAGAAATATACACCTCAAAGGAATACTCAAATTATATTTAAGAATTATATTTAGTAATCAGTAATAATTAATAAACAAACTCAAATGTATTAAGGTGTAAATTATACTTGATGCAGAGAAATTCTAGAAAAACAAAGTCAAGTCTATATTCTGCACTTTTCTTCCAAAGTAAACAAATGACAGACAAGAATAACATATTCTAACCTTTCCATTTTGGATTCATTGTCAATTTTGTACTGTTCAAAATCTTGGCTAAGAGACTGTAGCATTTCTTGAAGGCTCTTTTCACGTTCTACACTTCCTTGATAAAATTTCATCTCTTTTTCCATCGCTTTCACTTTTTCTTCCATAGCCTTAAACTCATGAAGAATTAGATAGCTGACTCCACAGTACTTACAAACTTTTTCTTCAGGAGACATCTAGAAAATAGAACAGACATTTACTGAAATGATATTTTTTAAATTCTAAAACATAACATTCAACTGAAGATGTTATTGTAACCATGTTGGTTAAATGAAGTAAATGTATACTGTGCTATGCCATGGAGTAATAATTGCAACATTGCATACATCTGGATAAAATTTTAAAAACTGGCATGATATCGACTGACACAAAATCTTGGAATTAGAATAGGGTTGTTCAGAGTAATAATTTCTCCATGGTATCTCTAAGAAAGATTTACTCTTGAAATATTTTCCATAAAATAAAACTAAAAATGATGAAAACATCTTTACAATTATTATTTTAAGATGAGTTTTCCACGATGTGGGAATAAATCACTGGCCTTTCACTGCCAACTGCACTGTGATCCTGGAGATGCTTCTTAGCTTCTTCAGATCTCATTTCCATCATTTATAAAACTATGGCATTGGGCCAAATGAACTCTAAGTTCCTGTTCAGTTTTTTAACATTTTAAGATTTTTATAGAAGTTAACATTCTGTCATAAAACCAGAAATAGGAGAAACACTTTGAACCTAATCTCTTCTGCCTAAATCAGATAGTACTTTTCCTCTCAGGTAGGTATGATTATACCTATTTGACACTTAAGGAAATGGGGACTACTGAAGTTAGATAACCAGCTGCTAAGTAGAGAAGTCGGCATTAAACCCAAGTCTATTTTAAAATAAGCACTTATGCCCGTAACCATTTGTATCATATTTATCTACCATGTGAATGTCAGCTAAATCCTCTTACTTCCTTCAGATAAAATGCTTATATATCTTTGGCCAGATAGGGGCAGTGAAAAATGGAATTTTAGCAAAGTCAAGAGAGAGGTAATTCTTTTTTCTGTCTCAAGTATATAAATATTCTTCAAGTATCCTCTACTTGTCTCACTATCCACAAAGATAAGAGAAAGCTTTGTTAAATATTTGCTCCAGGGAACTAAAACTAAAGCAAAACTTACATAATACAAGGAATGCTTACTCTTAATGCAACCTCCCTTAGGACTGTAGAAACTGCTCCTATAACTGAGTGATGCCACCATATCTTCCTATCAATGCCATCCACCACCTGTGCCTATCCATGCCATTATAAAAGAGATGGTTGAAACAAACTAATAATAATTTTTGAGAGGACAGACAGCAGAAGCAAGAAGAAGTACAATCCTGCAGCCTGTGGAACAAAAACCACATTCACAGAAAGATAGACAAGATGGAAAGGCAGAGGGATATGTACCACATGAAGGAACAAAATAAAACCCCAGAAAACAACTAAATGAAGTGGAGATAGGCAACCTTCCAGAAAAAGAATTCAGAATGATAGTGAAGATGATAAAAAAACCTCAGAAAAAGAGTGGAGGCAAAGATAGAGAAGATGCAAGAAATGTTTAAGAAAGAGCTAGAAGAATTGAAGAACAAACACCTGGAAGAATTAAAGAACAAACAAACAGAGATAAACAATACAATAACTGAAATGAAAAATACACGAGAAGGAATCAATAGCAGAATAACTGAGGCATAAGCACAGATAAGTGACCTGGAAGACAGAATGGTGGAATTCACTGCCATGGAACAGAATAAAAAAAAAAAGAATGAAAAGAAATGAAGACAGCCTAAGAGACCTCTGGGACAATATTAAACGTAACAACATTCGCATTATAGGGGTCCCAGAAGGAGAAGAGAGGGAGAAAGGACGCAAGAAAATATTTTATGAGATTATAGTATAAAACTTCCCTAACATGGGAAAGGAAATAGCCACCCAACTCCAATAAGCGCAGAGGGTCCTAGGCAGAATAAACTCAAGGAGAAACACGCCGAGACACATAGTAATGAAACTGACAAAAATTAAACACAAAGAAAAATTATTGAAAGCAACAAGGGAAAATTGACAAATAACATACAAGGGAACTCCCATAAGGTTAACAGCTGATTTCTCAGCAGAACCCTCCAAGCCAGAAGGGAGTGGCATGATATACTTAAAGTGATGAAAGGGAAGAACCTATAACCAAGATTACTTGACCCAGCAAGGATCTCATTCAGATTCTACAGAGAAATCAAAAGCTTTACAGACAAGTAAAAGCTAAGAGAATTCAGCACCACCAAACCAGCTCTACAACAAATGCAAAAGGAACTTCTCTAACTGGGAAACACAGGAGAAGAAAAGGACCTACAAAAACAAACCCAAACCAATTAAGAAAATGGTAATAGGAACATACATATCGATAATTACCTTAAAGGTGAATGGATTAAATGCTGCAATCAAAAGACATAGGCTTGCTGAAAGGGTACAAAAACAAGACCCATATAAATGCTGTCTATAAGAGACCCACTTCAGACCTAGGGACACATACAGACTGAAAGTGAGGGGATGGAAAAAGACATTCCATGCAAATGGAAATCAAAAGAAAGCTGAAGTAGCAATACTCATCAGGTAAAATAGACTTTAAATTAAAGAATGTTATAAGAGACAAGGAAGGACACTACATAATGATCAAGGGATCAATCCAAGAAGAAGATATAACAATTATAAATATATATGCACCCAACATAGGAGCACCTCAATACATAAGGCAACTGCTAACAGCTAAAAAAGAGGAAATCAACAGTACCACAATAATACTGGGGGACTTAAAACACCTCACTTACACCAATGGACAGATCATCCAAACAGAAAATTAATAAGGAAACACAAGCTTTAAATAACACAATAGACCAGAGAGATTTAATTGATATTTATAGGACATTCCATCCAAAAACAGCAGATTACACTTTCCTCTCAAGTGCACACAGAACATTCACCAGGATAGACCACATCTTGGGTCACAAATCAAGCCTCAGTAAATTTAAGAAAATTGAAATCATATCAAGCATCTTTTCTGACCACAATGCTATGAGATTAGAAATGAATTACAGGGAAAAAAATGTAAAAAACACAAACACATGGAG
>NC_041214.2:51458941-51460547 GCF_002837175.3 Physeter macrocephalus | reverse complement strand
AACAACAAACAAAACCCAAAGTTAGTAGAAGGAAAGAAATCATAAAGATCAGAGCAGAAATAAATGAAATAGAAACAAAGAAAACAATAGCAAAGATCAATAAAACTGAAAGCCGGTTCTTTGAGAAGATAAACAAAATTGATAAACCTTTACCCAGACTTATCAAGAAAAAGAGGGAGAGGACTCAAATCAATAAAACTAGAAAAGAAAAAGGAGAAGTTAAAATGGACACCGCAGAAATACAAAGCATCATAAGAGACTACTACAAGCAACTCTATGACAATAAAATGTATAACCTGGAAGAAATGGACAAATTCTTAGGAAGGTATAACCTTCCAAGACATAACCAGGAAGAAATATAAAATATGAACACACCAATCACAAGTAATGAAATTGAAACTGTGATTAAAAATCTTCCAACAGGGCTTCCCTGGTGGCACAGTGGTTGAGGGTCCGCCTGCCGATGTGGGGGACATGGGTTTGTGCCCCGGTCCAGGAAGATCTCACATGCCGCGGAGCGGCTGGGGCCGTGAGCCATGGCCGCTGAGCCTGCGCGTCCAGAGCCTGTGCTCTGCAATGGGAGAGGCCACAACAGTGAGAGGCCCGCGTACTAAAAAAAAAAAAAATCTTCCAACAAACAAAAGTCCAGGACCTGATGGCTTCACAGGTGAATTCTATCAAACATTTAGAGAAAAGCTAAGACCCATCCTTCTCAAACTCTTCCTAAACATTGAAGAGGAAGGA
Organism: Physeter macrocephalus; assembly: GCF_002837175.3. Taxonomy (NCBI): domain Eukaryota; kingdom Metazoa; phylum Chordata; class Mammalia; order Artiodactyla; family Physeteridae; genus Physeter; species Physeter macrocephalus. The sequence continues at coordinate 51,459,803 of NC_041214.2, read as the reverse complement.
ACACTCCCAAACTCATTCTATGAGGCCACCATCACCCTGATACCAAAACCAGAAAAGGATACACAAAAAAGAAAATTACAGACCAATATCACTGATGAATATAGATGCAAAAGCCTCAACAAAATACTAGCAAACAGAATCCAACAATACATTAAAAGGATTATACACCATGATCAAGTGGGATTTATCCCAGGGATGCAAGGATTCTTCAATATACACAAATCAATCAACGTGATACACCAAATTAACAAACTGAAGAAGAAAAACCATATGATCATCTCAATCAGAAAAAGCTTTTGACAAAATTCAACACTCATTTATGATAAAAACTGTCCACAAAGTGGGCATAGAGGGAAGCTACCTCAACATAATAAAGGCCATATATGACAAACCCACAGCAAACATCATTCTTAATGGTGAAAAAACTGAAAGCATTTCCTCTAAGATCCAGAAGAAGACAAGGATGTCCACTCTTGCCACTATTATTCAACATAGTTTTGGAAGTCCTAGCCACAGCAATCAGAAAAGAAAAAGAAATACAAATTTGAAAAGAAGATATAAAACTGTCACTGTTTGCAGATGACATGATACTATACATAGAGAATCCTAAAGATGCCAGCAGAAGACTACTAGAGCTAATCAATGAATTTGGTAAAGTAGCAGGATACAAAATTTGTGCACAGAAATCTCTTGCATTCCTATATACTAATGATGAAAAATCTGAAAGAGAAATTAAGGAAACACTTCCATTTACCACTGCAACAAAAAGAATAAAATACCTAGGAATAAACCTACCTAGGGAGACAAAAGACCTGTATGCAGAAAACTATAAGACACTGATGAAAGAAATTAAAGATGATAC
>NC_041214.2:51334806-51458107 GCF_002837175.3 Physeter macrocephalus | reverse complement strand
TAAATAGACATTTCTCCAAAGAAGACATACAGATGGCCAAGAAGCACATGAAAAGCTGCTCAACATCATTAATTATTAGAGAAATGCAAATCAAAACTACAATGAGGTATCACCTCACACCAGTTAGAATGGGCATGATCAGAAAATCTACACACAACAAATGCTGGAGAGGGTGTGGAGAAAAAGGAACCCTCTTGCACTGTTGGTGGGAATATAAATTGATACAGCCACTATGGAGAACAGTATGGAGGTTCCTTAAAAAACTAAAAATAGAATTATCATATGACCCAGCAATTCCACTACTGGGCATATACCCAGAGAAAACCATAATTCAAAAAGACACATGCACCCCAATGTTCATTGCAGCACTATTTACAATAGCCAGGTCATGGAAGCAAACTAAATGCCCATCGACAGACAAATGGATAAAGAAGATGTGGTATATATATACAATGGAATATTACTCAGCCATAATAAGGAACAAAATTGGGTCATTTGTAGAGACGTGGATGGATCTTGAGACTGTCATACAGAGTAAGTCAGCAAGAGAATAACAAATATCGTATATTAACGCATATATGTGGAACCTACAAAAATGTACAGTTGAACCGGTTTGCAGGGCAGAAATAGAGACACAGATGTAGAGAACAAACGTATGGACACCAAGGGGGGAAAGTGGTAGGGGGGTTGGTGTGATGAATTGGGAGATAGGGATTGACATATGTATAGAATGGATAACTAATAAGAACCTGCTGTATAAAAAAATAAAATTCAAAAAAAATTTTTTTATACGTTAACACTTTTCTCATTTAAACTTAAATAATAAAAAATTCAAATTAAAACCATGATATAATACTATGGGATACAGATGAATGACTACATCAATCACCTAACTGCCACTGACACCAAATTTACTGATTTATAAAACAAGTTTGAAAGAAATCATAAAGATAACCTGGTTCAAGCTCTTGATGGGTTTATTGAGACTATTCCAAGCTAGATAAGTTGTTATCCAGACTCTATTTCAGCATCCCAAGTGATGGGAAATTACTTTGTAAAGCAGCCTGTTCCATCCTCTGATGGTTTTGTCTATGAGGAAATTCTTTCTCTTGCTGACCCCAAATCTTCCTCCCTGCAGCATCCACAGGTCCTAGACCACCTGGCAACCATGAGGAATAACCCAGGCCTTATTCTAATATTTAAAGACAGCGATTAGGAACACTCTGTATCTTCTAATTCTCCAGGTCAACACTTCCAATTCCTTCAGCTGCTTCCCATATGACATGGTTTTGAATTGCTTCCTCATTCTAGATAATTTTCTCTGAACTCGTTCCAGTGTTCTCTATCTGTTTCAAGGTATGGTGCCCAGAATTGAATACTTCAGCTGGTCTCTCTAAAGCAGAATAAGAGAGGACTCAAACTTCCCTCATTATAATATCTCATTAATAATACCATTAGTAACATCATCTTACGCAACCTTAGATCACAATGGTCTTTTGTATTTTTGGCAATTATATGTTGCTATTATATACTATAACTGGTTTTTATGTTAAACAAAGCCCCTATTTAAAAACACACTGCACTGTGAAACCATGTCTCATTATACTGAATATACCAATCCATTCCTTCCCGCTTATTTACGCTTTTGTAGAGAATCCACCTTCCACAGTCCTGGCTGCTCTGTGTGGTTATATGACTAAAACCCCCTCCACCCATCCACCCTACCATGGTATGGCTGAGTGGTGGATGAGGGTTGGACATAAGACCTAGAAGAACCAAGCCCTGAGCTGGGATGAGCCAGCTAGGCCTGTAAGTGTTGAAGACCAGGCAATTTGGACACCTTTAGGGTGGCCATAATAAAGAAGGGTCACGTGCAATGTACAGAGTAAGCCACATTATCGGGATGAGAGAGAAGAATGAGCAGACACATAGAGAGAAGATGAGAAAAAGACATTGTGGATCCAGAGTAAGAGAGGAAAAAATGGAACCAGTCAGTGTCTCATACCCAGTGAACTTCCAATTCCTTACTTCAGTCCCTGATGAGACCTAGTTGCCCTACTTGCCCTTCGGGATCCATGCCCAATCTTCCTCCACTATTCTCTCTTTTTCCCCTAAAGCTACCTATTCCTTACAACCAATAACCCTCATTCTATTATGTGAGCATTTGGCTTTTCAGATGCAAGTGCAGAACAAGAAATATAACTGCAAATATAAATAAATAAAATATTTTTATGTATATATACACATACATATGTACGTTTTAAACTCAGACTTTAGTGACTTCAGTACCCAGAAAATTCTAAGCTTTGTATCTTCTGCAAAATTGATCCTTGCAAGTTGTTTTATCCATCTAATTTATTGATAAAAAATGTTGGGCTTCCCTGGTGGCGCAGTGGTTGAGAGTCCGCCTGCCGATGCGGGGCACGCGGGTTCGTGCCCCGGTCCGGGAGGATCCCACGTGCCGTGGAGCGGCTGGGCCCGTGAGCCATGGCTGCTGGGCCTGCGCGTTCGGAGCCTGTGCTCCGCGACGGGAGAGGCCGCGGCGGTGGGAGGCCCGCGTACCGCAAAAAAAAAAAAAAAAAAATGTTGAATATGACAAAGTTGAGGCTATGGCATATCATATCTGCTTGGTTGATACTAATCCACTACTCTGCACATTACAGATTCAGTGCTTCAGCTGGTTATTAAACTACACAATTATTTGTGTAACCAGTTTGTATTTATTCATATTGTCTTTAGGAATATTAAGACAAACTTTGTCAAAGGCCTTCATAAAGTCCATATATTCTATGTCAACTAAAGTTCCTGGATCTAGTGACTTTACGCAAAATGGAATGGCAAGGCCTACGTGCTGGTTCTCTTCAAAAACATAAAATTGGCTCAAGGGTTATTATTTTCTCTAATATCTCCTCACAAATCACCTTTTTTCTTTTTATAAATATATTTTTTATTTATTTATTTTTGGCTGTGTTGGGTCTTCATTGCTGCACACGGACTTTCTCTAATTGTGGCAAGTGGGGGCTACTCTTCATTGCGGTGCATGGGCTTCTCATTGCGGTAGCTTCTCTTGTTGCAGAGCACGGGCTCTAGGCACACAGCTTCAGTAGTTGCAGCACACGGGCTCAGCAGTTGTGGCTTGCAGGCTCCAGAGCGCAGGCTCAGTAGTTGTGGCACATGGGCTTAGTTGCTCCGTGGCATGTGGGATCTTCCTGGACCAGGGCTCGAACCTGTGTCCCCTGCATTTGCAGGTGGATTCTCAACCACTGAACCACCAGGGAAGCCCACAAATCACCCTTTAATATTATATTCTAGAATCCTGTCTGGTAGTTCACTGGTTATAATTTATGGTCATTCTATACATGGAATGGTATTTGTACATTATCCTCTTACTCTCTACGCATTCTCAAAGATCATCAAGAGTGGCTTTGCAATCCCACTGAAAGGTACTATCAGTCCCCAGGAATATAATTCATCCAGGTCAAGAGACCTGAACTAATGCAGAGAATATGGGTATTTTCTTACAATCCCTTTGCCCATTATGAGTTTTGGTTCCTTCTCATCAATTTGAAAATTATATTCTTACTCTAAGGAAATTTCATCCTTAACCTATTAATCACAGTTCTTTCCCTGCTCCTGGGAAAGTGCCATATCCTTATTCTAAATAAAATTCTTGCTGGATGGAGCTTATGTGCAGTCTGATGTACAAAATACAAACAGTATAAACTTCACAATTGTGAAAGCTATCAAAATGTTATTACACCATAGCAATCATGGTGGGGAAAGCTAAAAATAAGTGAAATATACATTTTGTAGAACAGGTCTTCTAGAAGTTCAGCAAAGGAAGCCAAAACATGATACTCATTATGATCTAGGAAACAAGACAAATTATAAAGTAATAGGTCCATAAGAGTAGACTCTATACTTTACTTAGTACAACCTGAATCACTGTGTAAAACAAATATATTGAACAAAAGTTTTCAATGCTATTAAATTGTAAATAGTTTTCTGTAAGTAAAACTGCAACAGGAAAATATAAAAACGCTTTCAAATTCTTTGTATCTACATAGGCTAATTGCTTAGGACGTTTCTATGAAACTTGAGAAGATATGAAATACTAAAATTATGTTCCCAGATGAGATAAGTAAAAGTTAGATGTTTTTTGTGAAATATAATATGTGCTTCATTCTTATAACTTGGTGTTATATAATCTTGTTGTGTAAGTAAAATAAGAACATACTGTCATTCTTGAGAAAAGAGCTATCATTAGCAGGATGCTTTTGTTTTTACAAGATGCACTTTGGAGGAGGCATCAACAAATGCAGTATATTAAAGAAATGCAGAGCCATTTAAAAATAAATTGTAAAATAAACTTCTCAAATGTAGTATCTGTACTTTTAAAATTATAGTTATTTAATATAAAAATGATGCAAATTTTTTAAAAGGTTAAATTAGGCTTCAGATCCTTTTCAAAACTCCTGTATGTGCTTCAAGTGGAAAAAGCACTCAGTAACCTCCTGCTGCGCAAGTGAAGCATTCTCTGATCCAAAAATTGTTCTTCCTTCCTTTCCCCACCCATCCCATGCTTTTTGTGCTTGAGTAAGGAGGAAAGAAACAGAGAAACTATTCCACTGCTGTAAAAATGACAGCAATATAAAATGTTAACCTTTCTAAGAAGTTTTACATTAAAAAAAATATGCCTTAACTCAAAACAATGAGTGTCTATCTAGTGAATTTCATTCAGATTGGGAGAAACCTTTTGAGACAGGACAGTGGACCTTCTGAGTCATTAGCAACACAGACCACCTGATCATTTCATAAGGCCATCAAGACCCTTCCTTTCAATAAGTCAACTGGCTGCACCACCAATTTAAAAATCAATTTGGTAAAGACCATCTACCCAAAACCCCTAAACCTACATTCCCAGCAATATGGGTTTTTTTAGATACAGACAGTATTCTTCTCAAATTTATATGAAAAGGCAAAGGAACTAGAAAAGCTAAAACTGTCTTGAAAAAGAAGGATAGAGTGGGATAAGCACTTTACCTGATTTCAAGCCATACTATTATACACTAATCAACACTATGTGGTATTTGTCAAAGGATAGATGCATAGATCAATGGAATAGAATAGAGAACCCAGAAATAGATCTATATAAATATGCCAAACTGATTTTTGGCAGAGGTGTAAAAGCAATTCAGTAAAGGAAAAATAGCCTTCTCAGCAAATGGTCCTGGAACAATTAGAAATCCATAGGTTTACAAAAAAAAAAAAAAAAAAAAAGGACCTCAACCTAAACCTCACACCCCATACAAAAATTAACTTACAGTGGGTCATGGACTAAAATGTAAAACATAAAAATTTGATTTGAGAAGAAAAAAGCTTAGGAGGAAATCTTCAGGATCTAAACTAGGGAAACAGTTTTTACACTTGATACCAAAAGCATGAACCATAAAAGGAAAAATTGATAACCTGAATTGCACCAAAATTTAAAACTTTTGCCCTGTAAAGAGGATGAAATGACAAGCTACAGACTGGGAAAAAATATTTGGAAGCCACATATCTGACAAAGGACTAGTATCTAGATTATATAAAGAATTCTCAAAACTCAACAGTTTAAAAAAAATCCAATCAGAAAATGGTCAAAAGACATGAAGAGACATCTCACCTAAAAGTATACACAGACAATGGGACTTCCCTGGTGACACAGTGGTTAAGAATCCACCTACCAGTGCAGGGGACACGGGTTCAATCCCTGGTCCGGGAAGATCCCACATGCCACGGAGCAACTAAGCCCATGCACCACAACTACTGAGCCTGCGCTCTAGAGCCCGCGAGCCACAAATACTGAGCTCATGTGCCACAACTACTGAAGCCCGTGTGCCTAGAGCCCAGGCTCCACAACAAAAGAAGCCACTGCAATGAGAAGCCCATGCATGGCAACTAGAGAAAAGCCCGCACGCAGTAACAAAACCCCAATGCAGCCAAAAATTAAAAAGAAATTTTTAATTAAAAATTTTTTTAAAAAGATACACAGATGCCAAATAAGCACATGAAAAGATATTCAATATCATTAGCCATTAGGAAAATGCAAATTAAAACTTTAATGAGCTATCACTTCACACCTATCAGAAAGGTTATAATAAAAACTAATGAGAGTGGTACAATATACTTAAAGTTGTAAAAGGGAAAAACCTACAATGAAGAATACTCTACCCAGCAAGACTCTCATTCAGATTTGATGGAGAGATCAAAAGCTTTACAGACAAGCAAAAGCTAAAAGAGTTCAGCACTACCAAACCAGCTTTACAAGAAATGTTAACAGGATTTCCATAAGCAAAAGAAAAAGGCCACAACTAGAAACATGAAAATTACAACAGGAAAAAGCTCAGGCAAACACATAGTAAATATAGGAAATCAAACAGGCACAAAGCTAGTAGGAAGGTTAAAAGACAAAAGTAATAAAATCATCTATACCCACAATAAGCAGTTAAGGGATACACAAAACAATCAGATGTAAAATACTATGTCAAAAAGAATAATCGTGAGGGGAGGAGAGTACAAATGCAAGGTTGTAAAAATACATTTGAAATTAAGAGATCAACAACTTAAAACAATCAAATATATATATATATATATATATATATATATATATATATATTGCTATATATAAACCTCACGGTAACCACAAACCAAAAATCTATAATAGATACACACACAAAAAAGAAAAAGGAATCCAAACATAGCACTAAGCACAGTCATCACATCACAAGAGGAAAGAACAAAAGAAGAAAGGAACACAAAAGACCTTAAAAACAATAACAAAATGGCAATAAGAACATACATATCAATAATTACTTTAAATGTAAATAGACTAAATGCTCCAATCAAAAGACACGGAGTGGCTGAATGGAAACAAAAACAAGACCCGTATATATGCTGCCTACAAGAGATTCACTTCAGATCTAAAGACACATACAGACAGAAAATGAAGGGATGGAAAAAGGTATTCATCGCAAATGGAAAGCAAAAGAAAGCCAGGGTAGAAATACTTGCATCAGACAAATAGACTTTAAAACAAAGAATGTTACACGAGGCAAAGAAGGACATTACATAATGATCAAGGGCTTAATCCAAGAAGATGTAACAATTGCAAATATATAAGCACTTAACATAGGAGCATCTAAATACATAAAGCAAATACTAACAGATATAAAGGGAGAAGTTGACAGTAATACAATAATAGTAGGGGACTTTAACACCCAATTTACATCAATGTACAGATCATCCAAACAGAAAATTAATAAGGAAACACTGGCCTTAATGACACACTAGACCAGATGAACTTAATAGATATACATAGAACCTTCCATCAAAAAGCAGCAGAATACACATTCTTTTCAAATGCATGTGGAATATTCTCCAGGATAGTTCATGTACAAGGCCACAAAACAAGCCTTGATAAATTTAAGAAAACTGAAATCATATCAAGCATCTTTTCCAACCACAATGCTATGAGACTAGAAATCAACTACAAGAAAAATAAACTGTAAAAAACACAAACATGTGGAAGCTAAACAACATGCTACTAAACAAGCAATGGTTCACTGAAGAAATCAAAGAAGAAATTAAAAAATACATGGAGACAAAAGAAAATGAAAACACAACAATCCAAAATCTACAGGATGCAGAAAAAAAGCAGTTCTAAGAGGGAAGTTTATAGCGATTACAAGTTTACCTCAGGAAACAAGAAAAATCTCAAATAAACAATCTAACATTACACCTAAGGAAACTAGAAAAAGAAAAACAAACAAAACCCAAAGTTAGTGCAAGGAAAGAAATCATAAAGATCAGAGCAGAAACAAATTAAATAGAGACTTTATTTTTTTGTTTTTGTTTTTGTTTTTGTTTTTTTGTGGTACGTAGGCCTCTCACTGTTGTGGCCTCTCCCGTTGCGGAGCACAGGCTCCAGATGCGCAGGCTCAGCGGCCATGGCTCACGGGCCCAGCTGCTCTGCGGCATGTGGGATCTTCCCAGACCGGGGCACAAAGCCGTGTCCCCTGCATTGGCAGGTGGACTCTCAACCACTGCGCCACCAGGGAAGCCCATAGAGACTTTAAAAAACAATAGAAAAGATCAATAAAACTAAGAGCTGGTTGTTTGACAAGATAAACAAAATTGATAAACCTTCAGCCAGACTCACCAAGAAAAAAAGAGAAAGGACCCAAATCAATAAAATCAGAAATGAAAAAGGAGAAGTTACAACAGACACCATAGAAATACAAAGGATCATCAGAGACTACTAAAAACAACTGTATGCCAATACAATGGACAACCTAGAAGAAATGGACAAATTCCTAGAAATGTACAATCTCCAAAGAATGAACCAGGAAAAAATAAAAATATGAACAGACCAACTACCAGTAATGAGACTGAATCAGTTTTTTAAAACTCTCAAAAAACAAAAGTCCAGGACCAGAGAGCTTCACAGGTGAATTCGACCAAACATTTAGAGAAGAGTTAACACCTATCCTTCTCAAACTATTCCAAAAAATTGCAGAGGAACGAATGCTTCCAAATTCATTCTATGAGCCCAGCATAACCCTGATACTAAACCAAGACAAATATCACAAACAAAAAAAGAAACTACAGGCTAATATCATTAATGAACATAGACGCAAAAATGCTCAACCAAATATTAGCAAACTGAATCAAACAATACATTAAAAGGATCATATACCATGATCAAGTGGGATTTATCCCAGGGTTGCAAGGATTTTTCAATATCTGCAAATCAATCAATGTAATACACCACATTAACAAATTGAAGAATAAGAACCATATGATCATCTCAATAGATGCAGAAAAAGCTTTTGACAAAATCCAACACCCATTTATGGTAAAAACTCTCCAGAAAGTGGGCATAGAGGGAACATACCTCAGCATAATAAAGGCCACTCAGGCAAACACATAGTAAATATAGGAAATCAAACAGGCACAAAGCTAGTAGGAAGGTTAAAAGACAAAAGTAATAAAATCATCTATACCCACAATAAGCAGTTAAGGGATACACAAAACAATCAGATGTAAAATACTATGTCAAAAAGAATAATCGTGAGGGGAGGAGAGTACAAATGCAAGGTTGTAAAAATACATTTGAAATTAAGAGATCAACAACTTAAAACAATCAAATATATATATATATATATATATATATATATATATATATATTGCTATATATAAATCTCATGGTAACCACAAACCAAAAATCTATAATAGATACACACACAAAAAAGAAAAAGGAATCCAAACATAGCACTAAGCACAGTCATCACATCACAAGAGGAAAGAACAAAAGAAGAAAGGAACACAAAAGACCTTAAAAACAATAACAAAATGGCAATAAGAACATACATATCAATAATTACTTTAAATGTAAATAGACTAAATGCTCCAATCAAAAGACACGGAGTGGCTGAATGGAAACAAAAACAAGACCCGTATATATGCTGCCTACAAGAGATTCACTTCAGATCTAAAGACACATACAGACAGAAAATGAAGGGATGGAAAAAGGTATTCATCGCAAATGGAAAGCAAAAGAAAGCCAGGGTAGAAATACTTGCATCAGACAAATAGACTTTAAAACAAAGAATGTTACACGAGGCAAAGAAGGACATTACATAATGATCAAGGGCTTAATCCAAGAAGATGTAACAATTGCAAATATATAAGCACTTAACATAGGAGCATCTAAATACATAAAGCAAATACTAACAGATATAAAGGGAGAAGTTGACAGTAATACAATAATAGTAGGGGACTTTAACACCCAATTTACATCAATGTACAGATCATCCAAACAGAAAATTAATAAGGAAACACTGGCCTTAATGACACACTAGACCAGATGAACTTAATAGATATACATAGAACCTTCCATCAAAAAGCAGCAGAATACACATTCTTTTCAAATGCATGTGGAATATTCTCCAGGATAGTTCATGTACAAGGCCACAAAACAAGCCTTGATAAATTTAAGAAAACTGAAATCATATCAAGCATCTTTTCCAACCACAATGCTATGAGACTAGAAATCAACTACAAGAAAAATAAACTGTAAAAAACACAAACATGTGGAAGCTAAACAACATGCTACTAAACAAGCAATGGTTCACTGAAGAAATCAAAGAAGAAATTAAAAAATACATGGAGACAAAAGAAAATGAAAACACAACAATCCAAAATCTACAGGATGCAGAAAAAAAGCAGTTCTAAGAGGGAAGTTTATAGCGATTACAAGTTTACCTCAGGAAACAAGAAAAATCTCAAATAAACAATCTAACATTACACCTAAGGAAACTAGAAAAAGAAAAACAAACAAAACCCAAAGTTAGTGCAAGGAAAGAAATCATAAAGATCAGAGCAGAAACAAATTAAATAGAGACTTTATTTTTTTGTTTTTGTTTTTGTTTTTGTTTTTTTGTGGTACGTAGGCCTCTCACTGTTGTGGCCTCTCCCGTTGCGGAGCACAGGCTCCAGATGCGCAGGCTCAGCGGCCATGGCTCACGGGCCCAGCTGCTCTGCGGCATGTGGGATCTTCCCAGACCGGGGCACAAAGCCGTGTCCCCTGCATTGGCAGGTGGACTCTCAACCACTGCGCCACCAGGGAAGCCCATAGAGACTTTAAAAAACAATAGAAAAGATCAATAAAACTAAGAGCTGGTTGTTTGACAAGATAAACAAAATTGATAAACCTTCAGCCAGACTCACCAAGAAAAAAAGAGAAAGGACCCAAATCAATAAAATCAGAAATGAAAAAGGAGAAGTTACAACAGACACCATAGAAATACAAAGGATCATCAGAGACTACTAAAAACAACTGTATGCCAATACAATGGACAACCTAGAAGAAATGGACAAATTCCTAGAAATGTACAATCTCCAAAGAATGAACCAGGAAAAAATAAAAATATGAACAGACCAACTACCAGTAATGAGACTGAATCAGTTTTTTAAAACTCTCAAAAAACAAAAGTCCAGGACCAGAGAGCTTCACAGGTGAATTCGACCAAACATTTAGAGAAGAGTTAACACCTATCCTTCTCAAACTATTCCAAAAAATTGCAGAGGAATGAATGCTTCCAAATTCATTCTATGAGCCCAGCATAACCCTGATACTAAACCAAGACAAATATCACAAACAAAAAAAGAAACTACAGGCTAATATCATTAATGAACATAGACGCAAAAATGCTCAACCAAATATTAGCAAACTGAATCAAACAATACATTAAAAGGATCATATACCATGATCAAGTGGGATTTATCCCAGGGTTGCAAGGATTTTTCAATATCTGCAAATCAATCAATGTAATACACCACATTAACAAATTGAAGAATAAGAACCATATGATCATCTCAATAGATGCAGAAAAAGCTTTTGACAAAATCCAACACCCATTTATGGTAAAAACTCTCCAGAAAGTGGGCATAGAGGGAACATACCTCAGCATAATAAAGGCCATATATGACAAACCTATAGCTAACATCATACTCAATGGTGAAAAGCGGAAAGCATTTCCTCTAAGATCAGGAACAAGACAAAGATGCTCACTGTCACCATTTTTGTTCAACATAGTATTGGAAGTCTTAGCCATGGCTATTAGATAAGAAAAATAAATAAAAGGAATTCTAATTGGAATGGAGGAAGTAAAACTGTCACGGCTTGCAGATGACACAATACTATACATAGAAAATCCTAAGGATGCCACCAAAAAAATTACTAGAGCTCACCAATGAATCTGGTAAAGTTTCAGGATACAAAATGAATGTGCAGAAATCTGTTGCATTTCTATACACTAACAATAAACTATCAGAAAGAGAAATTAAGAAAATAGTCACATGAAAAAGAATAAAATACCTAGGAATAAACCTACCCAAAGAGGTAAGGAAAACTATAAAACACTGATAAAAGAAACTGACAATGACACAAACAGAGGGAAAGATATACTGTGTTCATGGACTGGAAGAACTAATATTGTTAAAATGACCATATTACATTGAATCCCTATTAAAATACCAATGGCATTTTTCACAGAACTAGAACAAATAATTTTAAAATTTGTATGGAAATACAAAAGACCCCCAATAGCCAGAACAATGTTGAGAAAGAACAGGGCTGGAAGTATCATGCTCCCTGACTTCAGACTATAATACAAAGCTACAATAATCAAAACAGTATGATGCTGGCACAAAAACAGAAAAAACAAACACACAGATCATTGGAGCAGAACAGAGAGGCAGAAATAAACTAACACACCTATGGTCAATTAATCTACGACAAAGGAGACAACAATATATAATGGAGAAAAGATAGTCTCTTCAATAAGTGGTGCTGGGAAAACTGGACAGCTACATGTAAAAGAATGAAACTAGAACATTTTCTAACATCATATACAAAAATAAACTCAAAATGGATTAAAGACCTAAATGTAAGACTGGAAATCATAAAACTCCTAGAAGAAAACAGTTGGAACTTTCTTTGACATAAATTACAATATTTTTTTGACCTTTCTCCTGAAGCAAAGGAAATAAAAACAAAAATAAGCAAATGGGATATAATCAAACCTTTTGCACAGCAAAGGAAATCTTTGACAAAACAAAAAGACAATCTACTGAATGGGAAAAATATTTGCAAATGATAATATTGATAAGGGGTTAATAATCAAAATATAAACAGCTCACACAACTCAATATCAAAAAAACCCCAAATAACTCAATTTAAAAATGGACACAAGCCTTGAATAAACCTTTTCCCATGGACAACAGGCACATGAAAAGATGCTCAACATTGTTAACCATTAGAGAAATGCAAATAAAAAACCACAAGGAGATATCATCTCACACCTGTCAGAATGGCTGTCATCAAAAAAGAACCCAACAGGGGTGGCGCAGTAGTTGGGAGTCCACCTGCCAATGCAGGGGACACAGGTTTGTGCCCCGGTCCGGGAGGATCCCGCATGCTGCGGAGCAGCTGAGCCTGTGAGCCATGGCCACTGAGCCTGCGCGTCCGGAGCCTGTGCTCCGCAACAGGAGAGGCCACAGCAGTGAGAGGCCCGTGTACCACAAAAAAAAAAGAACTCAACAAATGTGGGCGAGGATGCAGAGAAGAAAAAAACCCTCATACACTGTTGGTGGGAATGTAAATTGGTGCAGCCACTGTGGCAAACGGTATGGAAGTTTCTCAAAAAAAACTAAAATTAGAACTACCACATGATCTAGCAATTCCACTCCTGGGTGCATATCCAAAAAAAATGAAAACACTAATTCAAAAAGATACATGCACCCCAACGTTCATAGCAGCATTACTTACAATAGCCACAAGATATGGAAACAACTTAAGTGTCCATCAACAGATGAATGGATAAAGAAGATGTGAATGGAATACTACTCAGCCTTTAAAAAGAATGAAATTTCGCCATCTGCAACGACATGGATGGACTTGGCAGGTATTATGCTAAGTGAAATAAGTCAGGCAAAGACAAATATTGTATGATATCACTTATATGAGGAATCTAAAAAATACAACAAACTAGTGAATATACCAAAAAGGAAAAATAATCACAGATAAAGAGAACAATCCAGTGGTTACCAGTGGGTAGAGGGAAAGGAAGACAGGCAAGATAGAGGTAGGGGATTAAGAGGTACAAACTATTATGTATAAAATAAATAAGCCACAAGGATATATTATACAGCACAGGGAATACAGCCAATGTTTTACAGTAACTGTAAATGGAGTATAACCTCTAAAAATTGTGAATCTGTTGTACACCTGAAATTATATAATTTTGTACATTGACTATACCTCAATAAAAAAATTTTTTTTTAACTAATGACAACATCAATGCTAAAGATGCAGAGAAACTGGATCACTCATACACTGCTGGTGAGGATGTAAAATGTTATAGCCCTCTGGAAAAGTTTGGCAGTGTTTTAGAAAACTAAACATGGAACTACCAAACAACCTAGCAATTGTACTTGGGCATTTATCACAGGAAAATAAAAACATATGTTCACATAAAAACCAATACACGAATATTTATGGCAGCTTTATGCATAATAGCCAAAAACTGGAAAAAACTCAGATGTTCTTCAACAGGTTAAACAAATTGTACTACATTCATACCATGGAATGCTACTCAGCAATAAAAAGGAATAAACTACAGATAAACACAACAACAACATGTATAAAACTCCAGAGAATTACAGCTGAGAGAAAAAAGTAATCTCAAAGACTACATATTGCATGACTCCATTTTTATAACATTCTTGAAATGACAAAATTATTGGAGACCTGATCAATGGTTCCCAGGGGTCATGAATTGGAAGAGGGAGAGTGGAGGTGTGTAAAAGGGGAGGCTGAGGTGAATGCAGCTATAAAAGGGTAACATGAGGAATCTTTGTTGTGACAGAATCCTTAACTGTGTAAATGTTGATATCCTGGTTGTGATATTGTAGTATAGTTTTTCCAGGTGTTACCAATGGAGGAAGCTGGGGAAAGGGTACATGAGATCTCTTGGTATCATTCCTCACAACTGCTTGTGAGTCTACAATGATCTCAAAATTAAAAGTTTGATTTAAAAATAATAAAACATTGCAGGAGACTTTAACACCCCACTTTTCATCAAAGGATAGATCATCCAGAGAATCAACAAGGAAACACAGGCCTTAAATGATACATTAAACCAGATGGCCTTAATTGATATCTATAGAGCATTCCATCCAAAAGCAGCAGAATACACATTCTTCTCAAGTGCACACAGAACATTCTCCAAGACTGACCACATGCTGGGCCACAAAGCAGGCCTTGGTAAATCTAAGAAAATTGAAATCATATCAAGCACCTTTTCCAACCACAACACTATGAGATTAGGAATAAATTACAAGAAAAAAACACTGTAAAAAACACAAACACGTGGAGGCTAAACAATATGCTACTAAACAACCAATGGATCACTGAAGAAATCAAAGAGGAAATAAAAAATTACCTAGAGACAAATGAAAATGAAAGCACAACGATCCAAAACCTATGGGATACAGCAAAAGTAGTTCTAAGAGGGAAGTTTATAGCAATAAAATCTTACCTCAGGAAACAAGAAAAATCTCAAAAAACGACCTAACCTTAACACCTGAAGCAATGAGAGAAAGAAGAAGAAACAAAACCTAAAGTCAGTAGAAGGAAAGAAATCATAAAGATCAGAGCAGAAATAAATGAAATAGAGACAAAGAAAACAACAACAAAGATCAATGAAACTAAAAGCTGGTTCTTTGAAAAGATAAACAAAATGATAAACCTTTAGCAAGACTCATCAAGAAAAAAAAGGGAGAGGACTCAAATCAGTAAAATTAGAAAGGAAAAAGGAGAAGTTACAACCGACACCACAGAAATAAAAAGTATCATAAGAAACTACAAGCAACTGTATGCAAATAAAATGGACAACCTGGAAGAAACAGACAAATTCTTAGAAAGGTACAAGCTCCCAAGACTGAACCAGGAAGAAATAGAAAATATGAAGAGACCAATCACAATTAATGAAATTAAAACTGTGATTAAAAAACTCCCAACAAACAAAAGTCCAGGACCTGATGGCTTCACAGGTGAATTCTATCAAATATTTAGAGAAGAGCTAACAACTAGCCTTCTGAAACCATTCCAAAAAACTATAGAGAAAGGAACACTCCCATACTCATTCTATGAGGCCACCATCACCCTGATTACAAAACCAGACAAAGATACCACAAAAAAAGAAATTACAGGCCAATATCACTCATGAACATAGATGCAAAAATCCTCAACAAAATACTAGCAATCTGAATCCAACAATACATTAAAAAGATCATACACCATGATCAAGTGGGATTTATCCCAGGGGTGGAAGGACTTTTCAATA
Organism: Physeter macrocephalus; assembly: GCF_002837175.3. NCBI lineage: Eukaryota > Metazoa > Chordata > Mammalia > Artiodactyla > Physeteridae > Physeter > Physeter macrocephalus. Next base: position 51,442,157 of record NC_041214.2, on the reverse strand, counting down.
TCTGCAAATCATCAGTGTGATACACCACTGTAACAAATTGAAGAATAAACACCATATGATCATCTCAATTGATGCCGAAAAGGCTTCTGACAAAATTGAACACCCATTTATGATAAAAACTCTCCAGAAAGTGGGCATAAAGGGAACATACCTTAAAATAAAGGCCATATATGACAAACCTACAGCTAACATCATAGTCAACAGTGAAAAGCTGAAAACATTTCCTCTAAGATCAGGAACAAGACAAGGATGTCCACTCTTGTCACTATTATTCAACAGTTTTGGAAGTCCTAGCCATGGCAAACAGAGAAGAAAAAGAAATAAAAGGAATCCAAATTAGAAAAGAAGTTAAACTGTCACTATTTGCATATGACATGATACTATACATAGAAAATCCTAAAGATGCTACCAGAAAACTACTAGAGCTCATCAATGAATCTGGTAAAGTTGCAGTTACAAAATTAATACACAGAAATGTTGCATTCCTATACACTAACAATGAAAGATCAGAAAGAGAAACTCAAGAAACAATCCCATTTACCATCGTATCAAAAAGAATAAAATACCAAGGAATAAAGCTACCTAAGGGAGACAAAAGACCTGTATTCAGAAAACTATAACAATATAAGATGCTGATTAAAGAAATCGAAGATGACACAAACAGATGGAAAGATATACCATGTTCTTGGATTGGAAGAATCAATACTGTCAAAATGACTATACTACCCAAGCCAATCTACAGATTCAATGCAATCCCTACCAAATTACCAATGGCATTTTTCACAGAACTAGAACAAAAAAAATCTTAAAATTTGTATGGAGAAATGAAAGACCCCAAATAGCCAAAGCAATCTTGAGAAAGAAAAATGGAGCTGGAGGAATCAGGATCCCTAACTTCAGGCTATACTACAAAGCTATAGTCATCAAAACAGTATGGTACTGGCACAAAAATAGAAATATAGATCAGTGGAACAGGACAGAACACCAAGAAACAAACCGCTGAACCTATGGTCAATTAATCTGCAACAAAGGAGGCAAGACTATACAATGGAGGAAAGACAGTCTCTTCAATAAATGGTGCTGGGAAAACTAGATAGCCACATGTAAAAAAATGAAATTAGAACATTCTTTAACACCATACATATAAATAAACTCTAAATGGCTTAAAGACCTAAATGTGAGACTGGAGATTATAAAACTCTTAGAGGAGAACATAGGCAGAACACTCTCTGACATAAATCACAGCAATATCTTTTTCGATCCATCTCCCAGAATAATGGAAATAAAAATAAACAAATGGGACCTAATTAAACTCAAAAGCTTTTGTACAGCAAAGGAAATCATAAACAAAACAAAAAGAAAACCCACAGAATGGGAGAAAATATTTGCAAATGATGTGACTGACAAGGGATTAGTCTTCAAAATTTACAAACAGCTCATGCAGCTTAATATTATCAAAACAAACAACCCAATCAAAAAATGGGCAGAAGACCTAAATAGACATTTCTCCGAAGAAGACATACAGATGGCCAAGAAGCACATGAAAAGATGTTCAACATCACTAATTATTAGAGGAATGCAAATCAAAACAACAAGATATCCCCTCACATCAGTCAAAATGGCTATCATCAAAAAATTCACAAACAACAAATGCTGGAGAGGGTTTGGAGAGAAGGGAACCCTCCTACACTGTTGGTGGGAATGTAAGTTGGTACAACCACTATGGAGAACAGTATGGAGGTTCCTTAAAAAACTAAAAATAGAGCTACCATATGATCCTGCAATCCCACCCCTGGGCAAATATCTGGAGAAAAACATGGTTCTAAAGGATACACGCACGCCAATGTTCACTGAAGCACTGTTTACAATAGCCAAGACATGGAAGCAACCTAAATGTCCATTGACAGAGGGATGGATAAAGAAGATGTGGTACATATATACAATGGAATATTATTCAGCCATTAAAAAGAATGAAATAATTCCCTTTGCAGCAACATGGATGGACCTAGAGATCGTCATACTGAGCAAAGTAAGTCAGGCAGAGAAAGCAAGATATGTTATATCGGTTATATGCAGAATCTAAAAAGAAATGATACAAACAAACTTATTTACAAAACAGACACAGACTCACAGACTTAGAGAAGAACTTTTGGTTACCAGTGGGGAAGGTTAGGGGGAAGGGATAGTTAGGGAGTGTGGGATTGACATGTACACACTGCTATATTTAAAATGGATAACAACAAGGACTTACTGTATAACACAGGGAACTCTGTTCAGTATTATGTAACAACCTAAATGGGAAAAGAATTTGAAAAAGAATAGATACATGTATCACTGAAAAAAAAAATAATGTTGACAATAAAGATAATGGTTTAAGGCTATATGTATATATATATATGTAAATCTGGGACTAAAATACCAGAGATTAATCCATAAAGAAATTTTATTGAGCAATTTTAAGAAATGTTGTTTTCATACACAAATTATACATGACACACCTATGTTTCTTTTGTCATTAGCTTCAGAAGCACAATTACTTAAAAAGACAACACATATACCCGCACACACATACACACATCACTACTTTTCCAGGATGCTAGCGATAATGTTTCTAAGACAACTTTCCCTTTTTTCTCTACTTTAACTGAACACAAAATCTGACCCTAGCCACAGTGGCCCAAAATGACCTGGAAAATTAAGTTTATTTTTTCTGGCAATGACAATCTGTGCTTGGAAATATAAAACTGTTATTCTGAATAAATTTCAAAGTTCCAAAGTACTAAAATTACTTTACTGAAACAGGACAAAATGAGCTGTTACTGGTAGGGAAAGGGATTGTTATCCCAGAAAGAACAGTGTGCTCTCCAGCCCTTGCACTGCCACTTCTGTTTTGTAAAATAAATAACTGCAGTCTCTTTATTTTACTTTGTGTCCTGTGGTAATAAATATCTCCTGAAGCTAAAATCCTATTACAAGTGCTCATTTTGTCACCATTTAAAAAAACAAGAGATCAGTTCTACTTTTGCAAAATAACTGATTTTTCCACTGATTTGTTGAGGTTGTTCTGACTTCTGTGTATGTCTTCTAGCAAAAACAGCAAAAAAGAAAGTTATTCATTGCTTTTTTTCTAAAAAGAGGAGTCCATATGTCTCTGAGATAGGTGGACATTCAAGAGCGGAAGAAATATAGAATTATTACTTTGCTGATCTATAAATGTTGTTTTAGTTTTAAAGTGTGGCAATAAAATCCCAAACACAGAACTCTACTATCATTACAGGTACATTCTGCTTTCAGAATGCTAGATGAAAATTCTAGCAAAGCTACTGCTTATCGGAGGTTAGAGACAGGTAGGAGTCAGCTCAGTCTAGAGAGTAGATTTACAGATATGATCTAAGTACATATAGAAGTAAGCTGTGGAGTCTAGCAGCAAAGGGGATAAGTATGGTCTTGCCGTCCAGCCCATGGGCCTGTTTTACATTTTCTGCCAGTTGGGGAAATGGGAACCTGAAACATGTTTTATGCTCAATCAGAAATTGTGATAAAAAGCAAAAAGATTAGGGAGTGATAGATAGTCAAAAGATTATCTTATTCTTTCTTCCCTAAGATTCCCTAAGATGAGACCGGGCTGGGAAGGGGGCAGCATGATTTAACAATCTTGGCTTTCTAATCAGGCAACGGACTCTCTAACTAGAGCTTATTATCATCAGCATTCTTCTCCACACTTTTCCTTTGGTGGCCATCTCCCCCCGCCCCCCACAAACACATTTACTTTTTCTTGCAACTCTTTCTACTGCTACCTATTTTACTATTAGTAGTACAGTGTAGTACAGCCATTTTCATTTCCTTTATCACATATCTTTCATGTATTTCATCAACCATCCCATTTCCATATCATACAGCAAAAGTACAGAAAGAAATAAAGAGGAAAGACTCCCCTTACGTTCCCTTCCTTGATTTCTACACTAACCTTCCTTGACTACACACAGAAAAAAAGGAAACACAGCAGGGCCTTCTCTAGAAAGAATAGCCAGCATAAAAACTAACATAAAAAGTTAACAAAAGAACAAGAAAAAAAAAAAAAAAGCCTTTGAAAGACCTCTCTGTCACTGTACACTGATCCACCCATCTCATGTCTTTTTCTATCCAATAAAGAACTGTAGCACAATTTCCAAGCCATTATGAAACACAAAGATTTGTTTTATCTTAATAATGAAATGGTTGTAATCTGAAGTACTCCTATTACTATTATAAGCTATATATCTATCTAACATGATTGTGTATAGAATGATGTACACAAGCTGACTAAATAGATATACTGGCTGATCACTAGACAATTTAACCAGTTACATTATGGACAATCTAGAGGAATCAAATATAGGTAAGAAGTTATGGAAAACAAGTAACTGACATGCTCAGACCAAGCTTTAATAGGCTGTGGGATGCCTGTACATATTTTTGGTTGCTTTATCATCAAGTACCCAAAACAGTGTCTGGCACATTATAGGCACTTGATAAATATTTGTTGTACAAATGTATCTAACTTAGGTCTGAAAAAGTGCAAAGCTGCACTTTATACTCTAAACATTTAGCAGGCCAAGGGCTACTATCAGCTCACTTGTCCAGGACCTTAGGCAACTGATGGCCTCCTCACCTCTCTGCACTATATGGACAGCTGCCTGCCATTCAAGCTTTAAGAATATAACCATATTTATAAAATGCTTGGTTTTTGCATTTTTAAACAATTTACTTAAACATTAAAAAAAAAACGCATTCTTCAAGTCATAAAAACTCTGTTAAAATAAATACATACTCTTTCACGCATTTGAAACACTTACGTTGTTAAACATTCTCTAACCTGGCCAGTTTCTTCTCACCAGTAAGCTTTTGTTCTCTAGGCCCAGAATGCCCTATTCCCTGTCTGTCTCTAGAAATATTTAGCTTTCAAGGGCCAATTCCAGTTCTATCTCCTGCATAAAGATCCTCCCTTGACCATCCTAATCTAATACTCAGGGATTCCTCTCCCCACCTTCTCCATTTTCAGAGAAGATATTATCTTATGTGACATTTAAATCAAACACTATCTTTTAGAGGGTTTTTTTTTTCATGTCATTATATATCTGCTTCCTGACAGATGACTGGTATCTGATTATGGGTATTGTTTCTTGCAGATTGTTTTGTTTTGTTTCTTTTAATCTCTACCACACCAGGCTAGTATACGGAAGTAACTCAGTTGAGGGAGAGATAGGACACTCCATGTCTTCAAACACATCTAGGCACCATTTCTCAGGTAAGAATAGCAGAGCTGAGTTCCCTCTGTGCTTACTCTCATACTTAAAAGGTGAAGCAAATTAAATGCAATGGTTTAAAAGGTCTTTTCTGGTAACTGGACTTCCCTTCCAGTTCCTGCTAGATTGCCATTTACATAAATTTAAAGAACATGCAGTAGAAGAAAGCATCAAGTTAAATCAATGGCATGATTAATGTTAACAGGCAGCCCAAAACAACATGCACAAAGGATAAAAGCATATCCGAGAGCTGACTGCAATTTTTAATTAAAAACTAACGACTGGTGATTAATTAAGAGCTGACTATAGATTTACTTTAAAAACTGAATGATTAATGACAGTTAAGGTTTGAGGTTTTAATTCATAATTTGTCAGTTTCAAAGAGATATATTTTTAATTATGCTGTTAGCAATGTATGCATTGCCAAACTAAACATGGGAGAAATGATTTTGCCTGAGGACAGCTATAAATTAACAGGGAGGAAAGTATCATAGCAATGGTGAAAAAGAATTGTTAACCAGATTAAATGAGTTGATATCTATGTAAGGCCTTAAAACACAGTAAAATAAAAATTAAGGTGAAACTGAAATAGACCCTTAAAGAGAGACACACTTAAAATTTTTGCATCATAAAAGGTTACAAACTAATTATAATTTCTGTGGTGGTTTACTACTAATTATTTGTTTTGCAAATATAGAATAAATATCACTTAAAATTTTAAACAGACCCATTTATGTCAGTTGGTTTTTATTTTTTTAATTAGTTTTTGTTTGTTTGTTTTCTGAAAAGCTGCTAGAAAAATATCTAAATATAGTATTTGGCCATTGCTGGAGCCCTCTTTTCACAAGAGATCCACAAACACCTGGTCAAATACCATGCCAGAATTATATATCTGTCTTCTTTCACAGGTCGAACATTCTTTGCACTGAATTGAATTCTACAGTTTTGACCATTACAATTATTCCTTTCCCTACCCCACCAATTCACTGCAGATCCTCTGACTAAAATAAATATAAAACCTCTGAATTCATTCTCCCATGTTTAGAATTATCTGTTAAAATGCTCCTAATGTTGTGCTGTAATAACGTAATATCATACCTTTTGGATTTCTTCAGGTAATGCATGCATGGGAATGTGATGATCCATAATTTCTCAAGATATACTGAGGGAGCTCTGAAGTAAAATAATCTAAAAACATTGATGGTGATAGTCAGAATTAAAACAATGTGCAGAAAATTCAAATTAAAAGAAATAAATTCCTAGGAGTATTTGGGGATCAATGGTGATAAGTGTTTCAACAGATGTTTGTTTCATCAACTCAATGTTAAAAGGTACAAATGGGTTTTTTTCAGTTAGTTATGAGGCCAATAGAACAGGAAAGACCTCGAGAGAGACTACTGAGTTAGAAATAATACTTTCTCTCTTTGGAACTTTATAGTCTAATTGTAACTTCTGTGGTGGTTTACTACTAGTTATTTGCTTTGCAAATACAGAATAAGGATAACAAAATTTTAAACAGATCAATTTATTTCATTTAAAATAAAGTTTTTTTTCTGAAAAGCTGCTAGAAAAAATATCTAAATAGAGTATTTTAGTTCAGCAGATAAGAAAAGCAATTGTGACATGAATGCTGGTTTAAATGATGAAGTACAGAAAAAGATATTTAGAGTTATCAGGTTAAATATGATATGCAGGCACTGAACAGAAGAGTCATCAAAGCGTGAGAAGCCAAGTGCCAATTTTACCACAGATGGACATTTATATAATTTTTATGCAGATGTTTTACTTTTAGTAGATTTTCATTTTCTAATAAAACAATTCAATACAAAACTCTATCACTACTTTCATAAAACCACACAAGATGAATGAAGGGGCACTTTGGGTTCTTTTTTTAAAATCTTTCCCAAATATGGAGAAAGAATAGACAGTCCAGTTTCAGGAGTGAGAGATACGTATATACAGAAAGAGAGAGAGAGAGAGACAGAGGAGTAGTGAAGGGGGACAGCAGAGTAAGATGATACAGGCACAATTCCATAGCAGAAAAGAAGGCCTGAGGGCCAGGAGTTGTAGACAAGGAACAATCTAGAAGTTCAGGGAAAAAAATGTCTTATCTTTCTCATGGGAGTAGGGAATTAGTGAAGGCTGCCTGAGGTGGTTTACTTTTGATCAGGACAAGATTTTGACAAAGAGAGACTGAAGAGGCATAGTACTCTATTAGAGACAGTAACCCCAGCAACATAGCAAGGTGCCAGGAAAATTGTAGTTGACAAAAATTCCTGTAGAGGCAGTATTTTTTTAAATTGTGCGAGTATTGGTGGAAGAGAGCATTTCCCATCCCCTCTGGTAGCACAGAGTTCCACGTTTTAATGAGCTGCTGTTTAAAACAAATAGCTAATGGGCTGTCTTCTGACATCAACATAATGTGTTTATGCGTGCGGGGATGGGGGGTAAAGTTAACTGACGTAGTTAACATAGGCCCACATGGCCAAGTACATAATCATCTGATGTTTGGCAGACTGTCATGGTGATGTGGCAAGAGCTCATTCCTCACAGAAAGCTCATTATTCTCATTTCTGCCATTTTACAATGGGCTCACCATCGGTAAAATAAGATGGCATCATCTTAATTAAACTCTATTGGGAGCAGAATTTTTCCTAAAATTACCAACTAAATCTCATTTTTAAATTTCACGCATAAATTCAATTGAGAGCATGGATCTAGAGACACTATAAACAAGGTATAGTGGAACAGTATCGTTATTCTAAATCTATTCCAATTTTGTGGCCTTACTATACCGAGTGGGAAAAATTGGTAGGTCTGATTATTGAGGAAAAATTAAAAATAAAATATCCTGCCAATCCAGAAAATCTCTCCATGATGCAGAGAGAAAACAATTTTATTACTGAATAAGCATTTAACTAGACTGTGATGTACAGCACAGCTAATCTGCTAATGAGATTACAAAGACGGAAATCCCACTCTTTTTATACAGCCAAACAGATACACTCCATTACATACAATGTTCTCAAGATAAATGATAACTTGTCCTCAACACAGCTTGCTATACTCTTTCATAGTTTGTTTTAAATTCAACTGGTAATTGAAGTAGCCACCTGTGCTAGCTAAGAGCATTTGTTCTAAGGAATACATATCTCTATGACAAAGCAGGTGGTTACTAGAAGTACGAAACTCTCAAGGTAATATGGAGATAGGGGCCTTATCTTCCTTGATGTTTACATTTTAAAGAAATGGCTCCCAGGTGTTCCAGAAGAATATTCTGGGTCTTTAAAATATGTGCATACATACTAAAGGAATATAGGAAGCCCTCACAAATAAGAGGTTTCCCAAGAAAGGGAGGCGAGAGGTCTCTTTCCCTTTAGGCAAGAGGGAAATTTTTTAATTTTTAATTTGCTCTTGCATTGTTTTACGTTTTTTATCAAAAGAGACCCTTTTTATTCTCTCACATTACACACTTTGTAGACTGCCCTTAGACAGGAGGTGAGGTGATAACCGGCAGCAGCCGCGTAGGTATTTGTGAACCTCCTCTCTGACAGGATCAGGAGGCAGATGTCAAAAATACAGACACGTCCCCGATTGCTCACTTCCGATTCCCTTCCTGACACCAGTGTCACGTTGGGCCATTAACTCACGTTCGGCTCTCAGGCCCTTCCCTAAAGAACTATTCCCTTGGTGTGAATCACCCACAGATGAGTAGGTCAGGGTCAGGTGAAGCGGAAGTTCACGTCCTAAGACTTTTCTAAAGCGGCGGGATTTTCCAAACAGAAACCAACTGCAAGTCCAGCCAAAACGGCTGCAAGTGTTTTGAAATCTGTCCCTTTCTAACCCCGTTCCATCGGGACCTGCGGTGGCAGGAAGAGGAGAAGGAGGAGGAGGAGGGTGCGGGGTGAGGCCGAGCCGCGCACTCGCGGGGAGAAGAGGGCGTCGGGCCCGGCGGGCTTGCGGTGACACGGCAGGGGCTGCAGCTGGGGTCAGAGGTTAGGCGCCGGGCCCATCCCCTGGGCGCGAGACCAAGGCTCGGCTTTCCGGCCCCCTCCCCGGGAGCCAGCACGCCTCCGCTCCGGAACTGCGCCCGGGGACCGGGTCATCCCAGGGCTCAAGGAAGCCTTCCATTGTCTCTCACCTAGACTTCAATTCTACCGGGTGCGAAACGGCTTTCCCGGTCTCCCAGGAGACCGTGCTGCACGTCGGCCTGACGTCAGGGCGCGATGACGTCACGCCCACGCTGCTCCCCAACGCAGAAGCGGGACTCCCGGGCGCTGCCCGGGGTCCCAAGTGCTGCGCGGAAGCGGGAAATCTCGTAGCGGGGCTCGGAGAAAGGGCTGTGCTTACGCTGGGGGCTGTGAGAGGGAGGCAATGGGTGAGAAGGGCGAGGCAGGGGAGGGCGGGCTGGAGTCGTGGGGGCGACTGCTGGGATGGAGTGAGACATTCCCAGCCATGCAGCGGGTTGGAGAGACGCTGGATGAGGTGGAGGCCAAAGTCCGTCTACCTCTCACGTCAGGCCCCAGGGTCCTTGTGGCTGACGCAGCAGTGGGCAATTATTGTTCTTGAGCGGAAAGAAGAGAGATGCCTGTAGAGGTCATAGGTGTAAAGGGAAGCTCTGGTCTCAGTCATTGCAGGGAGAGCAAGTTAATTGGGAAGGTGTTAGTAAAATTTTCATACTAGTCCAAAAGTAGTCAAGATGAAGGGCTTAGTTCAAAAGATATCTTGAGACCCGCTAGTCCACAATTTATAGAAGGCTGCCCACCCTTACATGTGACTTATTTTCCTTTCTTCGTTCAAAAGAAAGTGTTTATGGATGACCTACTACGTAATAAGCAACTGCATACCAGGCTGGGGTGATGCTGAGTGACTGAATCCTTGCAGGGAACTCGTTCATAGTCCAGATCTCTCCTTTGAGGATTTTATGAGGTCCGAAATGCAGCTCTTCCAAGAAATAGAACATTCCCAGCTTGCTAGCCGGGTAAGAGACTTACTACTATTGAATGAAATAAGGTTGAGTAAATACAAAGAAAATACAAAATACACTTAACCTGATTGATATTTTTGCCCCAACGCCTACCAGTGACTGTTTCCACTCCCTAAAAGAGAGCATCTTTCTTCATTTGGAAAAGATAAGCAATAATTAGAGGATGGAAGAGAGGATTAAGGGAAGCAGAGGACAGTCAATGAAGTGGTCAAGTACAGCATGTTTATGAGAAATGCAAAGAACTTTCAGAGCTGTTCATCCTCAGCACGTTTCTTTGAGGGACAATGAAGTAGGACTGTTCTCATTTTGTAACAATGGGGGTTTAGGTTAGGGGGTTTAGCATCCAGATCCATGGAGTGCTTTATCTGGAACAGGAATTGCACACCTAAAGCAAGATCACTCTTCTGAGGCTAGTTTGGCTATTGTATGATTATTAGCATTAATAATATTTATTGAGTACTTTGTATATATGATAAGGAAACACTTTAAGGATGGGAGAAGATCCAGCTGCAAGGCTGTAATTCATTGTGTGGTCTCATTTCACTTGTGCTTATTCACCTCTACAGTGACATTGAGACCGATTTTCCTTCCACTGTAAATGTCCCTTAGACCTTCACACTGTCCAATAAGATAGGCACATGTGACTACTTAATTTGGTTAAAATGAAATAAAATTTCAAATTCCATTCCTTTATTGCACTAGCCACATTTCAAGTCCTCAGTAGTCACATGTTGCTACCACAGGAGACAGCACATATATACAACATTTTCATCATCAAAGAAAGTTCTGCTGAACACTGGTAGACCCAGTAAGAATTTACAGGATAAACAGAGTTGATAAATTGTGAAGAATAGATCTTGTTAAAAGAGCAGCAGTGAAAAGTTGTATCCCTGAACACCACAGACCCACCCCTACCCTCACTCCATATAAGGAACCAGCTCACCCCCCACACCCCCTCCACCCCACCCCCGCAGGGAGCAAGCAAGAGAACCTGTTGTTTTCGCTCCCTAGTGCTGCAGCAGGATTCCCAGTAAAGCCTTGCCTGGAAGGAAAAAAAAAAAAAAAGATAAACATGAAGAGTTGTAACAAGGTTTTACAAAACAGGTTTTTTAAAAAGTTAAAAAAAAAAAAAAAGTAATCCAAAAAGCCTCTTCCCTTTGTTGGTGTGTGTTTTTTCTTGACTCTTGGTTGTTCTCAGTCTCTCCCTTTACCTCTCCGGGTTTTTTTTCCTTGTCCCTTTTGTTTTTCCAGTCCTTTTGCCCACCCCATTACTGGCCATACTGGAACTGAAGTAGAATTTAAAGCATTTCCATCATTGGACATACTGAATAAAGTTTTGTTTTATCCTCTTCTTAAATTTTAAACCAGTTAAGTTTCACTTTTTATTGTGACTTTTAAAAATAATCAGTAAGAACCAAATTGAGTTCCTTTTAACCTCTTCTGTGACCCTTTTTATTATTTTTCTCCTGTGGGTCAATGACCCCTGAGAGGAAAAAAAAAAAATACTCCCTAGTTTTGGAAGTAGAGTCTCTGTAAAGTGATAAACTAGGGCTTTCCACATGGTCCGCACACCTTTGTGTTGTAGCATTAACATTTGTGAGAACACAGTGTCTACACTTCTGTTATGAATTTGAATTTACCTAAGATATTTATCCAGCAAGGCACTGTCATTCATCCCATTCATTCTGGTAATATTATGCCCCACCCCTGTCCCCACATGAAAAGCATTTGGGAGAATAGGTACTTTGTCTGCAAGTCTGATACAAAGACCAGGAAGTCTACCCAAGATGACTTATTTTAAAGTGAGCTCAAAACTGTACAAAGGGAGCATGACAAAATTACAGTTAGCCCAACTTTATTTTTATCCTGTGAATCAGAACACAGTACAACACAACACGGAGATCCTCAAAAGTTTGAAAAAAATCGTTGCAGACGGGCTTCCCAGATTGGAAGCAACAATGGCTTTCACTGCTATTTCTGGGTTCCATCCAATGCAAGTGCAGAATTTTTTAAAAGCTAACATTTACTAGGCTCTTTCCTGGCATTTCATACACAATGTCTCATTCATGGAGAATCCTTCCAAACATAACTCAGTCAGATCCTATTTATTGTTTACTCTCACTCAAATGATGGAGGTGGCCAAGGGCATGACCCAACACTTGAGCACTAAAGTATACTTGGACCGAATCTGAGTGTAAGCAGAAGCACCTGGGACTCCGGTATTGGGTTAGCTGACTCTGCCACCCAGCCAGGGGCCTCAGCCTGCTATGGGTGTCACATGTAAATACCCAAGAAGTATTTAATTCTGGAAATGTAACTTTGTGTTATACTTACTTTTTTCATAACTTTTCCCATACAGCTTCATTTTTTTAAAAAAAGTCAGCTACAAGTGACCACCTGCTTTTTGTACTTACCACATTTTATTCCCACCAAAATGTGGATAGGATTTTCTTTTCTGTTTTTTTTAACTGCTAATCAATAGTTAGACTCCTTTGTAAAACTGCTTTGTCTATTTTGAACCCCAAATAACTCTGGTCTAGAGGTGGCTTGAACACAAAATACTATTTGTGGGTTTAGACTGTATATTTTTGAATCCATCACAGGTGCAGTGTAAACTAGAGTACCTAATAAAATAAAGGTCACAATGTTTAAACAGCGCTTCTCTCTAGGAGTTCAAATGTTTTGTCATCTGTGCAGAAATAAATTGTGTACTGAACTCTTTTTAGCCCTGAGAATATGATTATTGAACAAAATTTCCAATGAGACAAGTTAGGCCTTAAAGCAATAAACATCTACTTTCAAATATTAAAAGTCAAGCTCAACAGTGAAACCTTTGATGATCATAAATGTATTCTTTTGTGGCCTGTTCACTATTGGTAAGAGCTTTACCCAAAAATGTACTGTGAGGCTTCCCTGGTGGCGCAGTGGTTGCGCGTCCACCTGCCGATGCAGGGGACACGGGTTCGCGCCCCGGTCCGGGAGGATCCCACCTGTGTACCAAATATAGTTTAATATTTGTCAAATGAATGTTTATTTTTAATTGAGATATAACTGACATATAACATTATATTAGTTCCAGGTATCCAACAGAGTGATTCAATGTTTGTTTATATTGTAAAATAATCACAAGTCTAGTTAACATCCATCACCACACATAGATACAAATTTTTTTTCTTGTGATGAGAGTTTTTAAGATCTAGTCTCTTAGCATCTTTCAAATATAAAATACAGTCACGATGCTGAACATTACATCCCTAGGACTTATTTATTTTCATGAATATATTTAAAAACACAAAAAGAATAAAGCTCTAACGGTAGTGACTTAAAACTCTTGTAATGCATTTGATGCTCAAAAATATGGCACTGGGGCTTCCCTGGTGGCGCAGTGGTTGAGAGCCCGCCTGCTGATGCAGGGGACACGGGTTTGTGCCCCGGTCCGGGAAGATCCCACATGCCGCGGAGCGGCTGGGCCCCTGAGCCATGGCTGCTGAGCCTGCGCGTCCGGAGCCTGTGCTCCGCAACGGGAGAGGCCACAACAGTGAGAGGCCCGCGTACCGCAAAAAAAAAAAAAAAAAGAAAGTAAAAGAAAATGGCACTGATAGTTCTTTAAACCTTAGCATCCAATATCTAGCCTATAACAAATGTTAATGAATTCAATGACCGAACATAGACAACTGCCTTATGCGTTTATAAAACAACTTTTTTATTTTGCGGTACGCGGGCCTCTCACTGCTGTGGCCCCCTCCCATTGCGGAGCACAGGCTCCGGACGCGCAGGCTCAGCGGCCATGGATCACGGGCCCAGCCGCTCCGCAGCATGTGGGATCTTCCCGGACCGAGGCACGAACCCGTGTCCCCTGCATCGGCAGGCGGACTCTCAACCACTGCGCCACCAGGGAAGCCCTAAAAAACAACTTTTTAAAGAACTTGCTTGTTTAATGAAATTATTACTTGTTTCTGAGATTTCCATAAGATTCTAATGAAGCATCTAAGAGCCTAACATTTGTTTTGATAAGTGATTGGCAGAAGTGATTTTATTCTACTTTTATAGAGATGTTCATGATTCTGCACCTATAATTTTAGGTAGCTATGGAATTTATAAGACTCGAATTAGGACAATTTTCCTGTCATTTTGTTATATCTCTATTAATAGAATATTTTAATACCATTAAATAAGGAGTTGTGAATCATCTTAAAGAGATTTTCTTATGAACTAAAAGCAATTATTATCAGATCTATCAAACAACTGAATTTTTTTTTTGGCTGCACCATGCAGGATCTTAGTTCCCGGAACCTGTGCCCCGTGCAGTGGAAGTGCAGAGTCCTAACCACTGGACCGTCAGGGAATTCCCTATCAAACACGTGAAAAAAGATTAAAGTAATGATAGCCCTGGTTTGCAAGGGTGTAGAGCAACTACCACTCTTAAACACTGCTTTTAGGGTGAAAAAATTAATGTATTTTAATACATTATGTTTTAAACACCTTGAAATGTCCAAAACTATTATAGTGGACACCTGATTCCCCCTTCTTCCTTTTGTTCAGCAATCCAGACCTCATCACCCTCCCCTCCCCTCCCTCCACCCCTTAAGCACACGTGAATCAGCCCAACTCCAGGAATGAGCTCAGATTAGATCAATTCTACTGGCCACTTCCCCTTTACCAGTTATTTAAATCAGGGGTGGGCCTATGACCCAATTCTCCAAGAGAAGACTGCTGGAAGCTTCTGGGAGAGTTCTTTGTTATTAGCACATATATTTAGTGTTCATCACAGTCTTGTTTATAATGTTTAAAAATCTGAAATACCAAAATGAAATAAATTGACTTATCAAACAAAAAGATTGTGCAGCTGTTTAAAATGATGATGTATTTATTGGTGATGAATGTCCCAGTGAATTCTATTCTTTTTTTCTATGAAAAAAAAGCAAGTTACAAATAGTGTTATAAATTTTTAAAACATATTCCACATAGCATTCTAAATATACACTTTGTTAATTATTACTATCAATGTATATTCTGTTAGAATATCAAGGTACCTCACAGAATCAACAGAAGAGCTAAATAACCAAGCTTCAAGAAAGCAGGAAACAGGACTGCTTTGAGAACTCTGGAACTCTTAAGAAGTCATGGAAAGTCTCAGCCCTTTGAATCGACCACTTACTGAAAGTTGGTTCCTTTCTCTTTTACAGTCTCTGCATGTGGCAGGGCAGTGGTGGCTGACAGGCCAGTTTTGACACCAAGAGGAAAAGGGGCTTCTATTCCCAACCTCCAGTTAGAAAAATGCCAGGAAATGACTGTTTAGCACACCTTGAGTTACACACCGATTCCTTGACCAAATCACTGAAGCCAGGAGGAGACAGATACCTGCCTCCTGACCAATTGTGGTGACCGGGGAGGCAAGGCCACACATGATGACACCTCCCTTTCTAATTACATGTCTAGAAGAGTAAGGCAGAAGCAGAATCCGAGAAGGGGCAGTTCTGTCCCAGAAGACAGGAAGAGTGCTAGGCAGATAAAATAAACGTTCCTACATACACAAGTGAGAATCTGAGTTAGCTGGGAGAACATTTTAAAATTAAACAGCGAATCTTGCTATCTTTCCACATGTGGTAAATTGAGAGGTGAACATGTGTCTTCTGAAAGACCAATGGTGTGTTACTTGTGTAACAAGTGTGTGTGTAACTAGGCACCACAGGCCCAAGGGTAATAATAGGGAAATAAAAGCATAGATCCACCAAATCAAACTTTAAATAAATAAAATAAGTTAATGTGGAAAAAAAAAAAGATCCCAAGTGCCGTAACTAAGACCCGATGCAGCCAAAAAAATTTTTTAAATAAATAATTTTTTTAAATGTGTGGATGTATATGTTCCTGTAAATAAATAAATAAATAAAAATAAAGGGACTATAGGTGGAAGAGTGAACTAACTTGTTCGGTAGATCATGAAGGGTAGAGTTGCCTAAATCCTCCCTTCTCTTGAGCACTACTGACAGATGGTCATAGCGTTTGGCTTCCAAGAGCCTGAAACTAGAGTAAGGATTCTTTACCAAGACAATCAAACTTTAAATAAATAAAATAAGTTAATGTGGAATTTTGAGAGCTTAGACGACTGGAGTGGTTTTGTGTGTTAAACTGTCTTGGTGTTAATATTTTTGTTTTTCTCTCCAAATTTGATTTATCTACAAATCAACAAATTTTGAATTATATAAACAGATATCTGTGAAAAAAACATTTTTCCCGCACATGCTCTTGAGAAGGAACTTGGATTATGGCGTCCTGTGAAGTCACTTTTTTTTCTTTTAAATGTCCTTGGGACTCTTGAGTCAATATGTAATAGAGGGCTCTCCAGTTACTACGCCATTAAAATCAGGCACCTCTTCTTTTAAATTAAAACACTGACAAGAACGCTTCTAGGAGGAATGACAGTTTGCACAGCATCACGACTCTTGTTACTAATTCTTGCGCAGAGTGCACAAAATTTGCGTCCCAAAGCCACCGTCCTTGCTCTGATTCCTTCCTGTGTTAGCATGTCACACGAACCGCACCTGTGTGCCCTGACTCTTAATGTAAAGAGTCTTAATGTAAAGAGTTTAATGAAACTTTCTTTGGAAAGTTTCCCCGGAACGACTGCTTATTGATAGAGCAGCTCTGGTTCCCAGTTCGTTTAATACATCCTGTCTGAGCGGGTTTTATTACCAAATGTTACCCAGGTTCTGATAACAAGGAGACGCCGTGTCCTCTCCGGTGAACTCACTCCCCGTACCAGAAATATAGCGTGACTCCTCTCCCCGCTGCGGTTGTAAAAGTGGAAACCGGGCGCCGCCCTGCTGCACCTGTGCTCCAGCCCCGCGATGGCGGCGGCGGCTGCCGGCGAGGCTGCAAGGGCGGACCGGGGCACGAAGTGCGTGCAGCCGCCGGGCCGCGGGTCACGCAACCCCGCGGCCCCGCCCCCACCGGTTGCGCTCGCCGCTTCCGCGCTCACCCGGGCTTCCTGGCCGGCCAAGTGCTCGCCTCGCGTGCCGACCCGGCCGCCTAAGCCCGCGAAGAATCCGGTTCCGCCCGGCCCCCGCCGCCGACTTGAGCCCGAGCGGCTGATGCGCTCATTTTAAGGCCGAAAAGTGCCCAGCTCCGCTGCTGTAAAGCAAACAGCACGGGCGGCGGGACGAGGGCGAAGGGGAACGCGGGCGAGGAATCGGTCTCGCCCCGCGGACACCTGTCGGCTTCCTGAGCTGCCCCGGCGCTTGTTCGCTGCCTGCCTTGCCCGGGAGCTCGGTCGCGAGCCACAGCAGCCTAGCGCCCTACCGGTGTTGCGCCCTGGGACAGGGACGCCCGGGAAGGGGGTCGCGCGCCCCCCTCCCCCAACGCCCCACCTGCCGGGAACCCAGGGCGCACGTGAGGCGAGTGGCGTTGCCGGGCGACTGACCACGATGACCCGGCGCTTTCCCACTCCGAGGGGTTTGGCAGCTGTGCGTCACGGGGCGGTGAGGGACAGGGCCGAGGCTGAAAAGAACGAGGGCCACCGCCTGGGAGGTCAGGTTATTTGTTGACGTCCGGAGGCCGTCTTTCTGCAGCCTGAGAACGGCGGCGTGGTGACAAGCAGCCTGGGTCTCCAAGGAGCGGCGAGGCGCGTCTGCACGAAGGCTCCGGGGTGGGCGCGCCGGCGGCCCCGGCGCCTCTCACGCTACGCCGCGTGCCGCCGAGGCTGCGCGTGTCGTGACGAGCGGCAATGAGCTTAGTCAGTTACCACAGCGTCAGGGCTGGGAAGTGCAGCCTGTCACGCACCCCGGCCTCTGCAGCGCGCCGGCCCTGACCCTGCGGCTTGGCCGCGCCGGCTCTGGCAGAGGGAGCTGGGGGTGAATCAGCCCCTTCCAGGGGCTAGAAAGTGCGACGTGCACAGTTAGGGGGTGGATTCCATGAGCAAACGCGTTTGCGAGGCGCACACTGATAATGACCTCTGTGAATCGGTATCTTATACTTTGCCCAGTAGGTAACTGTCTAAAAACCACTCTAACACGGAACTCAAAGGTCGTTAAAATGTGCCTTTAATTTGCGTATATTAACTTGGTTCGACAGGCGGTGCACAGGGTTTGCATATGCGTGCATGAAATTCAATCTACACAGTCAAGTCTGGAGGCATGGTTTGGCAAGAGGGATAATTGTGAATTCAGTACGAGAGTCAGGGTATAAACAGTATGATTACTTAAAAGGACAAATGAACTGAAAAAAAAAAAATGGACCATGACACGAGGAAGCCATTACATTCATCTTTTCATGGTCTTGAACATCTTGTACCAACTCAGCTATAACACAGCAGAAACTTATAATTAGACACAGCGCAAGTATTTAGCTGCACCAGGCAAACATAAAAAATAAAAAAGCTTTATGTTATAGACACATGATTGACATCCATAACATAAGAGAGGTATATCTTTAAATTTTTTTGTATTTCAGTCATTTCCTTAGGATACATGTGACTCACTGGTAGGTATGCCACTATGAAACAAATAGGATTAATCACAAAATGCAGAAAAATCTCTGCTCTGAATTTTAAATATTTGTTATGAGAAATTTTTTTTAACAGATTGCAGTGTTCGTATGACGCAAGTTCAGTAAAGAAATAGGGACTTGAACCTAAGTGCCTAGCAAACTGCATCAAATGAAAGTTTTGAATGAAGTAAATGAATGAATGTGTAGGCAGTGAATGGATGAATGTGTAGGCAGTCCTCTGATGGTTAGAGCTGTGAACTAAAATGTCTTGAGTAATGCAGCCCTGCCACTGACTCATGTGGGATCCTGGTATGATGGAAATAATGCTTACAGCATACCTACTTCACCAGAGGTGTTGGGAGGACTATTCCTTACTCACCAAAGGTGCTTTGAGATGTTTGGAGGAAGGTGATACATTCAAATATTATAAATAATACACTGCAATTATGACGGCCCATATATAAAATTAGAAAAGTATAAAATAATGTTTAAATACAACTGTGCCACCAATTTTTGTTTGTTTGTACTTTGTCTATCAAGTACTGAATTACAGTGTGGGAGGCTGCATCCTTACGTAATCTATTTGGTTTATAGACGTTTTATTGTCAGTTGACAAATAGCTCATGATGTGCAATGGAAGTTTTATGTTTATTTATTTATTTTTGGCTGCACCGAGTAGCTTGCGGGATCCTAATTCCCAGACCAGGGATAGAACCCGGGCCCTCAGCAGTGAAAGCACAGAGGCCTAATCACTGGACCACCACGTAATTCCCTGCAATGGAAGTTTTAAATAATTGATATTTGAGTAGTATTTGTGGTGATGGTATTTTATAAGAAAGCTGAGACCGCTGGCCTGTGAAGTGCCTAGAAGAAAACTTATTTTTGATGACTTTCTAATTTGATCTGTGGAATTTTGAAAGCAAGAGACCATCTTGGTGTATCTTCCTGATGCTCAGTGACTGAAAGTCTGGGATTAGAGATTTACTTAATCAACATATTAAGGGACCTACTGTGTGCCAGGCATTGTTATAGATGTTGGGGATAGAGCAGTAAACAGACAAAACTGATTGATTACTTAATGTTTAAATATTTTTGCCTCTATTTAAATGCAAACCACCTTAGGAATAGTAATACAGTACGTACATCTTTGTGTAAATGTAAAATTAGCTTCTCATCTCAGCTTTTAGAAGAGATCTCCTGAGAGGGAAAGGAAGTCACTACAGAGTGGTAAGTGGTTTTAACTTGAATCAGAAGGCAGATACCATGCTTAATCAGCCTCTTCTATTTAGAAAATCGTAAGACGAAATCACTCAGTACTGCCTGTTTTCCATTATTCTTCATTTCAAAGTTTCCCACATCTTTCTTTTTTTTTTTTTTTTCCACATCTTTCTTAATGCCTTCTGATATCACTGTAAGTCTCTGCATACCCTTTCTGCCCAGCCGCCATACACTCGTGCGGTTTGTTGACTGCATAATGGTGCCTGGCAGAGGAGGTGGGGAGACTTTGAACTCCAGCCCCTAGCTTCACCTCCTAAGATATATGCCATCCACCTGAGGCAGGGGTGCCTTCTTAAAAATTTGAACAAATCACCATAGGGCACAGGGGCTCTCTTTGTTCTTCAGAGTTCTCAGACACCTAGCTCCCATCTGCCCCTTGACGTGTATTTTCATACTGTATTTAATAGCACTGCTCTGTTGTGAGTCGCAAGACAGGGAGCACTGGGGGATGGGGAGAAGCCAAGGCTGAAGGAGAAATGAACCAGCCCCTGTCAGCTTCCAGGATGTCCAATTAATATCTAGATCAATGGGGACTTCCCTGGTGGCGCAGTGGTTAAGAATCCACCTGCCAATGCAGGGGACACAGGTTCAAGCCCTGGTCCGGGAAGATCCCACATGCCGCGGAGCAGCTAAGCCTAAGTGCCACAACTACTGAAGCCCGCGGGTCTAGAGTCCGTGCTCTGCAAGAAGAGAAGCCACCACAATGAGAAACCCACGCACCGCAACGAAGAGTAGCCCCCGCTCACCGCAAGTAGAGAAAGCACGCGCGCAGCAACGAAGACCCAACGCAGCCAAAAATAAATTATTTTTTTTTAAAAATCTAGATCAATGAAGACTAGACAAGGCATGATGCTGTGTGAATGTTCTGCAGCAAAAGTGAAACAATGCTGGAGCAACGACCTTCCTTTTCCATTTTAGCAAACTGGAAGACCTGTCAACTCACAACAGGCTGCTCAGTACTGCATTGCAACCGGAGAACACGATACCATCAGACAACGTGGCTCAACCTTTTGGTTGAGCTTATTTGTAGGATTTGATGTCAGATGATTTGATAGAGGATATATGTCCTGCTGAACCCTGGGGACAGCCTTGGTATTAAAGCCTTCTCCTTTTCCCATTGCTAACTTCTCTGTGGACTGTTGATGATAATTCATGTTGCAAACAATGAGTGGTAGAGACTGCAGTCAAGATGTAGTGACCTGATTAGTCTAAACTCCTGCAGGGGAGACGTGCAAATAGATAAGCCCCAACAGGACCTGAAGAACCATGTGGTTTTGAAATCCTGGGTGGATGGGCCCCACCCTGTATACACCTTAAATCTCCTGGTAGGTACTCTGAAGGTATAATTATTGCTCAACAACTCAGGGGATGAGTTAATTAGATCTTTGTATGATTTGATTATAATAAACTTACTAAAACGTGCAAATGTGTGCATAAGATAGATATATTTTTAAAACATGGAATTAATATCATATAAGAGCATAAAAATGATCCAACTGCATTAGCATCTTTTAAAATATAGTCCTTTCTAATAATAGTTAAGCAGATAGTTTTGTAGTTTAACATATAGGACTAAAGCAAATGCAACATATGAAGGAATGTGTTTACTCAGCACTACACAATTTATCATTTCACTTATCAAGTAAAGATTCCTATGGTATTTCTTAAATTAATTCATGATTATTATCTACAAAATCCTTTAGAGACTATTGCTTTCAGTTTTATGTAGTTTCAAAGTGGAGAAACAGATGAAAGATTCTATAAACCTTATACCTACCAAAGATAGGGATTAAAGCAATTGTGGAACTTTACAGATAGAAGACACCTGGTAAATATAGTTTATTATTATAAGCTGATTAATATAATTCCCTACTTGAGACAATACATGTAGCACACAATAGATTGTCTCCTGTTTGATGACAGAGACTGCTTGTTGTTGATATTTGCATCACCCTAGTACCACCCAATAAATGGTGATGATTGAATGAATCAATTAATGAATGAGTATGAGAGAAAACCCATAAGAACTATCCTCCAAGCACTTCACTCCAATCCCTAGGCCCTCCCAGTTTCTCTCTTGCTGAGTGCCTTCCCAGATTATTGATGCCTTACATGAGCAATCAGGAAAAAGGAAGCAATGCAGATGGGAGGCTAGCTGTGGTCAGATGCCTCTGAAATGAACAAAATATTTGCAGATGTTTCAACAAGTGGAGGGGTTGGGCTGAGTCTAGGCCACAGGAAACAACTTCCACACCTTGGGGCTAGTACAATAAAGGTATCATCACTCACCAGCACAGGATTCTGCTGGAAACTTGAAAAGGCACTCAAGGTTGGAATGCTGCATGAATCCAGACTTGCCTCAGGAATGCCACAAGTGATCAGAATTAAGTATAGAAATTAATGTGATTTGTAAAAATAGCAGTAAGGATCATGGTTATCTGGGAATCAAATCCTTTAATCACTTTGGACAGAACTAATGAAACTAGAAGAAACCATCACTGATTTTGAGAGTCTCCTTCTAAATTAGTTGGCCTTTGGCTTTCGGAGAGCAAAGTTCAAATTCCCGTTCCTGTCTGACAGGAAAATAAATCAGACACAAAGTAGATAGATAGTCTTTTAGACTCCAAACTGAAACAGCAGGGCGTAAAGGAGATCTGAGTCTTGAAGAACATTTGTGTTTGGAATTGCTGAATTCATTCACCTATTGTGGTATTTTTCACTATGCCTTTTGAGGCTGTTCACTTTAGATTTATGATATTTGTCTTTGTTGGCAAATCTGTGCAAATGTAAATAAGGAGTTTTATATTTTCTAATGGAAAATTTTGAAATTCTACTATGTTCTGTGCATGTTCTCTTCTGGAGCATGTTAACTCTCTAGCTGTGTAGTGGACGATGGGGCACATGATTATAAGTATCAACTGCTTGATAAGATAGTAATAAGATACAAAGACACCTTAAAAAGCTCAGAACTAGGCGCAGCCATTTATTGGCTTTGTGCCCTGGTCATATTACTACCCGAGCCTATTTTCTCGTCTCTAATATGGTAACAATTGGAGGATGGTTTTGGTTTTGGCTCAGAAGGCAAGGAAGAGACTATTTTCTAAAACAATTTTCTGAATGCTTGGCAACATTGGATTTGTTCCATAAAATCCTAAACTTTTAAAGTGAGAAGACCTTATAGTAGCATAGCTGTAGACACTTTACTAATAGAGTTAAGCTTTTTATCACCCCCAAATGAAAGTTTTTTGAAAAATTATAAAGAATAAAAGAAAATGCTGGCACTATTGACTGGGATATTTGGGGGGTAGAGCAAAATTAATTAACACTAACATTATTAGAGAATTATACATATGTTGCTATTCTAAGTGAATTGCCCTTTCAGAATATTGGAATTCAATATACAAAGACTAGATGCCAATGCTGGCAGAAAATCCTTTCATCTTTTAAAAAAAAACAAAACAAAACTGTGTATGAGATTTGCTGCAACTCCCTATTATAGAAGTAGATCAACAGAGCAAAGAAGGAATCTAAATGGCATCAAGACACCAAATTCCTCATTTTATGGGTGAGGAAACAAATTCAGAGAGGATAATTTATTTTAAAATAATAATAATAATAATATTATTATTATTATTATTACAGGTGCTATGCAAGGCACCAGTCTTGCTTCTGGGCATTCAGCAGTGAACCAAACAGATGTGGTTTCTTGCCTTGAATCATACAGTTAATGGAGGAGCTGGAACCAGAAATAAGTCTGTGGATTTCTAATTAAAAGAGCTTGCATTGATCAAGTATTGACTCTGGACCAGGCCCTAAGTGTTTCACCTACATTAACTCTTGAAATCTTCACTAACGTATAGTAGGGTGGAATGTATCTTTCCACTCCTGTCGTCTCCTCCTGGGTGGAGGGAGCTCCATAAATGTAATAATCCTGGCTCCTCTCTCGACATCTGAGTTTGGAAAGAGTAACAGCCCATGAGTAGCCCAGCATCTTCTCTTCTTTAGGACTGAGCTGTCCTGAAGGGAATGTTTGTTCTTCTTTGCTCTTCCAGGCCCAATGATGAACAGGGCAGAGGAGGCCTTTTTAGGTCTTGTGAGTGGGGAGAGAAGTCTCATACTGGAGTTTGAAATGAGGAAGGTAACTGTCAGATATCAGCTTTCTCATCCATAAAATCTCTGTTTGTATGCAAGAGAGAAGCATTTCATAAAAATAAGAGTAAGTAAGCAAGTGTTTACTGTTGTATTTGAACCATCCCAAACCAGCCAAGTTCTCTCCATTGTGCATATCTGTGCCTCATGTTCTGACCTCACCTGCCACAGCATCCAGGAAATAGTGTCTTATAATATCAATATAACCTTCTGGGATCGTGTGGCCCAAGCAGCAGAGCAGCTTGCACAGCAGCCTGGACCTGTTGCAGATGGTACATAAAATTAACCATCATACCTTCTAAACAGATTTGGTCCAATTTCCTTACTTTCTAAAACTGTGAGTTTGCAGTTGGGCTTTTTGGGAGACAGAGTGGCCAGATGATAGGAACTTGGGATTTATAGAATTAGAAGACTTAGATTTGAGTCTACCCTGGGTAAGTCTCTCTAACGTTGAACCTCTGTTTTTCCTCTAGATGACAACACAGATTGCCTTACTGAGCTCACTTGGTTGTTCGAGGCCCAAAGAGGAAAATGAATGTGTAAGTGCTTTGTAAACTGTAAAGAACTATAAAAAATGTTAGTTGTTTTGCAGGCTTAAAGGGCAATCTTTTAAATCATAGTTCTCATTTTTGCTATGGATTTTAAGCTTAATTTATACAAAGGTGTTTGTATGGTTTGGTGGTTCATAGTGGACTAGAGGGTTATTATTTAAAGGCTGAGAACCACTCTCCAACTAAGCTCTCCCCTCTTCCAACCAACATTCTATACTTAATTAATGTAATTAACAAATAAAAACCTCTCTTCCATTGCTGTCTAAATTTTTACCATTAGTCTTTTGCATTACATAATGCCTCTCTCAGTGACTCCCTTTGAATTTTGAGCAGGTTTGTAAAATACTTGCCCAGTAAGAAGAAGCAGCAGTGCACATAAGAATTGGAGTAGAGTTGGGAAGGATAAAAGAAAAGCTGCAGGCAGGTGAAAGGCGCAGAAGAGTCTGGGCTATAAATTTCAACCAAAAGTACTGATAAGGAAACAGGAGGGAGCATAAGGTCACCAAGAGCAAGGGAACATGGTTTCAAAGTGGCACCTTTAACACAAATTGTTTTAAGGCTTGCTCCCTCTGATCAATCTACCATATCTCAACCTGGAAGTCAGAAGAAATAGATTCCAGTCCTGCCTCAGTGACCATCTAGCTGGGTAACGTTGGGTATGTAACTTTGCCTGCTGGGCTCTCATTGTCGTTATATGTAAAATGAAAGTTTTAGACAAATATTCTCTAAACCCATTTCTACAACAAATATTCTATAATTCTAGCAAAGAGCCCATAAGTTTCCTCCTCTTTCAACATTTAAGTCTTATCTTCCTCCAGGGGAAAAATTATCTTAGAAATGTGATAAGAAGTAGGGATATGTGTGTGTTTGTGTAGACACCAATGGTAAAGTTACATCAGAACATCATAAGCCAGAGAGAAGCATTTCATAAAAAATAAAAACAGAGTAATTAAGCAATTGTACACTATCATACTTGAACCATTTCTCTTATAAGCAAAGGAACTTCCCAAGAAGTTGTTCCAATTATAGTTGTATTCAGACATGATCACAGTCCAGTTAAAAAACTGTTGAGCCTTACCAACAATACTTGGAATATTAAAGAAAACACACCAGCATTTAAAGCAGGCCACCAGCGTAAAAACATAGTCACTAAGAGAACAAATGAATAAAATATGTACAATAGTTGTTAAATCCTCAAAACAATACATTTTTCTCCTGAGTATAGAGGACAGACTCTCCATGTTTTTCTGCACGGTGATAATTCTGTTCACTGGATAGTAGATTTAAGCAAAAGGAATTACAGAAAGAGGCCAGCTATATGACCTCAGGCATTAAAAACAAAATGGTTTAGGAAGGGGGATTCACTGATTCAGTATCAATCATTATGAGAATCTGGTGGAATCAAAGGCATTCCTGTGTCTTTCATGTACTTTAATAAACTATTAATAACGTAGGCTTCTATTAAATACAATTTTACTCTCAGAACCAACAAAGAGATAGCAATACTATTGTCATTTTTCTAGTTTATATAGATGACCTATCTCAAGCACTCTTTTTTGTTAAACCTGACTATGTCTTCCAGAACTAAGGACAGCAAGCATTACTAGAAGGCTAGAGACAGGAGACCAGAGAAAATTAAGGAGTCTGGGGAAGGAAGATAGTACACAAGAAAGACCTTGACCTTTGAACTGAGACTTGGGCTCAAACCCTGGTTCCACTAAGTCTAAGCACTTAACTTCTGCAGGTCTGATTTTTCTCACCTGTAAAATGGGGCTAATATCTGCCTTGCAGTTGTGAAAAATAATAATACCACATGTGAAGCACCTAACAGGTACTCAGTATACAGGAGATGTTACCATTGTTCCTTTGTAAATTATGTCTCAGTAGAGCAAATAACTCTCTCCTCCCTGTTTTAAATTTGAAAGAACGTTCCTCCCAGGTCTTAACTCCTATGAAACTACGCTGTTTCAGAAAAGTTTTGTAGTTTCCTTGAAACTACCTGGGAAAATAATAATGGTCTTCAGAATAGAATCTACCTTCTGACATTTAAAAAAAAAAAAAAAGGAAAAAGGAGGGGAAAAAAGGAGGAGGAAGGAAAGGAGGAGAAGGATTAAAAAAAAAACTGTAAGAAATCAAAAGAAGAAAATTAGCAGAAGCAAAAAGGAAAAGGAAAGAGGAGACCCAGGTCCTGCACTGGCATTTAGCCATATTCAAAGGTTATTTAAGTCCTCTGAATGGTTTTCATGAAAATCCCAAGGCTTCTCTTGCTTGACTCACCCAATCATAATAGTCCTTTGAGTTGAAATACTTTTTTCCTAGATTTTTTCCAGACTGTCTATTTTATTCATCCTTTAAGGTTCTTACTTTATCTCACTGGGGGTCCAACATATGTAAAGTACACATCTTACTAGGTGCTTTATTTGAGCTACCTCATTTACAAGGGACAGTAGCCTTGAAAGGTGGGTAGTATCACTGCTTTATACAAGACAGCAATGAGAAATTGTCACCTAGCCAGAAAAAGAGTTAAGCCAGGAATGGATCCCAGGACTGTAAGATCCAAAAACCTTCATTTTGTTCCTTTCCATCACAATGTGCATACCCCTGATCCTCTTCATCAGAATTAATGGGCCCTTCCTCCCCTCTTTCAGCACTTGGCTTATCCTTTTATCACTGCAATTATTTCACTCCATTTTGTGTTTTAATTTATTATTTTAATTCTCTCTTCTGCCAGTTCTATTCCATTTATCAAACATTTGTTGAGCATCATCTATGGGTAAAATACTGGATTATATCCAGGCTCTTAGAAGACTAAATTTTTGTTTTGATTTGGTTTCGTATTATTATTACCTTGTTTTTTGAATTGTCGTTAAAAACGCATAACATAAAATTTACCATCTTAACCATTTTAAAATGTACAGTTCAGTAGTGTTAACTATACTTACTTTGTTGTGGACCTGTAAATTATCTTATTAATATCTGTAATCCCCATAGAGCCTAGCATATATTTGCTGAATGTCAGGACTTTGTCACACAATCCCCAAACTGCCAATCCCCAAATCTCATTGTTCCTGTGTCCTTTGTGCCCAAAGAATTCCTAGGTAGCCCTGTTGGCAAGGATAGAGTTAATATTTCTAAGACAAATTCTTTTAAATACTTCCTACCTAAGAGCTGTCATACATCCCAGGTCTCTAATTTTATTTACTCATTTTCAAAATGGGTTATAAATTCACATGGTTCAAAATTCAACAAGTATAAAAGTGTACAGGAAGAATTCTCCAACTCACTCCCCAGCCATCCAATTTCCCTCCCTGGTGGCAACCTTTATTATCCTTATTATTTTTTATATATACAAGCAAAAACACACACTCACACAAACATTTCCTCTGTCCTACCTTGTACACAAACTGGAGCATATTATTCACACTTGCTTTTTTCACTTAATATATCTTGAAAGTCATTCCATTTAGTACATTCAATTTTTACATTTTATGGTCCCATATAATATATTAATAAATTCCCTATTGATCAACATTTAAGCGTTTTGGGGGGCCAGTCTTTTGCTAGTAAAACATGACTGCAGTGAACAGCATCTACCTATATCATTTTGCAAATGTGCAAGGATATCTGTCAGATAAATTTCTAGGCTTGGAATTACTTGGTCAAGATGTGTACATTTGTGGTTTTAGCAGACATTGCTGGAAATTTTTACATTGCCGCTTCCCTGCTCCACTCCCTAGCAGTTGAGAATTGTTGCAGTATAATGACAGATGTTACTTACTGACAATGGCAGTGCTGTTCCCCATGTTAACAGTGTGGAGGCAGAAAAAATAGAATCATCATACCCGCCAGCTACTTTGGTCAGTATTGCTGATTTATGAAAGAGAGAATCCGCTTGACCAGGCTTGTTGTGTCCAGCCAAGCCTCAAGGTCTCCCAGAGTCACTAGCCCAGGGTTATTTACCAGCCTTGGGTCGCATGCTCAACTAGAATTCAGTCTTGTGGCTCAGGGTCAGCCTGATGAGCCCGGGGCTGCCTCTCCAGCAGGGGTTATGGACAGAGCAGGATTCCTTCAGAAGGAGCCTCAGCAGGCAGATACTGGGATTAGGACATCTATAGGGTGACTGTAATCCCAGTTTTCCCAGGATGGTCCCAAGTTAGGTCTGTGGTCTGGCATCATTACCAGCAGTGCTCCCTTTCATGCTCAAAAATGTCCCAATTTGGACTATAACTTACTAATATTGCATAAAGTAGGGCAGTGCTATTCATATTGTAGTGTAAGGAGCCCTGGGGTTTGTAAAGGTGCCTGGGGAGAGACTTTCAGAGGGAAAGGGAGACACCAAACAGGTGGGATTTGGGACCCATTGCCACTGTCTAATGTGACTAAGAGTTTAAGCTTATAATAACTAAGCACATTCTACCTGAGTTAGATGGTTCTCAGAACTTTTAAATCATTCGTCCCCTTTCTACTGACACATGTGTACTATTGGGCATTTTCTCCACCAGAATAGATCATTGAAAACCTCTTGAGGCAGTAATCCCTTGACCTTCACAGATATAATATCTGCACTTACCTAGTCATTTGACAGTGCAGATGGGGCCCAGCCTTAAACTAATGGATCACTTGTGGCTTTTAACAGGAACTTCCTCAGCAGTACTTTCACCCCATGCAGAGTCAGAACATGGAGTCTGGTCTAGGTGAGAGAATGGGCAAGAATGACATTTTGAGTTCAGTTCAAAGATGCTGCACTTTGATTTATTTCCAAAGCAGCATGTAGGCAGTGCAAAGCGTAGACATGAGGTAAGGCAGATGCAGCTGTCCATTGCCTCCTTTGTTTTTCACAGAGACATCATAAATTTGGTGGTCTTGGCAGCCTGAAGAGAGTGAGATGTCTGGGAGGTCAGGGGAGCCCAGAGTGTGGACTCACTATCTTTCATACCTCCACACACATTAGCAACCAGAAAAAATGTATGCTACCATATAAGGCAAAAATGTAGTTACTCAGTAAGCTGTTTCATTCAGGCTAATGTCCAGATTCCAGACCTTGAAATGCTTGCTGTGCCCAGCCTGGGGCAGTCGCTCCTTATCTACACCTGGGCGGCAGGGTGTAGGAGTTTTCCACTTATTTTGTAGGCAGGCCCGGCCTTGGTCTACCACAAACATATTTAGACTTTAAGTTCTCAAACAAACTCTTGGCCTTCTCCTGAATTAACACAGGCTAAAGGACATCTGTGTTGATTCTGATCATCTATCTCCGTGGGCAAGGCTTTCCATTTTGTTAATCACTGTGCCTCATCTCTTGCTGATTACTCTTGATTGCAAAAGCCCAGCTCTTCAATTGCTGCCTGATTCTCTTTGTCCTTCAGAACTATTCCTTCTGGGAAGCAACTCAGCCCTTGTACACATGCAACTCTCATCATTTTCTCATTTAAAATGTTTATTCTCTCCACTTTGGTTTCCATCACAGCCATGTGTCTTCTTACCAGCTCTTCCAATGGTCCCATGGCCTTTGTACTTTCTGGACAAAACAGAGTCAAGAGGGTTCATAAAGTACCCCCGTATATAGGCACAATCGCAGCAAACATGGCAGTGACTAAAAGATGGCCACTGACAACTGGTAATGTCATTAGTCTATACCACATTGGACAGATGAAATTTTCCTGTGGAGCATAGTTGTGTTTAAATCTATGAAAGTACATTGGTTTAAGATTCTTAAATAAAGTAGTTTCCTTTCCTCTTTCTCCCTGTTTCACTTCTTTTCTTCCCTTTCTCAACCTCTCAACCAAAGAAAGTTTAAGATCAATTTGTAGAGTCCAAAGAAGCTGATTATGGCTTGAGTGACAGAAGGAAAATGGGTAGAATGGCCAGTGAAAACAGGGAGGCTGCAAAAGTAAAAAGGGAAGAAGGGTGGAGCAGATCACTGCTAACTTGAATCTCCTAGATGTCCATAAAGTTAGAATTTAATTTGTATCAGTTTGTAAAAACAAACACAAGTCCAGCTCCACCCTGCCAGCCCCTCCCAGCAGGGGAGGATTATATTACAGGAGGGATTATACTAAGAGAAGATTATATTTTCCACACACCAATATTAGGGTTGGCTTTCTGACTTTCTTTGACTAATGTGAGTAGAAGGGACATGTGACACTTCTAGCAGAGCTTTAAAAGCTATTGCATGGTTCTGCCACTGCTTTTCTCTCTGCTGTAAAATTACAAGTGTGTCACAGGTAGGGATTGCTCCTTCAGTCCAAACCCTGAGATAAAGATGACGTGGAACAGAACATGAATGAGAAATTAAATCAGAAAACAACGTTCGTTGTTGTAAACCACTAAAATATCAAGATCGTGTGTTATTGCACCATAATGTAGCTTGACTTGACTGATAAGACATTCATTCCAGACGGCAGAGAGACCAGTAGTAGGGATGTATGGGAGGGGAAATACAAGTCAAGTCGATTGTGGCCCAACGAGACAGGAAATTTAGGTGCCAGTCAGATATCAAGAAAACCTCCAACGGGAACAATATAAGCTCTGACAGGAAGATCCAGGATCAGAGGAACCAAATGGAGCAAACCTACACGATGACTTTCCTTCAGGAGATAGGAGGGGAGAAAAAGGACACAAAATTCAGAATGTACAAAAGAGCAAAAGTACCTTAGTTGTCTGTAGAGTAGAAATGAAATAGTCTTTTGGGGATAGGACTAAGAGAAACTTCAAGCCCTTTCTTTCCTCTGGGCCAAGTTTGACTGCCTGTGGTATGATTGAAAGCCCCAGGTGGAATTCTTAATGTATCCCACACAATCTCCATGAGGCAGGGTACCATTTCAGAGAGGACATGGGAGCTGTAGTAGTTCAGGTCCAGCCTACTGCCTGGGCCCAATTCCTATGATTAGTTGCAAACTGTGGAGGCGGCAGGGGTCCCAGGCCCTGGATTGGTCTATAGCTTTTTTTTTTTTTTTTGCGGTACGCGGTCCCCTCACCACTGTGGCCTCTCCCGCTGCGGAGCACAGGCTCCGGACGCGCAGGCTCAGCGTCCATGGCTCACGGGCCCAGCCGCTCCACGGCACGTGGGATCCTCCCGGACCGGGGCACGAACCCGCGTCCCCTGCATCGGCAGGTGGACTCCCAACCACTGCGCCACCAGGGAAGCCCCTGGTCTATAGCTTTTTAAGGCAGTTTTCTACTTTTCTATATTCTTCATTTCATATGGGTTTTGGATCCAATTGATCTTGAAAGCCAGGATTCTAATTTTCTCTCTGGAGCTGAGAGAAGTTGTGTTTAGAGATGAGTTTTTCCCCATAGGTTGAGGATTGTTGTATGAGATCATCATTGTTGTATGCATTGTTAACATTGTTGCCAAGATGGATAACTCCTGCCTGTACCAGGTACAGAGTGTGGGGTCACAGTCACACATACAGCCTAGGTCTCTGGGTTGCAGGAGGGCAATGGTTCCCTCGAAGTGTGGTTCTCAGAGCATCAGCATTACCTGGAAAATTGTTGGAATGCAAATTCTTGGGCCTCATCCAACACCTACTGAATTTAAGACTCTGGGAGTGGGGCCCAGCAATTTGTGCTTTAACAAGCCCTCCAGGGGATTCTGATGCACACTTAAACTTGAGAACCACTGCATTAGGGGCATCAGTCTGAATAACAAACATGTGTCGCTTTCTCAAGGCAAGTCTTAGTAGCCCCAGGCTTAGAGTCAGGGATCAACTCCACACCCTCCTTTGAGCTTATTAACTGATCATCCACTCCAGGTTGCCAGCAGGGCTCACTCTCTTCATAGTGCATCTCAAAGTGGAGGAGGTGATGGATAGGGTTCAGGCCTCCTTGTAGTGCTGTAATGAGCACCTTAGCTGGCCCCTCTTGGGCCGATCCAGCTTGAATCTAGGTCATCTTTGGGAGCCATAGACAAATATAACTTTCACTAATCTCTTGTCTCCCTTCACATAATGTCCACGTAAGACTAAAGAGGCCGCTGATGAAATCCACCCTGTGAGGTCAATATTATCTCCATTTCCTCACAAGAAAACAGTGCTGTGGAAACTTAAATAACTTGCCACAATCATAAGGTTAGTAAGTGATAGAGTTGGGATTTAAATCCAGTCAAACATCAGAATAAACTGGGAAATCGTTTGGAACATTCCCAGATGAACACTTAGAATCCTGCTCTGAAAAATACTATCTACATTGATTTAACAGCAAATGTCAAAAGTGTCCTCCTCTTGTATTAACCTGCCATCACCAGTCATTTGCTTTCCAAAATTAAGCAGTTGACTCACACATTAATAAATGAAGATGTAATTCTAACTTCAAGAGAGATGTATTGTTATTTCTCTTAGACTATTTGCTCTGTAAAATTTCCTCCAAACTTAAGGGCAAGAGATGCCAACCTCCCCTGAACTCCAAGCTCTACACAGCTCCCCTGGGATGTCTAATAGGCACCTCACACTGAACATGCACAAACAGAACTCTTCATTCCTCTTCCCCAAACTCTTCCTCCCCGGTCCTCCCTGTCTCAGTAAACACACCATAGTGGTCAAGCCGAAATTTTAAGAGCCATTTTCCACTCCTCCCTTTCCCCTTTCTCCTGTATCTATCTACCTCATCAGCACGTCCTGGTAGTTCTACTTCCAAAATGTATTTTAAATCTATACACTTTTCCATCACTACTGCTACCACCTAGTCCAAGCCATCATCATCTCTCACCTGGACTACTGATTCACCTCCCAATTAGACTTCCTGCATTTACCATCCCACCTCCTAAAATCTGTTTTCCACACATATTGTGAGTAAGCTTTTAAAAGTATACTGGCTCTTGTCACCCTCAAGTGTAAGCCCTCCAGAGGTTTCCCATGGCATTTAAAATAAAATCCAAATTCCTTCCCATGGCCCACAAAGGCCCCACAGGATCCAGCCCCTGATGATTCCCTGACCTCACCTCCTCCACACTCCCCTTTGCTCACCTCTCCTCTGCCCCTCTGGCTGCCTTTCTTTTCTTCAGCAGGACAGCCTCTGGGGCTCATTGCTGCCACAGGGTAGCAATGCTGTTCCCTCTACCTGCAGACTTCTTTCTTGGGACCTTGAATTGACTGTCTAGGATATCAGCTTTTAGCTCTCAGAGCAAATGTCATTTCCTAATAAAAACCTTCCCTAATGACCCTATTTAAAGCAGTGCATCTCTACCCCATCATAGTATATCCATTAATTGCTTTCACAGTGAGGGAATCAGAACATGCACCTCTAAATACACTGCTGAGGCCATATTTATTATATTGAGCTGAAGGCAATTGAAAAACAGCAGATGCAAGAAGGGCTCTCTGCCCTTCCCCATTTCTACCTAAAAGCAGGGCATAAATTTCCAGTGAAAAATATGCCATCCTGGTACCAGAAAGAACAAAACATTCTTATCTGGAGATGAGGAGTTGATACCAAGATGAATCTTCACAAACAAATCTTATTAAAATAACCCGTCTCTTCTGTTAGGTACCCCCATATATTTCCTAGTCACTTTCCCACAATTTACCATGCCTAGAAGCCCAAAACCCTTTCCTTTCTCTAGTTACTTCTCCACAGTTTATCACCCTTTGTTAAAATGGTATATAGGCCCCCAAGTCTAACTGCTTCTTCAGGGTTTTCACCTCTTTCCTATGAAGCCCCTGTGCCATGTGAAATTATTAACATCAGATAAAATGTGTATGTTAATAATTTCTGCTGTTTAATCTGTCATTTGTCAGCTTAATTTGCA
Source organism: Physeter macrocephalus (assembly GCF_002837175.3). Classification (NCBI taxonomy): domain Eukaryota; kingdom Metazoa; phylum Chordata; class Mammalia; order Artiodactyla; family Physeteridae; genus Physeter; species Physeter macrocephalus. The sequence continues at coordinate 51,407,681 of NC_041214.2, read as the reverse complement.
GGTCCTAGTGACAGATTGTAAGAAAGTAGAGGAAAAGTTTTTCCTCCCCTGTGATAGCACTTACCTATCAAAATTTATATTGCTTTTCCTTTTATTTACTGTTTTGTTTAATGTCATCCCCCCTAAAATGTAAGCTCAATGAAGATAAGAACTTATTTGTTCTGTTTACCACCGTATCTATAGGCCTAGCATGTAGTCATTGCTCAATAAATATTTGTTGAACAACTGAATTTGTACAGAGGGGATATAGTTTAAGCCCCAAGGAGAGTGACGTATTTGAGAGAGAATATTGATGGAAAAAACCCACTAACTGACCACCATTGACAGAACTCTTTGTTTCAGGTCCTGAACACGAGCCAAGCTACCACCTTAATGGAGCATTTACTAAATGCTCAGGCAACAGATCTTTTAGTTTAAAGAGAAAGGAAAGCATAATGTGTGAAATAAAAATTTCACTCATGGACTTGACAGAATATTGAATAGAAGAATAGAGAAAACCAAAATTAAAAAATAATAAAGTTAGCACCCTCTCAGTGACCCATGGGAAAATATCACCCAGTTTAATACAGAGGAGAGAGGTTACACCAGGAAGTTCTAGGCAGACAAGAAGAACAGCCAAGTTGCATCCTTTTTAAATGCCTGACTTTGAGGACAAATTTAATTAAAATAAGAAGTAGTACATGATTTGAAGTTAGGATCAAAGACCACTGCACAGAACAGAAAAGGGAAACAAGAGTGCAAGTAAAATTTTCTTTTGAACCAGGCAGGCTGATAGATGTCTCAAGAGACTGGAAAAGATCTACTGCTTTTAAAGAGTTTCAGTGTTTTCTCTTGTGGCTTCTTTCCCAGAGAGGAGTTAATCCTGACAACTACACTGCTGTCTTATTCCTCTTCATTCTGCCGTTCACCATGGAGCACCTGCCCTCCAAATTCTACCTTGTATGGAGAGGGAAAGTAGACAGTTTTTTTTGGAAGTATGGTTTTCACAGTTCCACCTTGAATCATGGTATTTCTATTCTATTTTATTCTATTCTATTCTATATTATTTCATACTACATTATTTCATATTATATTATTTCATATTATACTAAGCTAGCGTTTGCTTTTGAATGAAGAAGTCGTGGATCTTTAATCAGAATGTTGCCAGCTCCAATGTCATAAAAATTGTAATATGTACTAAGTTTGGCCTAGATGGGCTTCCACCTCTGTTTTGTTTTTTATATTTTTCTCTCCCATCTGTCTAGAACTTGAAAACACGCACACACACACACACACACACACACACACACAAGAGAGAGAGGAAGACAACTCTGAAGATTTGAAGGGAGGCAAATTGAACAGCCAGGAAAGAGCATTGTAAGGCATACAGTAAGAATCTAAAAGTAGAACAAATATCAAAGAACAAAAGCCTGATTTTAAAAAGCAGTTTTAGCATAGAATCCTGGGAAGAGAAAAGGGATGGGGCAGCAGGGGGGATGTGGTCAGGGAGAGAGAGCAGGAAAGAGAGTCAGGGAGAGACAGACACAGAGAGGAGACAGAGAAATTAGACAGTAAACCGTGTTCTGTTCAACAGTGGATTCAAACTAACTCAAGTTTGAAGCAGGGGCATTTGCTGAGTTGACAGTGATAGCAGCCCTCCAAAAAACAGTGGGTTTGCCCAGGTACATCACAGTCTCTGATGGCCCATGATGGCCTCTTCAGGTTTCATGTGCCTCCTGACCCTTCGCATGAAGAGCCTGCTGTGGCTGATCTGATGTGTTGCTACTAGAATAAGAAATTAATAGAAATTTATGTAGTGTATTATGCTACAGTGATATGTCTCCTCCTATGATCACTAGTTTATTAGCCAAGAAGTACCTATAAAGTGTTTGTGTAGGGAAATACCAAAGCAGAAAACGAACTGATTTTTTTTTTTTTTTTTTTTTTGCAGTACGCAGGCCTCTCACTGCTGTGGCCTCTCCCGTTGAGGAGCACAGGCTCCGGACGCGCAGGCTCAGCGGCCATGGCTCACGGGCCCAGCCGCTTCGCGGCATGTGGGATCTTCCTGGACCGGGGCACGAACCCGTTTCCCCTGCATCGACAGGCGGACTCTCAACCACTGCGCCACCAGGGAAGCCCTGAACTGATTTTTTTAAAACATGAACTTCTTAAAATATAAAAGATGTTACACACACACACACCTTTTTTTATATACTGAGAGCGTCATAAAATGATGTAAATATAGAGACTGTTCTAAATAATCATTTCTGCTTTAAGCTAATATAGGAAATACATTTTTGTGATTCTTTCTAGAAATTGGTTTTTAAAAAAGGAATGTCACAAGGGAAATTATAACTGGAAAATTATGCAAAAAAATAAATCTGATGAGAAGTTCTCCCCTTGTCAGAATTGGCCTGGGATAAGAGGAAATGAATTTGAAGAGATTTTTAATTGCATCATCTCTTTCTCTCTAATCCATTTGCACATCATTTGATGTCACTAATGTCACTTTATTAGCAGTGTGATGGAATTAGTATCAAACAGCCCTATATTCAAATTCCAGTTCTAGTAGGCCCTTGCTGGGTGAGTCACATAATCTCTCCGAGGCAAGCTTTTTTCATCTATAAAATGGGGACCATAGGATTGTGGTAAGGATAGTATAAGATAATATATATAAAAAATCTGGCACAATGTACAGTGCACAGTCCTAGTAATTATTACTAATTACATTCATTTGATAAATATTTATCATGTGCCTTCGGTATGGTAGGCATTGTTCTTGGTGCTAGGGGTAGGAGTCAGGGCTGCCTGTGGGATTATACAAATTGTGTACAAAGCAAATCCATAGGCCACCATTTACCTCATCAACCAAAGGAACAGTGTACCTGTGAGCTAGGAATATACAACCTTGGGAGCCATACTTTGTTGCCCTAACAGTGGAAAATAAAATGGGTAAATCTTACACTCTCATGAAAGGAATAATATTTATTATTATGTCTTCACACTTTATAAAATCCCTATTGTTCACCATAAGAGTAGCTATTTAATAAGCCAATAAGTGCTATTTAAGCAGTTACCAAATATTCAATGCTATGCTAGGTGGAGTAGGCAATGTAGAAGTAAGAGGGTTTGCTTATTTCTCAGTTAAGCAGTTTCAACTCCAGTTGAGGAGTCAAGATACACAAAATGGGGACAAAATATATTTAAGTGCTAATTTGCATGGCGTAATTAAGTAAGGCAGATCTCACTTTGCTTGGGAGTATAGGACGTAAAAATGACTATGCGAGCTGAAGCCATGCCAAGTGATCTTGATAATCAATAGGAAATATTATGATTATTCCAAGACCTTTAAAATTTTTTGTGAAAACATTAAACTCCTCTTAAGGCCAGTTATAAATGTATAGGGAGAAGAAAAAAGTAGTAAACACAGATATTCAGTAAACTATAATTTAAAGCATTAGAAACATTGAGGATTAAAGTATTTTACTTCCTTGTAAAAAACATACCAAGAGTAGTTTCAGCAGTACTTACTGTTTTATCGTACAACTTACAATACATCTTTTCCTTGCTTTGGCAAAATTGTCATATTTCTTTCTAAGTCTGGATCAGCTTCCAACATTTTATCCTTTGCATGTTCAATGTTGTGACATGTCTCCAAGAGCTTCCTTAATATGAAGTATTTTACTGGATTCACTTCCTCTTGGACATCGTCATCCTTTTCATCACAACCACTTTCCTCTTTAATGTCATTAGTTTGCCTTCACTAAGTGCTTCTTGCTGCATACCTAGAGGGTCTCACACTGGAGCAGTGACAACATTGCTACAGTCAGCTATTTCTTCTATAACCCCAATCCCCATTCGGATTTCAATTCCAGCTTTATATCTTTTTGTACTTTGCTGTACTTTCATCATTGTTGGTCAATTCGTTTTTTTGATTGACCATTTCTGTACAATGTCACAGAGGTTTATCGCTGGGAGACAAGGAAGCAGTGCAACTGCACACTTTGCTATCTGTGTGATAGCAAACAGATCTGGGTGAACTGAATAACAGATGTGAGGTGACCATACAGACTTTGGAGGAAGTGATGTGATTAGTCATGGATCATGATGCGCATCTGTTATTTACATAGTGATTTGTATGCTGAAGTGCTAGGAGCGAAGTTTGTACTTTATGCAGTTACTCACAGTTAATATACCACGTAGCATGCTAACTAAAATGAACTGTGTTATTAGGGCCCTGGTGTTATGTAATTAAAGTGTGGTACTGAAACTCACGCATGTCAGAACCATGTAGAGGACTGCCTATTCTACATCATCTTTGTTAGTTTTTAGCATAAATTAATGGAAAAATATGTGCTTATGATAGAAAGCTATCTCATATGTTATAACTGAACTGGATTAAACATGGAAGGATAATAAGGGTAATACATCAAAGTGAAGTGTTAAACATGTACCTTAACATAACATAATTAAAGCTAATAAAAACTTCTACTAAATCACAGATTAGTACACCTAGTATGGAGCAGTATGGCACTAGAGGCCAGAGTTCAGTGGCTTCTGGTGTTTCTCACACTCTCTTCCATCTTTCTTTCCCTTCTATTTTTGCCTTTTTGTTTTTCTTTTCTTCCAATGAAGCTCAGATACAATTAAATGTAATATATTTTATTAAAAATAGCAACACAGAACCTAATTTGTATAAAAATATGTCTCTATCTCCCTCCTCCTTTTTTACCCTTCTAATCTATCCTTCTATCTGAGTATAAGCACCCAGATGATGTTTTTCTGAGCATAATAATGATGATATCATTATGAAGTAGTGGGAACTGAGATGATTTTTTTCATGTTCATATTTGTACTGTGTTCATTGTTTGAATTCTTCATGACAAGCACTGATGAACATGTTAATGTTTATGAAAGCAGTAGTGATTTTCCTCAAAATCGAAACAATAAAATTGGAAAGCATTTTTTAAATAATTGAGGGAGGGACTTCCCCGGCAGTCCAGTGGTTAAGACTCTGCCTTCCAATGCAGGAGGTGCAGGTTTGAACCCTGGTCGAGGAGCTAAGATCCCACATGCTGCGGGGTGTGGCCAAAAACTAAAATAAATAAAATAATTGAAGGTAATCTTTTAGAATTTTCCTAATTGACCAAGCAAATTTCCTCAGAATTTTTCTGAGGAAGGCACAATTTGGCATTTTGAATGGGAAAATAGGTCCTTGATCTTTTCCTCTACACTCATTTTATGAGCTTGATTATTCTTAAAAGGAACTGACAATAGCCATGGGTCTTCCTATAAAACAATCAACTTCTTATTCTTTAAATTAACCCTCACTCTCTGCTCTGCTAAAAGTAATTCCTCTACTGTGAAGAACAATTTTTTTGTTGTTGATGAAATTGTAAGCTCCATGGGCGCTTACAGCCATATCTTCTTCATTCTTGCACATAGGCACTGAATAAACATTTGTGGGTATAAAAGTTTTTTAATTTTTTTCTTAAAATATAAAATTAATGCTTTGCTATGTTAAGAGTAAAGTGCTAGTTTAAAAGTCTGCCTGAAATTTTGGTTTGTTTTGTTTTCAAACTCAGAGATTTCAAGTTCAGGACTATCAGCCTTCCTAGACTATACAGAGAGGCTGCAGATTCTAGGAAAACACTTAGGTTTACATTCAAATATTAAGTAATCATCAATAGTAAGTGAAAATGAGAGAGAAGCCATCCAAGTCTAAGTTTTGTATTCCTTTAAATTTTGCTTCAAATAACACTTTCTTGGGCTTCCCTGGTGGCGCAGTGGTTGCGCGTCCGCCTGCCGATGCAGGGGAGCCGGGTTCACGCCGCGGTCTGGAAAGATCCCACGTGCCGCGGAGCGGCTGGGCCCGTGAGCCATGGCCGCTGGGCCTGCGCGTCCGGAGCCTGTGCTCCGCAACGGGAGAGGCCACAACAGAGGGAGGCCCGCATACCACAAAAAATAAATAAATAAATAAACAAATAACACTTTCTTATAGTAAAACATAATAGTGTTTATTACACTGATGTAGAATAGCTGCATGCTTCTAGCAAGCTATTTTTTCCCAAACCCTAGTTGACAAATGGGCTTTGTGCTTTTATCCTTGATTGAACAGATCAATTAAAAAAAAAAAAAAAGAACAAACACCTAGTTACACTGTACTCTCAGCCTTGCTATGGATATAATCAGGGTTGAGTTTTTTGACCTGTTTCTCTTCTTTACATTACCTCCTGGGGAATTCCCTGGTGGCCTAGTGATTAGGATTCTGGGCTTTCACTGCTGTGGCCCGGGTTCAGTCCTGCAAGCTGCATGCTGTGGCCAAATAACAAACAAACAAACAAACAAAACAAATACATTACCTCCTGGGAGTTCTGCTTCTCTCTTAACCTCAGTTTCTATTGTTACAAAGAGTAGTTCTAAACCTCTCTCCTGTCCTACCCTGTTACCCCCAAAGCCTCTTTAATTTTATATTTCTAGTTGTTTATATGTCTCATGATCCCCTAAGAGTTAGTATCTTGATAGAATTTTCTCCCATCTTAGTCACCAAGGTCACTCCCAAAATGGCCTCCAACTCTGAAACTTGAGAGTTCCTCACAACAGTTTTTCTCCTCTGATTGTTCTGATTTGCATCAATCCATTCTGTTCTGTGTTTGTGATGCTTACTTTCCTTCATTTCCACCACTGCTGACTGAATCCTAATCCTCTTTATCCCTGGATTGTCCACAGCCTCCACCCAGAGCTCCTGACCCCAATCCATTCTGCATTCGGCAGGCAGAGTAGACTCTCAGCCACCCTTTTCATCTTTGTTCTGCCCATTGGAATCTATAGCAATTCCCTAAAATTAACTGTATTTTATCAGCTTCCATTTAAGAACTTCCATTATTTACCTCCTTTTCTTATCAAATTATTCTACTTTCTCGTTAAGAACTGAGCATTTATAATCAAATTATGTTGCTTCCCTGTGGGAAACCTCATTTCACTCCAGACTCCTTACCAAGGCCTAATAAGCATCCGCCTATCTTTCTGACCTTGTTTCCTACCGCACTTGCCACAGCTCACTCTGCTTTAGTTCACTCGTTTCTTCTGTTCCTTCCTGCCCAAAGCCCTTGGCACTAACTTTTCCCTCTGACTTGAAAGGTCTCTGCCCAGATCATTGCATGACTGGCTTCTTCTCATCATTTGATGCAACTCAAATGATGCATCAGATGCACTGATGCAACTCAGTGCAACTGCTATCTCCTCAGAGAAGTCTTCCCTGACCATCCTGTCTAATGTGCATTCACAGCTGCTACTGTCACATCTCTTAGTTTTATTTTATTCATAGTACTTTATATTATTTTTTACTTGTTTATTACCTGTCTGTGCCACTGGAAAAAACAGTCCACAAGAAACCAAACCTTGGCTCTCTTGTTTGCTGCTGTATCTACAGGGCCTAGACAAGTGCCTAGCACACAGAGCTCAAGAAATATTTTTTGAGTGAATGATAGTGACATGATTTTTACTCCCTGATTAAGTCAAGCCATACTCTGTGCTGTATTGCATGTACATTAACAAATTATTAATCATGTGTTTTCTTTATTCTATTCCCCTCTACTGAATTCGCCTTACTGTTCCTTCTTATGAATTTGTATTAATCACTTCCTTCAAGATTTAGCACAAATGCCTCTTGCAAAACCCTTCTCAAATTCTTCCTGCCATGAGCATTCTATTACTTCTCCCCCACAGATTCACCACATCGTTTTCATGATATTATCTTGTGCTTTAAAAAAAAATCAGTGTTGCTTTATAACTATAATTTTTTTTTTCCTTTTGAAGTCATCTAAAATTGTTTGCTTACTGAGAGAAGGTGTAGTTAAGTGGTGGAAGTTTTGGACTGGGAGTCCTGGAGAACAATTCCAGACTTTGAACAGGCCGTTTCCCACATCTGTAAATGGAAGAGTTAATCTAGACCAGAGGTTGCAAAATGGCAGCCTACAGGTTGAATAAGGCCCACAGATGTGTTTCATCTGGCCTTAGGAAAATTCAAAATAGTTGGCAATGTTTAAAAATTGGGAAATTTTTGGAAGGCTTGGAATTCTACCCTCTCTGAAAAAGAAATCAACAGATCGGGCAACAAGAAGCCTATATTTCTGCATGGCAGCAAATCTATTGAGAAGCAAAGTAACTGTCCCTTAACACAGGGCAGGAACTCTCTGATGTGACCTGGTACCCTAGTGACCTGGGCACTTCACTTGTTTATGCTAACTCTCCATTAGAGTTTGAATATATAACCCCAAAACTGTATTACCTCTGGGGTCCCTTCTAACTCTATGATGCTGGATAAATATATCTTATCTCTCTACCCAGACTTAAAGTTCTTGAAGGACAGTGCCTGGTTCTTTTTCTTTGCTTATGCAGGTTATAGTGCTGGGCATAAAGCAGATGCCTAAAAGTTGTTTGTTGAGGGACTTCCCTGGCAGTCCAGTGGTTAAGGCTCCATGCTCCCAATGCAGCGGCCGTGGGTTCGATCCATGGTTGGGGAACTAAGATCCCACATGCTGTGCGGTGTGGCCAAAAAAAAAAAAAAAGTTGCTTGTTGAACATTAAATTTAGTTATATACGCAGATATGCAATAAAAACAACAGATACTACCTAATAAAAAATTTATTACAAATGTTTGTTTGGCTTTTATAAAGAAAGACATCCTATCAAATGCAATTAAAATACTGACACAGAGTTTGTGTGATATGGAAAATTTAACTCTGGACAGATACCAACCAGATGAAGTTTCATTTAGGCAGGAGAAAAGAAATGTAGTCCCTCAGTCTCCTTTCTCTGTATGTAACTCTCACTAATGGGTCATTGTAGTTATGCGGGCGTATCAAGAGCAGACTGTACTTAAGAGATGGAAAAATATTGCTATTTGCCCTCCCAAGTAACAATCATGTGTTCAACAGCTGGGACTTGCTGAGACCCTCATTTGTTATAATGCCAATTATTACCTTTGCTGTGTTCCCACAAAATATTTGGCATGGTACAAGACCACCATATTTAATAAATCCCTTTATTCTTTTTGCAACAATCCGTTAACTTTTAATGGGAACACGTCACACTAAAACATTTTCCATGGATTAACAGCAACAGCTAAAAGATTCCACACCAAAGTTGGGCCATACTTGGTACATTGTGGTGAATGGAAGTCTCAGGTCTGTAACTGAGAGCAGATTTAGCACCAGGGTTGTCAAAGACTATAGTCTGAACACTTTCTTCTCCATTTTTCCGTTTTCTACTATAAAGAGTACTCATAGATAACATAAATATTTCATTTGAGAAAAGACTACATTCCTCAGAAACTGTCTATGGTAACAAAGGACATAGTTGATACTATGCCTTTCATATTAATACCAGAATAAATATTTTTTATAAAGTTTGAATAACTGTAATATTTGAAAAACATTTTAGAAATTTACATTTATTTGGAACATTATATTCTAACAAATTAAAAGACAAATAAGTTAAGCTAATTTAAAATGTCAGCACTTAATTTGGACAGTTTTAACCTCTAATTTTTTATCATGTGTGCAGGGACTGAGCTGGTGTGTTCTTTTATACTATCTATGAAAAAATGGCTTAGTAAATAAATGACAGTATAAATAATATCTGAAAGAAAGCATTTACTTATCAAAGAAGATAATTTGTCTTCTAACCCTTGAGATTTCTTTTACTTATAAAACATTCTATTCAAAGTGTACGCAAGACCAGAACTTCTTGGATACACTAATCATTTTTATCTATTAACTAAATCTAGGTCTGAACTGCCAGCACTTGTTAGTCATTTTTCTCATTACTGTATGTACTTGAAAGTAATAAAGCTGCATTTCCTTCAAAATGGCCCAGTTGGTCTAGATTAGTGAGTTTTTCTATATGTATTTATATTTGAGTTTAGATAATTTTCATCTTCCATTGATGTCTAAACCATTGCAAATTAAAGAAATCTAGTTGCACCAACAGTGAAAAGTACAGTAGAAGAAATCTTTCTGCAAGCTGTGTGATTTTAACCTTGCTGAGCCTTGCTTATAAAATGGGGGTGATAATAGTATCTATTTCCTAGAGATATTAAGAGGTTAATAGAGATAAGGCAAGCAGTCTCTTAGTAAGTAAGGTCTATGTTATCATGATCATTCCTAATATATGTTGAAGATCCTGTGTAATAAATTATGCATCTTCTTTTTTTTGAATTTTATTTTATTTGCATCTTCTAATTTATACTGCATTATTCCCATTTTGCAGATAAAGCCACTAAGACTCAGAGAATTAAGAAACAGATCACACATGTTGAAGAACATCCTCCTAACGGCTTCTGCTTGTAAGCTAGCTGTGAACAAGGCACTATTTTGCTACAAAAGCAATCTTAGAAATTAACCAGCACAGAGTCAATGGTCAACGGTTAGTAGTGACTGCAGTTCTGAGACTGGTTTTCATATATGCTTTGTAGGAGCAACCTCAGTATTTTGAGGTTGTACCCTGTGCAGGCGATATGAATCATCACCTACCCATCCACTCCTCCACACTCTGACGCTCTCCATTATGAATTGAATCCTAAGAAATTCCTATCTCATTACTCCCCAAGGGTTTTCAGCCACAGTCATCTCTGACTTGTATTTTCACCCTCCTAGTTAATCGCTTTCTTAGACTCTTCTATTACGCTAGTTGATATCTACCTCAGCAGATAACTTTGCGTCATTATAGAGGAAGAAGATAGTGTCTGGATAGCAGATTGGTTTAGAAATGCTGCATTTTCCAATTCATACCACTCCATGACCCAGTAACCTGCTGGAGGACATGGCCCTGAGTACAGAGGTGACTCTCCATGAAACATTGTTTCCCTAGATTCTTTTTCCCGACTACCTGAAGTAGGTTAATGGAAGGAGAGGCATGTTTGTGGTTGTGGTAACAGTGGTGGTGGTGCTGGTGGTAGAGTTGGTGTTGGTAACAGGTGGTGATACTAGTGATGGTGGAAAGAATCTGTTCAACTACATCGGCACCTCACCCAGCAAATATTTGTATGGATGTAGGAATTCATTTTACTTTGATAAATTTGAACTTATCTTGTCAATGTTTCATAGTTTATCAGGAGCATATGACGTTAAAATTGAAAGTTCCCAAATATACAGTATCTCTATTTTCCTCAAGTGGCAAAGGTCTTCATATGTTTGGTTATATTTTTTTCCTTTAAAATTTAAAATATCTTTTTACCACTTGCTTAAAATAAATGCATTTAACATAAGGCCAGGGGTAAAATGAAACCACGTCATATGGATTCAGGTAACTTCTCAATTCTTGGGAATTCTAGGTGTGCTACCTGTGCTAACCGGACTGTCAGCTCCCAAATGGATTCTAAGTATTTTATGGAGAAATACAATATTATGCTTGTCATGTTGAGTAACTGAACTATTTAGAAGAAACTCCAAAAGATACTTTATATCAACAAAGTATTTCTAGATGTGTTTCTAGATCACAAGCTGCGCACCTAGGAGCAAAAGGTATTATAATGAGCTCAATCTCAGCCTTAGAAGAGGCAGACAGAAGAGTAGACTAGGACCACACCCTGTGAAAAAGCCTTAGGACAGCCTCAAAAAGCACATAAAAGAATACGAGTGAAGCTTGGGCAGGGTGCAGAACAAAATTTCCTGGGCTCTTTTATGGATCTGTCTGTTCTTGTAGTCTATGACCTCAGGGCTCTGCAGCCTCCTTCCTGGGTCTGTCAAATGGAGGAATGCAACTCCAGGACGTGGGGAAAGCCTGAGCTATGCACTATAAAACTCAGATCCTTTGCTCTAGCGGTGGTTAAAAGAACAAAATTATTATAATTACTAGGCGTAACTTTAGTCACTTTGCATCAAATCTTCCCCTAAATGTGCACCCTGGATCTGCACATCTGTTACGAAGAAAAGAAGGTGACTGCAGGAATAGGAAAAGACTTCTGCTGAAATGCTGGATTTTACACTGTTTTCTAGAACCTGTCTTAATAATCACCTGCAGAGCCACAATTTCGGCAATATGAACTGGCGACCTAACCTAACGTCACTGTATCTTGGATTGTCAGAGTGTCTCCCCACGTGCCCAGACCTGCCTCATTCTCATCCTGCTTTCCTCTGTGCTTCAGCAACACTGCCCACTTCTTTCAACCACCCGGGTCTCCATGTGCACAACCCAGTAGAGCAGCCACGAGCCAGCGTGGCCACTGAGCATAAGTAATGAAGCCAGTCTGAAGTAAGTGTAAAATACACACTGGATTTCCAAGACTTAGTATGAAAAAAAGTAAAATATCTCATTAATAATTTTTCATATTGCTTTCAGGTTGAAATGAGAATAATTTGAACATATTGACTTCAATAAAACATGATTAAAATTAGCTTTAGCTGTTTCTTCTTCCTATTTTTGAATGTGGCTACTAGAAAGTTAAAAATTACAAATGGAGCTTGCCTTTTTGGCTCACATTATATTTCTATTCTATAGTGGTCTAAAGAGTTTCCATTCCTTTGCTTTAGCAAGCTCTATTTAAGAAAAAAACATCTCCTTAGACAATAGCCTCTAAAAATGTTTAATCTTTTTATATAAATATCAAATAGTTTCAAATGGAATATCAACTAAATTCAGCATTTTTAACTCTTTAAAGGAATGAATTTATGTATCTAAAACAAAGCCAGTTGTACTGGAAATTCAAATCTCTTAAGCTGTAGGTCAGATAATGGGATGAGCAGTGGTACTAATCCTTTTTTGTGTCATGGACCCATATTGTTCATTGAGCAAGTATTTATCATGTGCCTACTGTATTCAAGACTATGTCAGGCTCTGGAATTACAGCTGATAAGTCTGAGGAAAGTTCTAGACCCTCTCCCCAGAAAAAAAAGCATATATATATATATATATATATATATGCATTTAATTTTAGGCTCTTGTGAATCTTCTGAAGCCCATCCATGAATCCTAAATTAATAATTTCTAAATTTGAGAACAGAGCATGGGTTTCAGGGCTAGACAGATCTGGGCTTGACTACTGGTTCCACTAGTTATTGAGGTGACCTTGGGCTGTAATTTATCTTCTGTAAGTCCTAGTTTCCTCATCTATACGATGGGGAGACTTGAAACAAATAGTGGGGTATGAGAAGGATTAACATTGAGATATATAAAGGCCTTCCTTGCATAGTCCTTCTTAAGCACCTGAGTAGATACTTAACAGATCATAACTATTATTTCTCATCTTGCCTTATGTGAGGAAGTGGCTCAAAAGAGTAAGTTAGAGGATGGATTCTTTAAGTCTGAATCTTCCTTTCTATGTCAAGTTCTTAAGTTATATAGTAGCCCTAGAGGTTAGTTTCTGAAACAAAAATAAGAGTTTGGTTCTGCAACCAAGCCATGACCTTTCAAATAAGTTGTTCAAAAATGGTGTGTGAGTGTTCTGGGGTAATATGACTGTACAGAACTGAGAACACATCTTCCCACACCTTGAGAGATACTGTGTGGTATATGCATATGTTTTTCTGTGGTTTGAAAACAAACAAATTTGTGTCTTCAAATCTTACAGATGGGTTTCTGTTTGGGGCATGTTATTTTGTTTGTATTTTTAGAAAACTGTCATTTTCTATATATATGTATACAGATATAGATATATATCTCTTACAGGCAGTCTGAAGGCAGCTTCCAGCAGGCACAAGCAAACTTTGGAATGTAAGTGGCCCTAAATGAATAAGAACTTGAGCTAAGAAGCCAAATGCCATGCTATTCCTATACTTCTTGTCCTTCCAAAGCCACACTCTGGAATGATCCATCCTCCAAATTATTAAGTGAAAGGTAGAGTGACTCACCAACTACCAGGCGATGAGGGTAAATCAGTCTTGTCATAATTTTACAGACCCCTCTTTCCACTCACGAAAACAAGTTATGTGTGGTATTTATGTACATCTGTGTTGCTGGGCATTTTCCAAATGCCTCTTGGAGAACATTAAACAGGAAATTGATGCCACAGGGCAAATTTTCATTCTCCCATCCTCTCTCACAAAAACAAGTACAGATTTGCTGTGGCTAGACTGACTTCCTGCAGTGTGCTGTTGCTTATTCGATTTTACACTAGAAGGAAAAAAACCCCACACATTCTCTGTTTCAATTTAGGCCATGTTGAAAATGGCTAAAATGCATAAACAAAAAAGCTTCCCTCATGAGAGCACTGAAGTATAGAATTCAATGCTTTATAAAATCACAAAATTCAAAGGTTAATGATTGTTCTTCATGCCTGCTGATGAAAGTCAATTTGTATCACATTAGACACATCAGATTTGGTTTAAACAGCATGTGCTCTAGTTTTCAAATGGAAAAACTTTAAGCATTTGGCCACTCACTGCAGCTTTTCATGTAGGGATAGTATCTCTTCCTAACCTTTTGCAGTGGTCCTTGGTTAGTGGCCTTCTCAATATCCATTGCTCCCTACTCACTTCCTTATCAGCCCAGAAAATGTTTGGGGATTCATGAGGCTCTGGAAAAACTTAATCTTCTTCCAGCCCCAGGAATAGAGGAAGTGACTCAGGTTAAACTATTCAATGCATTCTGTCCCCCAGCCACAGAGATTTGTTCAAAGGGGGCATGTGACCTAAGCTCATCCAATCAAAGTGAATCTTGAGGCATTTTCTGGGAAAAATTCATTCTCTTTTTCCTGGTAGACAAGAACGCTGAAGCAATTGGCAGTCATCTTAGGGTCATGATGGGGACTAGCCTTGAAATAAAGCAAATACGATGGAGAGCTTAACAGAGAAACTGAATTAAACTGGGTCCCAGATGTCATCATTTTACTGCTGGAGTAAGCTTGACCTGAAGATCTATCTCTAGACCATTTAACAATATAAATCATTAAACCCCCATGTTGTTTATACTAGCTTGATTCAGTTTTTCTGTAATTTGCAACCAAAGCTTCATAAGTGCCATACCTATCTGTTAGAAAATATTTATAAAAGAAAGGGAAAAGGATAAAGAGAGAATCTAATGGGCTACTTATAAGGTTAATTTCATAACTAAGTATAAAAGAGCAAGACCAATAAGGAAAAGAAGAGTGATTGCTACTGAGAACAGGTTGAGGAAAAAATGTCTCACAACGATGAGTAGCCACCATAGCAATGTCGGGTGGGATACAAGTCAATCCATGTACCCCTCCCTGGGCCCAGGCGGGGGGTGGGGGTGGGGGGGGTGCGGGGTGTGAGGGTTTAGCAGCAAAAAGGCTCTACCCTGAGGGTAAGGCCCTCTCCATCAGCTCCTGGATTAAACTACTTAGCAACATATGCAGTTTGCAATTTCAACGTCATTTGACCTCCATTCTCTTAATTGGTCCTTACCACCTCCCTCTGAAGAACTATATATTATTATTATGTCCCATTTTATAGACGGAGAAACTGAGGTCCAGAGACTCCAAGTTATATGTATAATAAACAAGCAGTAGAGAGTGTACATAGAGCTCAGATCTTCTTAAACATACATCATTCTTAAAGGTTGTCCTTTTCGTATTATATTTGGTAATTGGGTTATCTAGAATGATGCCTGGAGGTATTTGACATCTGGCTTCATCCCTTCTGTTTCCCTTGCTCTTGCCATCACCGACATTAGCCAGAGTTTATTTTGTTCACTTGGTCACCATAATTTCCTTCAGTAGTGCTTCGCGCTCTGAAAGTATCCCCTCTTTACCACCCATGACGCGACACCATCAAAACTCTTATTTCCTCAGTCCCTTAAGAGAACAAACTGCAAGGAATGCGCTTGCTGAATGAATGCACACTTTGGTGTGAAATACTGGTAGCAACTTTAAGTGTTAATCCTATCTCTGAACATAAGTACTTTATAAGTGGGCATTTGGGGAGATTTTGACTTCCATTGAAGAAGTCAATCTCTCAGTATGAATTTCAGGCAGTGTGGCAAATTGGAGGCAGAATATTTGGGGTAGGTGCCCTTGCTGGTAATCTTGCTACATAAATCACTTTTTCTTCACCTACTCACAAGGCTCCACTCTGCTCCAGCCCATGACTTATCAGATAACTTTGGATACACTTTGATCCTTGTACAGAACTACTCTTTCACCAGCCTAACTTGGACTCGATTACTCCCAAAGTAGTTCTGTACATCTCAAAGCTTCATTCGGCAAACACTACTGAGAGCTTATATGATGGCACGATGCAGCATGCAGGCACTCTAAGAGCCTGGTGTGTGGATTCGACTAAGACACCATGTTATTTATGCTTTTTCAAGTGGCAAGGTACAGAGGCCTATTTGGGATACTTCAGGAGATGGAAATTACTAGAAAGATAGATGGGGAACTATGGAGCTATAAAAAGCAGCTTTTAGCTGGCTCACAGAGAACTAGAACATAGTACAGTATGCAGCAAGAGCTTCTGACACCCTCATGAAACAAGAGCTCTGGTCATCTGGTCATTGCATCAGGCTTATTTATCCTTGCTCTAGTGAGTCCACTAGACTCAATTACTGTGACTCAGCTACTCTCAATCTTCATTTATTTTCCTTTCTTTCTGACTAACTTTCCCCCACCTCATGGATTCTACTACCTCAATGCTTCTGTTTTGAGACTTTGAACGGCATGTCTCTAGGTCTTTGTTGTTCTCTCCTGCTTATAGCCCACTTTTTGTCTCCATTCAAAGGCTCCAAGACAGGATCTGTTTGGGTCCATTGGTTACTGTCTAGTTCTGAGCATCTATTTTGGGCTAAGTTCTCAATCCAGGCCCCCCATGAGTTCCCTGTGGACCAGGCAACAACCCCTGGTTTAATCAGTCATGTGCTCCTAAGCATGGCAATCCTTGGCAGGTCCCTGGGACTCTGAAGAATCCACCTGGAAGATTTCCTTCTCTGCTCGTTTTAGCAACAATCCTTTCCCAAAGAAAACAAAACAAAAAAGTAAGACTAGACTAGCCAGAGCAGAATGACAGGTCACCATATATATAGTGGCAATTTGGAAGAAAAGAACAGACTATTAGAGGGTTAGGGTACTAAGTATCGAAAGCAACATGTGAAAAATAAGGCAACAAAGTACTAGGCTACTAAAAAACATGATCTAATTTAATTAAGACCTAAAAAGAATGTTATATGTTCCAAATGTACCTTAAGGACAAGATAATTGAGAATCACAATGGTAGTTCACAGAAACATGAAATATAAGAGCTGGAGAGTACATGGCAGGCTACTTGTCCAGCCCTCTCATTTCATAATTGGGGAAAGCGCATAGAAGTTAACTGACCACTTAATTAAATTCACACAATTGCTGGTGGAGCCCTGACTCCTGAATGATGACCAATAAACCACAAGTCTATATTTCTGAGCTAGTAATGGATTTTTCCTTCCTTAAAAATGGGGTGGATCACATTTAATGCTCAAAGGACTGTACTGATTGTACCAGTGAATGTGGACAAGGGCAAATAACAAAGTTGGGACATAGTGGTTTGAAGTATTTACACAAGATAACGTCTGTGTTTTCCACAGGGAAACAGAATATAGTGAGGTGTAACAGAAAAAGGCCAAAAAGTAAGAGTTTAGAATCTCAGATTCAAGTCTCACTCCTGCCACCAACCATCTGTGTACACTTGGACTGCTATCAACTTCCCAGGCCTCAGGTTCTTCATCTGTCTAAGGAAAAATTAGGCCAGATGACAACTCAGGCCCCATGTACCCATGAGTTCTCTAGCTCTGCCCATTCTGGCAATGACAACACCCACTTTTTGGAGTTAAGTTCAGTGGGCCAGGAGTACCAAACCAGCTGATTGCCTGTCAGCTAAATTGAGAATTTAATTAGATGTTCTCAGAACTATCTAAAGGCAAGTGGACTATGAAATGGATTTGGCCTTTCATGAAATCTTGGCTTAGATTTGTTGCCATCTCTAAAAGTATCAAGAAAGGCATTTAAAATCATAACATTTCATAGAGAAAAAGAAAAAGGGTTTCTATAGTGCACCATTTATGGAGACCTTTAAGCATTTTTTTCTTTCTAGTAAGCTTAAAATGGAAGAGACTTGACAATTATCCAGTACACAAAGTGGAATTTAATATACTCTCATAGTAATAAATTTTGATGGGTGTAAAACTAAAAATGGATTATGTAGAGAGAAGGGTCTCCTGCTTGGAAGTCATACTCTGAGACTGCCAATAAATCTTTAGGCCATTGGCAGGGCCACTACAGATGGTTATACCCTAAACAAGTCTAAGGGGTGCCACTCACATAGAACCTATGTGGGTGGTGCCCACTGGAGTTGTACACTGCACAAGTCACAAAATAGTCCATAGTGACCGTGCCCATAGAAATATTAGTGATATCTTTCAGAATACCATGTGTGGTAAATGATACTTCAACAGTCTGCTTGTCTTACTAGCTCATCTTGTATTTCAGAACAAGCAACTATTCAAAATAACAAGCATGTCACAAAATTATTTCAATTTGACAAAGAAAACATATTTTCATTTACTTAACTTAACCACCTTTTCAGTCGCTATCACATTCAGTTGTGGTGAATATCCAGTACCAAGAATAGCCTGGATTTTAATCTCAGCTTTGGCATCTCCTACTAGTTATGTGAGCTTTGGGAATGCTACTTAACCTCTCTGCATATCATTTTCCACATATATAAAATATGGATGATAATAGTACCTATATCTTAGGGTTTTTATAAGAATTGAATTAAACATGTTCATATTTTAAAGTACTTAGAACAGTGCCTAACACATGCTAAGCATTTTGTATGGATGTGTTAAATAAGTAAAAAATACAAGTACCTATTTGTTATCATTTACTGACTATTCCAGCATATTCTATCTCTTAAACAGAATGTTGTATTAGCCATAGTACACTTTCAGTTACACATCCAACTAATATTTTACTAAGACAATAATTAAAGTTGAGAGAAAAATAACATTGAGAGTTGTTTAAACCTCTCCTTCTCTAAAATAGATTAGACATGAAAAATATGAGTTAAAGAACCACACTCTTAGTGATAAAGTACTATTTAAGATTTTAAAACAAATGTGTAAGTTCAGTATTTTAGACCTAAATTGGATTGTCAGACAAAGTGAAAAGAACACCTAGGTGAACACCCTCTTATAGGTTTCACTTCTTCTTCCAAAGTCATAAATATAAATTGTTTTCCTAAGCTGACTGTGGCCCATTTCATTTTGAGAATATATAAGTTCAAAGAAGTTAATTTGCTCTACTAATCTGAATTTATTACCCAAATAGCATAACAACAATATTAGAAGGAAGGAAATACCATTAACATTCATACCCTAACACATCAGTTGTTTTAATTTTTCTTTGTTTCTTTCTATATCAAGTCTATTTGCATAGTGGTTGAAAAAAAAAGTAAGATGCTTAATAAGCCTCAGTCATCTGTCCTCTTTACTTATCCTCTTTTCTAATCCCTCTGGGAGAAGTTTTTATCCATTAGTAAATATTTATTGAACGCTTCCTGTGTGCCAAGCACTGTTCCAGGTGCTGGGATATAATGATGAACAAGACAGCCTAAGGCCCCAGTCCTCCAAGAACTTAATTCTAGTTGGGAATAAATATGTAAACCAATAAATAAATAAAATAATTCCAGACCTTTTGGGGTCAGGGAAGTCCCCTCTGAGGATATTTGAACTGATAGAAGAATGATAAGGAGTTATAAGCCATCCAATGAGCTGAAGGCATCTGGAGGAACACATGCAAAAGCCCTGACACGGGAAACAGCTTAGCATATTTGAGGAAGCAGAAGGAGGCCAATGGGAATGGAATTAGTGAGCAGAGACCCAAGAGGTAGACAGGAGTCAGCTTCATAGGGCCTGTAGGCCGTGGTGAGGAGTTTAAGATTTTATTCTAAGTGCAACAAGAAGGCTTTGGAAGGTTTTAACCAGAGGTAGCACATGTTCTGTCCTTACTCTTTGGTTACTCTGGTTGCTTAGTGGAGAGTGAATTATGGGGAGGCAAGAACAAGAGACAGACCCATTAGCAGATTATTGCAGTAGTCAAAGCAAGAGAGGATGGTGGCTTAGACTCAGATGATGGCAGTGGAAATGGAGTAAAGTAGAGGGATTCAAGATATATTTTGGAAGTAGCACCTACAAACTTGTCAATGGATTAGATACAGAGAATGAGGAAAAGGGAAGAATCTAGAATGACTGAGATCTCAGTTTTTTGGGTTAAGCAACTGGGTATACGATGGGGGTATTTACTTAGACTGAGAGAGAAACATATTTAGGGCAGAATTGAAGAGTTATTTTTTTAATGTACATTTAGTTTGTAACACCTATTTGGAATTCAACTGGAAATGTTAGTTGTGCAATTAGATACATGAGTCTGAAGCTTAGGTCAGTTACATAGCAGGGAGACATCAGCACATAGTAACCTTTAAAGCCATAGGACCAGAAGAAAATTAAGGAGAAAGAATTGAAAACTAGGCCCTGCAACAGTCCAACTTTCAGATTTCAGGCAGAGGAGAAAGAGCCAGCTATAAAAATTGAGACTAGTTCAGTGGTTTAGGAAGAAAATCAGGACAATGTGATGTTTCTTGAAGTCCAGAGCATAAATTGTATCAAAAAGGAGAGTTCTTATGAATGCTGTTAACAGGTCAAGTAAAGTGAGAATGAAGAAAAATTTGATTTGGCAATACGGAGATTTTTGGTGATTTTGACAAGATCAATTTTAATGAAGTCCTAGGGATTGATGCTAGGATGGAATGGGTTGAGATCGAATGAATTTAATGCAATTCCAGTAAAAATCCAAATAGAATATTTCTTAAAAATTGACAAATTGATTCTAAAATGCATATAGAAAAGCAAAGGGCCTAGAATAGCCAAATTACTCTTAAAGAACAATGGGAGATTTTTCATATTAGATATCAAGACTTGTTAAAAATATAAAATAGTTACGGAACATTGATATATGGACATGCATGGCAGTGCATGGCAGATTACTCAGTAAATGGAATGACTGGTTATCCATATGGAAAGAGTAAAATTGAATCCCTACCTCACATCATCCTGATATATCAATTACAGGTGGATTGGGAATGTAAAGTGAAGGTCAACATTTTTTTTAACTTTTAGGAGAAATTTTTTTGAAATTTTATAACCTCAGGGTAGAGAAGAATTTCTTAAATTAAGATACACAAAGTTCTAACCATTAAAAAAAAGAATGATAAATCCGACTACATTAAAATTAAGAAATTTGCTTCTGAAAAGACACCATTTAGAAAGTGAAAACTCAAATCACAAACTATAGTAGAATAGGAGATGTTTGCAACAACTACAACCAACAAAGGATTAGAAGCCAGGATATCTCAAGATCTCCTACCAATCAATTCAAAAGACAAGTGACTTTACAGAAAAAGCAAAGAACATACAAAGAAATTTCACAGTAGGGAAATCCTTAATAGCAAATAGGCATATGGGAAGATGTCCAGCCTTTTTAATAATTAAAAAAGATGGAAATTAAGATGATAATGAGATAACATTTTACATCTGATAGATTGACAAAATTAAGAAGTCAAGCAATACCAGGTATTGGAAAGGATACAATCAACAGAAACTCTTAAAAATACTGCTGAGAAAAAAAGAAAATACTGCTGAGAATTCAAATGGGTTAAAACCAACTTGAAAAACTATTAGCATTATTTTATAAAATTGAATAATCACATAGCCCAACAATTCCATCCCTGATAATACCCTAATGAAATGGATGCCTTGTTCATTGCCTCACTGTTCATAACAGTACAAATGAGAAACAACACAAACATCCATTGACCAGAAAATGGATTAATAAATTATAGAACATTCTCATAATGCATTACATTTAAGCATAAATGCTTTACATTTAAGAATGAACTGCACCTACATGAAACAATATGGAAAAATCAAGTTCCATATATAGAGTATGATAACATTTTTGCAACACTCAGAAACAAAAACAAAAAAACATACATCATATTGTTTGGTGATACACTATCCAAGACCCATCCTAAGGTATCATTGCAGCCCCATATCAACAGGGCTTCTCTGAGAAACAGGCAGTTTGAACAGGTTGCAGCTGAGGAATTGAGGAATAAACTTTTTGTTCTGTGATTTCTCACTGAATGTCTCCAGGAAGTTCACACACACACACCCATCCACTCCCTGCCCTGCGCAGGTCTGACCCAGAGGTGTGGGGTAAGGGGGGAACACAGAACACTGGAATCTGAATCTGAATTTGTGGTTGGTTCTTCCTCTCAGCTGCAGAAGCCTTTTTCATTCTGTGGAACAGGAACTTGCCTTATATCCTATTCCTGTGTATTCCTGCTCTGCAGCTCCCTAGAATAAACTATGGTTTATTGGCTCTTCATAAGGCTTTTGTACTTTTGAGTCAATCTTTTTCTATTTCAAAAAGCCAAATTTTTGCAAATCAAAAGGGCTTACCCTCAGGCTATTTTGTTTCCCTAGGTAATTAAAAATCTATTTGGAACTTCAAAAATCTAGGCAATGACCTCTTTGTTCTATGCTGTATCAAATACTCCTCCTTTCTTAGGCCTTATATTCGAGGTATACTCTTAATGGCAATGAGGGTGAAAAAAACCTGAACTACTGAAAAATGCAAGAGATATTAAAAAATAATATTTTCCTCTGCTCCTTAGCATGGGATTCCCTGCCCTTCAGACCAAAGTGTCCCTTTCTGTCATTCCAATTGCTCTGCCCGATACTTTCCCAATGCATTTTGCATTCCAGCTACAACAGATTTCATACTTGTACTTCCCAAGAGCACAGAGCACTTTGATGGCATCATGCCTTTGCACGTGCAGTTTCCTTTTGCCTGAAATACCCTCCTTTTAAGCCTGCCTCCTCATTTTATAAGGTAAACTCCTAAACTGGAGATTAAGCTATTTTCCGTCAGTGCCAAACCCACATTTCTCTGGGGCTGGGGCTATGCAAACCAGCTTTGTTTTTAGACAGCAGAATTCCTTTTGGTTTCTGTCAATAGGGGGCACTAAAGGAAGACTGGGAGACCAGAAGGCCTGAGGAAGTTGAAGGGACTTGTTCCTTCCTATTTGCTTGCAGTTCCTGTAAAGTCACCCAGCAGTGACCCTTCATCCTGACAACAGCAGTTGTTTCCATCCCTAGAAGAACCAGCTTCATCTTACCTACCTCAGAAACACCACACCAGCCAGCCCTATCTCCTCCTCCAAGGTCCGGGTCCCATCTCTGCACAGTACTTCATTCAGCTTCTAAATTCTGATAACCCCTGTCTCTTCCCTTGGTTTGCTCAGACCTAGAGGTGGTAGTTGCTTCCTGAAGTTGCTGTCTGTGTGAAATCTCAGTGTTCCCTTTTTGCGTTTTCAATTCTCCAAGACCTGACTAACTAATTTCTTATGTTAAATTTTCTCTGTTGAAATGCTTAATGTGCTTTTGTTTTCCTGACTGATATTTGTCCTCTGTTAAGTGAAAGGTAGCAGGATATGTCACCCCAAAATATGCTATTTTGACGTAAGGATTATTTAGAGGTGAAGGCAATTGAGAAGAAACAGATACAAGAAAAGCTCTCTGCCCTCCCCTATTTGCCTAAAAGTAAGACATAAATTTGTAAAGGTGTTCTCCCATCCCTTCTCTACCAGGAAGAACAGAAGTTAATTACCCCAGAGATAGCTACATAACAGACTTTACTAACTTGCCCTTATCTTCCATTAATTCCCCCATATATTTACCTTCCCACGATTTGCTGTCCTAGAAATTCAGAGTCTTTTTCCTTTGTCTTGTCACTTCTCTAAAATATCTATTATTTTTTTTGTTAAGATGCTATGAAGCACAAGTTCTAACCACCTCTTTGAGTTACTCATCACTGACTGCTCCCACGTATGTGTGCAGTGCATGCACTAATAGACTTTTGTTTGTTTTTCTCTTGTTAATCTGTCTTTTGTCAGTCTTATTTGCAGAGCCCCAGCCAATAAACCTAAGATGAGTAGAGGGAATATATTTTCCTTCCCTACATAGGACTACCTGGACCATTTATGCACTCCCTCCCCATCAAAGTGTTTGTTTTTGTGCTTCCCCAGTACCTTTTAGATGGCTCCTTTGAAGAGCTTATCACAGTGTGTTATAATGACTTACTTATGAGTGTCACACCACTGTGTTGTTAGACTCTCAGAAGTAAAGATTTTGTCTTATTCATCTTTATGGTACCTGTACCTATCACAATAAATATACACTCAATAACTGATCCTTGAATTAACAAATGAACAATCAAATGATTGCCTGAATACTATAGTAGTTATGTATTTTATTCTGGTAAAACTACAATGACATCTCTTTATCTACAGAATAAATCACAAGGCCTCCCTTGATCTGGCCCTTTCCTCTCCGGCTTTATCTTCTTCCCACCCCTGTTATTTTAGCCATACTGAATGGCTCTCAGCTCCCAGAACACACCTCTAGGCCTCTGGCCTCACTGTCCTTTTGTTGTCGGAAAAATGGGGCGTGAGAGGATGGTCATGTCCCAGGTCCTAGGTGAGTCACTGGGATAGGCTGCCAAGTGAGGGTCCTTGGCTTCGCAGAGGAAAGAATTCAAAAACAAGCCATAGTAAAGTGAAAGCAGGTTTATTGAGAGAGATACACACTCCAGGGACAGAATGTGGGCCATCTCAGAAGGCACTGAGAGTAGTGCTGGGGGATACACATTCCATAGACAGATTACAGCCTGTCTCAAAAGGTGAGAGAGCCCAGAGGTGTGGGGGTGATTAGTCTTTATGGGCTAGATAATTTCATAGGCAAAAGAGAGGGAGGAATATTCCAACTATTTTTGGAGAAGGGGTGGAGATTTCCAGGAATTGGGGCACCGCCCACTTTTTGGCCTGTCATGGTCAGTCTTGGAATTGTCATGGCACCTGTGGGCATGTCATTTAGCATATGCTAATGTATTACAATGAGTGCATAATGAGGTTCAAGGTCTGCTGGGAGTCAGGGCTTCCACCATCTTGGGCCTAGTAGGTTCTAACTGGTTTTTGCTGTATTCTGTTCTTCTTAATGGTTGTGTCATTCTTTTACTAGTTGTGCCCTGCCCCCTTCCTGTCTCACTTTCTTCCTAAAATGCTTGGTTCATGTCTGACTCCCTTACTATCCTGCAAGCTATTTGTGGTATTCCTTTATTTCCACTGCCTAGGAGAGTCCTGGGATAGAGTAGATACTCAGTGTATAATTATTAAATAAGCATTTCCATACTGCCACAGTTTCCATTATAATTTTGATACTTGTGCAATACTTTATGCAGGTTATGTGCCACAATTTACTTAATCACTACTTTAGTATTGGATATTAAGATCGTTTCCAGGTCCACTATTATAATCAATGCAGTAGAGTACTTTTTTGTGCAAAGAGCTTGTTTTCTCATAAAGAGAGTTACTATTTTTTTCTTTTTCTTAAGAGAAGGGTAGAGTATGATTTAGTAAAAAAAGGAGTTTCATTTTTCTCAGTTGGTATCAATGGTGATAGACCATTGATGGTAGGCTAGAGGATGTTTTGGGGGTCATCATGTCTAGAAGACCAGTGAAATACTTTGATTCACAAGTTGAAATATTTTCCTAGTATTTTCAAGTTGCCAATGTCCAAGTATTCTAGACCAAGTATATCTACATGCCTGAATCCTCATTGTCTCCAGCTTCTCTGGAGTACACAGAGGCAGACCTTGGAGATGGGGTGGTTGGGGTTTGAGGAAAAGGATAATATACCGAATATAATTAGCTGGTCAATAGAAATTAAAATCAACTGAAACCGCTATCTTCAAATCATACCAAATTTCATTTTCACTCTTTATTTAGAAACCTCCAAAAAATAAAGGAATTCCTTAATACACAAAACAGAAACACTCATGCAAATTTGTCTAAATAGAAGTCCCCTCTATTGAACTTTGTTTTCCTAGTTTTCATTTTGTAATTGGAGATGTGTTTCCAACATGACATGAAGTCCAGCCGGCATCCTTTCCTAAGCTGTTTTCTGACCACTATAGTTTCAAACAGGTTTAGAATTTCCAAATTAAAGAAGAAGAGAGAGGTAGATAGACAGGAAAGTGGTGCAAGCCTAAAACTGACTTGACTTCTAGCTTTGGGACAGAAACCTTCCTGGACCTGTGGCCTCATTCATGAATTGAGTAGAAAGTCCCCAAAGCCCTTCCTAACTGAATTTCCATGACCTCAGATATTTTAGTCCTGTTATGTGCAGAGACCTCAACGAAGCTCAAATTATCTTTTGGCTTCCCTGAGTTTTAAGAACTAATAGTGCAGCCTAACTGCCTTGCAGGTGTAAGTCATCTTACATCCCCTTTCCAGATTAAAAACAAAAACAAAAAAGACCAAAGAATTAACTGCTGTGACTCCTCAGGAAATCTTTGTCTACTTCATTCATTATGATTTGTATGTTCTTCTTCTTCCAGATCTATGTGGAGTCTGACTTGAACTCATTTTGCATTCTTTGTTGACAGAGAATCCTGAAATAAATCTCTTAAAAGCTGCAAAAGACATTGTTGCCCAATTTAGCTGAACCTAATCAGGAGAAATCTAATGGAAATGAATGGCTCTTCCTTGCAATTTATCAAGATTGTTTTTGATTTTATATTGCTGTTGTTATTGTTGTTATTGTTGTTTTTAGCCCAGAGTTAAAGAATATTCACTTCAATTTGGAGAAGTCACTCTGGGCCATGCCACATGCCCTGGGCTTAGTTTGCAGATAACGAAAGGACTGCTGTCCCCTCTGCTCCTTCAGGTTTACCCACAATTTATCAGAAGAAAAGGCATTTATACAGCTCCATGTTTCATTTTATTCAGCCAGCCAGTTCCTCCAATTTCCTCTCCAAAAGCACATGCAGCTGTTTATAAAATGCTTCTATTTAGAAGTCCTCCTTAGGAGGCAAAAGGAAATCTTAGGCTTCTTTCAGATAACGTTTTGCGAATGAGGCTGAGAATAAAAAATATATTCCTATTTGTAAGGAGAAAAATCAATGCTGCCACCCCTACCAAGAGAGATCAGTGTCCTCACCATGGACCTCTGCTTAGGAAAGGTGGCATTCTAAGGCAACCAGCCCTCTTTACTGCTGGCTTATCGGGCTGGGAGCCAGGACTGCCATGATCCAGTTTAACTAACTGGGAGGGATTGTTTTCAAGGGGAGATGGAGGTCATTAATCAGGGCAGCCCGTATTTAGCTATCTCAGCGTTCTGAAGTGATATTAGACACGGAAAGTGATGAAAATCAAATAGGAATTTTCAGTAAGGGCAGCTGGTCACTATTAGGAAAGCAGATTTCCCCTGTACTATTCTTCTTTGTTTGAATTCAAGCAGTGAACATTTCGCAAAGTCCGAATGATATGATAAATGATCCAGTAAGTCATGACACAATGCAATGTATATTTTAAATACAAGCCAGAATTTGTTATTTAATTAGAATGTTGCTTAAAATGAGAACAATGTTCTTTTGTCATAATTATAGTCTTGGGACTTCCCTGGCAGTCCAGTGGTTAAGACTCCATGCTCCCAATACAGGGGGCACGGGTTCGATCCCTGGTCGGGGAACTACGATCCTGCATGCCGCGTGGCACGGCCAAAAATAATAATAATAATAATAGCTTCAGTTTAGTAAAAGGCAGCATTTCACTTCTTTGTCATCATTATCAAGCAATTGTGCATTCAAATAGTCAACAAACTTTCCTTAAACACCTACTGTGTGCTAGTCTAATTCTGATTTAGAAGCTTAATTCTGGTCTCATTCACTACATTATTATTATTTTTTTTTTTTTTTTTTTTTTGCCGTACGCGGGCCTCTCACTGTTGTGGCCTCTCCTGCTGCGGAGCACAGGCTCCGGATGTGCAGGCTCAGCAGCCATGGCTCACGGGCCTAGCCGCTCCGCGGCATGTGGGATCTTCCCAGACCGGGGCACGAACCCACGTCCCCTGCATTGGCAGGCGGACTCTCAACCACTGTGCCACCAGGGAAGCCCACTACATTATTTTTAATGCAAAAATTAAAACTAAAATGTTATACTTTAAGGTCTTTTCCTATTATTCTGTAGGCTGGAAGAGAGAAAATTGCCCAGGCAACTTCTACTACTATTTCAGTGAGAGATGAGTCTTAAGTTTGAAGATACAGCCCTGAACAAGAAAGTAAAGTTCCCTGTCCGTGAGGAGGTGTCTTTCTCCAGGGGGAAGCAGACAATAAATAGGTAAATAAATAATTGAAAAATAATTATAGATGATTATAAGTGCTACAATTAAAAAAAAAAACGAAAACAGGATGTTTTGATAGAGACTGACTGGCAAAGAAAGGGATAACTGCTCTAAGGTGGTTATGGAAGACTCATTCAGGAGGTAACATATGATCTTAGACCTGAATAATGAGGAAGGCCCCAGCCGTGGAAAATCTGGAGGAAGAACCTGGGGAGCATCCAGAGAAAGCTCAAAGGGAATAACCTTGGCGTGGTCAAGGAATAGGAAGAAGGACAAGGTGCCTGCAGGCTGTGAGTTAAAAGAGATCTAGGAGATGAGGTTGTAGAGGTAGGAAGGGGCTAGATAATGCAAGTCCTGTAGACCACAGTAAAGTACAACTGGAAAACACTGAAAGATTGCAGGCTATCAGTATTATTTATGTTTTAAAGTTATCATTCTGGGGCTTCCCTGGTGGCGCAGTGGTTGAGAGTCCGCCTGCCGATGCAGGGCACACGGGTTCGTGACCCGGTCCGGGAGGATCCCACATGCCGCGGAGCGGCTGGGCCAGTCAGCCATGGCCGCTGAGCCTGCGCGTCCGGAGCCTGTGCTCCGCAACGGGAGAGGCCACAACAGTGAGAGGCCCTGCAAAAAAAAAAAAAAAAAGTTATCATTCTGGCTGCTTCATGGGAGACAGATGGAAGCAAGAAGGCTAGCTTAGAGTAATTGAGGTAAGCGATTAGTAGCTTAATATTGGCAGAGACAGGAAGTAAAGTGGATGGATTTGAGATGTTTTAGAAGCAAGAACCTCCAAACTTGCTGAAGAATTAGATATGAAGGTGAGGGAAATGTAGGAAACCAGGAAAAAGGTTAAGGTTTGAACAACCTTTTTGTTCAAAAAGGTGAATAACAGTGTCATGAGATGGAGAGTGGAATTCAGGGTGGAGGGGAGGAAAAGGTTTGAGGTGAAGGTAAGAATAGAGAATTCTTTGCAGCTCTGTTACGCGGGAGATTTCTGTTGTACACCTGACTGGAGATCCGAAGACTGGAGAAATAAAAGTAGGTGAAATTGGTTTGTAAAAGATAACGTAAAGCTATGGCAGGAGAGAAAAGTGGGAAGCCCAGCACCGGGCCACAAGGTGCTCTAATATTAGAGGTTCAGGATAGTGTGACAAGGAAATTGTCGTAGTACTTAATATACTGTAAGTGGAGGCCAAACACTGGGTATGAAATGCATTAGAGGAGGAATCAAAGATGACATAAACATGCTGAAAGCTGCAGCACTCTGGTACGTTAACTTTCTGCTGTGGTGAAAATAAAGATGAAAACCATTTTGTCTGAGTTAGCAAATACCATGGAAAAATAAATGAAGATCTTTATTCCATGAGGGTATTTATAACACATGACCGTCTCCGCATCACTGCTGCCCTCGTAAGCAGTTCTTCAGGTGCTGTGATTTGTCTAAGCATAGGGGTGCTCTGGGATGAGTTTGGGGGGATATACAGCACACCTTTGCTTATTCAAGATTTGGAGAGTCCTGTTTGTTAATACTGAGTCATTTCCCCAAAGATGGGGTGGGAATCTTATGTCTATGTGTACAATCTCTGGATTAGTTCTACAGAAGTGATGGTTCAGTCTAGTCAGTTCTTAGGAACCAAGCTCTTAGAAGTCTTCTAAGGGACTGCTCTCATGTTAATATGATAAGCCAGCTCTGCCACTTTCTGGCTATATGACCTGAGACGAGTTACCCAAGTTCTTCAAGTCTCAGTTTCCTCATTTATAAATGATGACAATACTTCACAAGCTTGTGATGAGCTTGAATGAGATACTATGTGCTGATTGACTAAGCCAGTGCCTCAATGAGTCGTTAGGAGATGCTCAATAAATCTTAGTCTCTTCTCTCTCTTTTCATCCCAGTAACACACTATAACACACTAAAACCCCAGGTAATTCTGATTCTGACCCCATTCACTACGTTACTTTTTGAATGTAAAAATTAAAAGTAAAATGTTATAGTTATAGGTCACTTCCTGAATCAGTGATCCTTTTTGTGAGCTGGCAGAGGGAAAATTGCCTAGGCAACTTCTACTGCTATTTCAATATGAGAAAGATTCTCAGTCTTGAGCAGCAGTCTTTCTCAGTCTGGGTAATTACCTCAGCATTGGTACGGTGCTCGTAACTTCCTATTTAAATTCTAGAATTTGAGTCTAGTATCTAAACTCAGTAAGAACAGAGAAACTTCCGATCAATTGCTTGCCAGATTTCCCTATTGTACACAGTTCAATAAATCTGTCGCAGAACCACTGCCATTTTTTTCCCATTTCATTTGTTAATTCAACCAGTATATAAGGAGGCCCTACTAGGTGCCCAACACAATGTAGACATGGGAGTGACCATGATAAGCAGGATGGACACAGTTCCTGAACTTACTCTTGCACAGGCCAAGGTTAACCCACCCGTTCCACTGGCAGAGAAGTGGATTTTCTCCTCTGCTCCATTCCCAAGAGGTCATCTACTTAGACGAAAATGCAACTTGTTTAAGGTTCCTGGAATTGTTTGGAAATATGAACTAAAGGTGATTGCCGTCTTTTCCCAGACAGCTTTCTCTTTAATTGAGGAATAGGATCTGCTTCCTTTGCGTGTGTATTTTTAATTATAAAAATAACACATGCTTGCTTTAAAATGTGTTAATCTCCCCCAAATGGGAAGCTTCTCTTCCTTGCCAGAAGAGAAGCTATTAACTGCTAGAATTTGGTGTCTACACTTCCCAGACATTTTTTCTAAGCAGATACAAATGCATATCTGTGCATACCCACCCCCATGTCCCATAGACACACAATGTTTTGCTTTTACGAAGATAATATCATACTGTTCTGTAACTTGATTTTTTTTCCACTTAGCAGTATGTCATGGACATATCATTTCAGCATATTAATATACCTACGCTTTTAGCACGTTACACAATAGTCATGGAATTACTCAGTCATGGTTATTTTTTTAACCATTCTTCTACCGATAGAACTTTGTTTCCAATTTATTGATATTAGAGACAATTATTTAGTAAATGTGCTTGTACATACATATTTTCTCATTTATGTGTGCTTATCTATAGACTAGAATTCCTCGAAGTGGAATTGCTCGGTCAAAGGGGTTGTGCGTTTTAAACTTTGATAATGTGAAATTGCCTTCAAGAAAGATGACACCCAATTTAGTTTCCTGTCAACACTATATGAGAATACTCACTTCCTTCCTCTCTGAATATTATCATTCTTAAGTTTGCCAGTCTGATAGGAAAAATGGAATTTCATTTTAGTTTGCAAACTTCTGGTTTCCACTCTGACACGTAAAAAGCCTGGAAAACACCATTCCCATACTTAGAAGGAAAAGCTGGACAAACTGAAAAATCAATGACTTTTCTTAGATCCATCACAGAATTGAAGTTTCAAGGTAAACCACACCCTGAAACCTGGAGAGACAGGTGCATCCAGAGAGATACAACAGAAGCCACTGGAGCGGTAAGGGTGGGACCACTTAATTTAACTAATAATTGTGATGAATTGCTGGAGGCTGAGTGTGGATTAGTGTGAGTGAGAAACACCTGGGGCCCCAATCATAGGAGGGCCCCACAGTTTCGAGGTCTTTTTCCCCCAGGAACCCCACTAAGTTCTCATGGTGAGGATCTGAGAAAAATCCCCTCCTCACCCTGGGGTAGGGGAGGTGGGTGGAGATGGGAAGAGTAGCAAAGGTATAAGCCTCCTGGATTCTTCTCCATAACAAAGGCCCACTCTCCAGGGACAACACTGAATCCTTATCCCACTTGGAGGCAGGGATTTCCACCCTACTCCAGCCCCTAGCCTTCCGGTCTCAACTAAAAAAAACCCCAAAATACAGTTAACAGGACACTGGGAATGGAGTATGACATGGGGGGATTGTCCTATATACTTAGTGAGGAGAGAGAGAAACACTTTTAAGACACAGGCCCACCAGAGATGGACTTAATCAGATTATAGAACACTTCCCTTCCCCACACCTTACTGCCTTTCCAATAAGCTTCCAATGGATTACAGCTGTAAGATCTGAAAAGCCCAAGGCTCTCTGAGTGGGAGTACAAAGGGAAGCCCAAAGCCAAGAGAGGATACAAAAATAAGGACACCAGAAGAATTTGAAGGCTGTGGAACTTATAACTACAACAAACATTAAACATAGCCTGACTCCAAGCCAGATTAACATAACTCCTTACACTAAAGGCCTATTTACCTCACTACCTATTACTGATACAACATATCTGGCTTTCAACCAAAAAAATTACAAGGCATACTAAAAGACAAGATAAAACACAGTCTGAAGACACAAAGCAAGCATCAGAACCAGATTCAGATATAATACAGATGTTGGAATTATCAAACAATGAATTCAAAATAACTATGATTAATATGTTTTAAAGCACTAATACAGGACTTCCCTGGTGGCACAGTGGTTAAGAATCCACCTGCCAATGCAAGGGACACGGGTTCAAGCCCTGGTCTGGGAAGATCCCACATGCCACAGAGCAACTAAGCCCATTTGCCACAACTACTGAGCCCTCATGCCACAACTACTGAAGCCCACGTGCCTAGAGCTCATGCTCTGCAACAAGAGAAGCCACTGCAATAAGAAGCCTGCGCACCACAACAAAAAGTAGCCCCTGCTCGCCCCAACTAGAGAAAGCCCATGCGCAGCAATGAAGACCCAACGCAGCCAAAATTAAATAAACAAAACACCCCCCACATTAAAAAAAAAAAGCACTAATACAAAGGTAAACAGCATGTAAAACCAATTCAGTAATGTCAGCAGAAAGGTGGAAACTATGAGACTAGGAAGGAAATACTAGAAATGAAAAACTGTAATGGAAATTAAGAATGTTTTCAGTGGGCTCATCTACTGGACACGGTGAGGAAAGAAACAGTGAATTTGAAGTAGCTCAATAGAAACTTCCCAAATTGAAACTCAAAGAGAAAAAACAATTTTAAAAAACAGAACATTCAAAAACTGTGGGACAATATAAAAAGGGCTAACGTGTGTGATTGGAATACTGGAAGGAGAAGGGAACAGGGCATAAACAAGATTTGAAATAATAATGTCAGAATTTTCCAAAATCAGTTATAGACAGCAAACCCCCACAGACACCAAGCAAGATAAAAAAGAAAAAAGAAAAATCAAAACCTAGGCATTTTATTTCCCACCTCTTTTATACCAGTGAAGCTTGGAATCCTGGCAATTTGTATTTTTTCTCTAAATTAACTGTTCATATTGTTTGACTATTTTTCTTATAGATTTACAGGAATATTTTATATATTATGTGTAGTAATCCTTTTTCTGTTATGTACATGGCAGGTATTTTCTCCCATAACTTTGTCTGTGGAGCCTTTAACCATACTCAAATATTTAAAATATTTTTGATCAATTTTGTCAATCTTTTTCTTTTTAAAAAAAAATTCTATTTATTTTGTTATTTATTTTAAAATTATTTTTATTTATTATTTATTTTTGGCTGGTTGGGTCTTCATTGCTGTGCATGGGCTGTCTCTAGTTGCAGCGAGCAGGAGCTACTTTTTGTTGTGGTGCACAGCCTTCTCATTGCAGTGGCTTCTTTTGTTGCTGAGCACAGGCTCTAGGCACGTGGGCTTCAGGAGTTGCAGCATGTGGGCTCAGTAGTTGCGGCTCACGGGCTCTAGAGCACAGGCTCAGTAGTTGTGGCGCACAAGCTTAGTTGCTCTGCAGCATGTGGGATCTTCCCAGACCAGGGCTTGAACCCATGTCCCCTGCACTGGCAGGCAGATTCTTAACCACTGCACCACCAGGGAAGTCCCTTCTTTTTCTTTCTTAATTTCTGGTTTTTATTTGCTTAGAGATGACCTATAACTTCCCCAAATTATAAAAAGATTCCTTTTTTTCTTTGAATACTTTTTTATATTCAACATATAGCTCTTTAATGTATATGGAATTCATTATTGTGTATGTTATGAAGTAAAGATATACTTTACTATTTTCTAATTAATAACAATTTTCTAATACCAATTAGCAAATAGTCTACTTTTTCCTCCATTAAAATGCCACCTTTATTATTGAAAGATACATATTGAAAATCCTATCCTTCATCTACCTATTTATGACAAACTATTTTTGGACCTTCAATTCCACTTTAGTGAACTATTGATTTATTTCTGTGCTAAAAATCACTTTTTATAATTACTATAGCTTTATATTATGTTTAAATGCTCTATTTGGTGAGGTAGGTCATTTTTCTTGTTCTGCTTTTTCAACTCTATCTTTGCTATTTTTACCCATTTGCCATTTAGAATGAGCATGTCAAATTTTATTTTTAAAAATGCTAATGGGGTTTTGATTGGAGTTGATTAAATTTAGATATTAATTTAGGAAAAAATCAACAGCTTTATAACCTTCAGTCTCTCCATCCAATAACACAGGCATTTCAGCCATTATTTAGCTCTTCCTTTATATCCTCTTGGGTAAGGTTTTATAGTTTTCTTCATATGGGTCTTGTGTACTTCTTTTAGG
Source organism: Physeter macrocephalus (assembly GCF_002837175.3). Taxonomy (NCBI): domain Eukaryota; kingdom Metazoa; phylum Chordata; class Mammalia; order Artiodactyla; family Physeteridae; genus Physeter; species Physeter macrocephalus. The sequence continues at coordinate 51,372,941 of NC_041214.2, read as the reverse complement.
TTTATTCTTTCTATAGCAGATAATCTGTATTGTTTTGTTGCTATTGTAATTGCAATTCTTCTAATTATAGTAAAGCTTTTTGTTTTTTGTATATTGATATAATATCTGGTCACATTAGTAAATTTTAACTCTTATTAGTTTTAATTTTTTTTCCAATTAATTGTCTTGGATTTCCTAAGTAGATTTTTATAATAACCACAAATGATAACTTTTCTATTTATTTCTACCATTTACATCTAATATCTTTTTCTTGCCTTATTACATTTACCCAACACATTATTAACTAGTAATGATAATCATACACATCCTTTTAAAAAAAATTAATAGGATTGCTTCTAGTATTTCACTATTATGAATAATATTTATTACAGTTTCTGATAAGAAAGTTTTCCTTCTAGTCTTAGCTTGCTAATAATGTTCAAAAGATACAAGCATTCATTTTTGATATGCTTTGAAGCATCTATTAAGATGATCATGTGGACTTTTTTTTTTAATCTATACATGTAATGGATTACTTTAACAGATTTCCTAACATGTTTAAACATTCTTGCATTCTTATGTAAACACTAGTTGGTTACAGTACAGTATTTTATTCTTCTAATGCATTTTGGTTTGCTATTATTTTATTTAAGACTTCTTAAATATCTGATTCATGAGTTGTATTGATGTCATCATTTTTTTTCTTCTTTCTTTCATTTTTTAAATTACTTTTTAAACTGAAGTATAGTTGATTTACAATGTGTCACTTTCAGGTGTACAGGAAAGTGATTCAGTTATAATATATATATATAAATATATATATATATATATAATTTTTCAGATTCTTTTCCCTTATAGGTTATTACAAAATACTGAGTATAGTTCTCTGTGCTATACAGTAGGTCCTTGTTGGTTATATATTTTATATATAGTAGTGTGTCTATGTTAATCCCAAATTCCTAATTTGTCCCTCCCCCGGCTTCCTCTTTGGTAACCATAAGTTTGTTTTCTATGTCTGTGGGTCTATTTCTGTTTTATATATAAGTTCATTCGTATCTTTTTTTTTTTAGATTCCACATATAAGCGATATCATGTGACATTTGCCTCCCTCTGTCTGACTTACTTCACTTAGTATGATCATCTCTAGGTCCATCCGTGTTGCTGAAAATAACATTATTTCATTCTTTCTTATGGCTGAGTAATATTCCATTTTATATATGTACCACATCTTCTTTATCCATTCCTCTGTCAATGGACATTTAGGCTGCTTCCGTGTCTTGGTTATTGTAAATAGTTCTGCAATGAACATTGGGGTGCATGTATCTTTTTGAATTATGGTTATTCCTAGATGCCTAGGAGTGGGATTGCTGGATCATATGGTAGGTCTATTTTTAATTTTTAAGGACCCTCCATACTGTTCTCCATAGTGGCTGTACCAATTTACATTCCCACCAAGAGTGTAGGAGCGTTCCTTTTTCTCCACACCCTCTTCAGCATTTATTATTTGTAGACTTTTTGATGATGGGCATTCTGACCTGTGTGAGGTGATACCTCACTGTATCTTTCTTTTTTTTTTTTTTAACTTGTATGTGTTTTGTACTAAGCTTAAGTATCAGGGTTATGTTGTCCTTATTCATTACATGGGATGTTTTCTCTCTTTGTCTTTGCTCTATAACAATTTAAATAACTAAGAAATTATCTGCTCCTTGAGGAAATAGTCTCTGGGGAACTGATATACTTACATATACTTATACCAATTTTTTCTTGTGTAATATTCAAGACTTTCTCACTGTTCTGAGCCTGCTAACGGTACCCCTTCTGGTTTCTTAGCTCTGTTGTTGATTATTCTAACTTTTTATATTTCTTGTGTTATTTCGATGAGATTTTGAGTAGGGTATTTGGTCAATCATCTTGAAAGGCTTTCTATCTTTTTGAATACTCTCAAACAGATCAAATAATAGAGAAATTATCTGTATCTTGAAGGCTTGCTAGGACTTGCCAGTGAACCATCTGAACCTGGGCCACCTCTTCGTCTATGATTTATTCTGGTGTACTTCTTCCTGAACTCATAAAAGTCAATCTGTCTGCTGGACTTGGGACTCATCTTTAGATATTGCCTCTCAAGAAGACCCACTTGATTTCACACATTCTACCCTTGGGGAAGAGTTTTATTTTGTTCTCCATTTTAGCAAACCCAGCCATGGCTTCTTATGTGTCTAGAATGGCAAAATCAGTCAACTGTTTTTCTATCTTAAGTGTCCCCTCTTGGTTCCACAGTGCATTTTTAACCAATATAAACAAAATATGAAGTGAGTGTAATTTAAAAAAATATATCAAATATTCGAAGTGAGTATTGTCCTGATAATTTAGACTACCAGACACATAAGCTGCACATTTAGTCAATGGTGGCTTTTGAAAGGAGGTTGGTTAGTCCACCTATACGTTTGATGTGTTCAGATCACATGTGTTTGAATATCTGACCATTAAGTCTTGCATTCCCTTGGAAGGAACAACCCGGAAGATTTTCTGCAGTGAGAGTTAATTCAACTCAAAGGTGAGTATCTCTTAAGGGATGAGGGGTTGAGAGTAAGAGATACAAAAAACAGCAATAAGAATAAAACCACCTCCAGAAATCAGGCTTACAGTACAAAATTTTTTTACTATAAGATTTATTTTATGCTGCAAATTCTTACATGTCCTCATTAAATGGATATACATTTGTCACAGGGAAAACAATATGACTGTTAAGAGAATGATGAAAGCTTAGTCTTAAGTAGGATGAGTTATGAAAAAAAAAAGAGTAAAAAAACATCCAGAAGGGTTTCATTCACCAAGAGATGAATCTTTCACAAGATTTAACTTTCACAATTTAGCAATTTGTATAATTGCTACAATTGCCACCAGGCCCTCATGCAAATCTTCTGATATTCCTAAATGAGAATTGCCAGCAGTTGCTTGTCAGTCATGTGCTGCTACATGACTTACCTAGTCTGAATTATATACAACATCTCAGTACCATACTCAAAAAGGACTGTTAAGCCTGTTAGCATCTTTCCTCAGGTCCAGAGAGTTTCAGGAATCTTTGAAGTTGATGGTGCAGTGGAGCAAAGCTTTCTGTTCAAAGGGCAGCATCTTCCAAAGCAAGCTGATTAAGTCTCATTCCAAGCACACCCTTTCCTTGTTGCTAAATTGAGCTCCATTCCTTTTCCCCACCATATCTGGGAAGATGCCATTCGGGGGGGATCTTCCCAAATAACACCCAACAGAGCTACATCTCCTATAGCAATTTTAATGACTGAGCATTAAGAGCCAGAGTCTAAACTGCACCCAGGAGCTCATGAAATCTGCTCTATGTGCCTGCTTATGGAACAAGGCAGGGGATTTTCTGTCTTAAGTAGCAAGGCACGCCATGCATCTGGAAGGAGAAGCAGGCCCTGAAATGTTTACAGCATGCTGCAGCTGAATGTTTTCTCTCTTCTTCAGAATATAAACTCTCTTCTTCAGAAGTTTTGATTTGTTTTCTTTGAATTTCAAAAATCCATACAGGGAGGGGAGACAAGTCAGGCAAGCAATTCCATAATGCTTCTTATGCGGGAGCCACTTTCTGACAGGCTGTTGTGTTTGCAGAGCTTTACTCTGCTGCATCACAAGGCATGGATATGAGCCTGTGAAAATCCCTGAAGTGGAGTGATGAGAATGGGGCAAAGAGGAAATAACCTTTTATCAAGTCTTAACTTAGGCCCAGAAACTGTGCCTGCACCAGTCCAGAACAGCAGAGAATGCCCTCTTTTTTTTTTAACCTCTAAATTTCTGTTTGTTTTTTTTTCTTAACCAAACCACAAAGAACCACAACCTTTCCCAAATGAATCACAGAAGATCCACGGTTCTCAGCATTTATTTTTAAATAATGTGTGTTGTCATATTATGGAGAGTCATAAATAGCATATATAAATCTAAAAATTCAGACATTAAAAAATGTGTAGCCTTCTATCCTTAATTCCAAGGAAATGTTGAGAGTTATTTATTTTTGAAGATCAGCATTATTTTGATGGCAACCTTTGGGGTTTTACTTTACTACTGAAAGACAGTGATTCATCTTGCCCTCACTAAGGCAAACCCAAGATAGGCTTGATGATTCTTTAAGAGGTAGAGTCAGGGACACTTGTTAGCAAACACTTTTCTAACTTGTCAGAGGCTAATTATTTTTGATGTGTGGTTCTTATCAAATACCTTCTAAAGACACTGCAATGTCTTTCCTGAATTTTTTCTTTGCAAGAGTATATTTCTAATAGCACATTCAATCTTATGTAATAGTTTCTCATTTGTATGAAAGTTGCTGTCTTTTGTATTTGCTTTTCTACTGTTTTCCATAGAAATCATTCTTGCCCTTCTGTGAGGAGTACAGGAGCCAAGGCTCTGATGTGACCCCTGGTAGTGAGAGCAGGTCCGCACAGATGTGGTACAGAGCTTCCCAGCTCCGAAACATGTGCGAGCACACAGAACTCTCTTTACTTTTCAGTCTCAGAATTAGTGGATTTATTGGACTGGTGCTGACATAAAAAATGAAATGAAACATCTGATTGTAACAGCTGCACAAAATTTGGACTCATGTAAACTGGTCTGACATCACACGTTCTGCATGTGAGTTCCATGAGTATTCTCCATATGGTGCTAATACAATAACATGCCGACAAAGTCCCTGTGGTTTATGGCATGATGAGCTCCAGAGCTGAGGAAATTAAGCCAGGAAGCCTACGCCATTTGCCGAATGGAGCTAGCTTTGGGTAATATCTCATTCTCACTGAGCTACTCAGGCTCACTAGGAGCAAGAAGCCATGCTGGGCATAGTACCAGCAGTAAGCTTTATGTTGGAGATTCTGGTCCCCTCTCCTTGGAAGGGGTGGGAGTGAGGTCTCACAATGTTTTTTTGCCTTACTCCATAGAAAAATAGATGTGGGAGTGTAAAGGAGTTGCCAAAGCCACCTTACTCTTTCCCGGCAGTCAGGAAAAGGCAGGTAGAAAGAGAGAAAGAGAACATAATGGCTCAACAGAAATCCTGGCGAGATCTAGCAATCCTTTGCTGGGGAGGCTGCAGTTCTGCCCAGGGCACACGGTGGCATTGATCAGATCAGTGACACCCCACACTGACCCACAGCTATAAACACAATCTGCACATGTTCTCTTTCTTCAGCTAAAGGCGGGCGGGGCAGGGGTGGCCGGGCATTTGGCAAGTGGTTCGTGTTGCTCTGACAGGCTGTACATGTGGCCTAGAAAAAATTCTGTCCTTATTTAATTTTTGAAAATGACTCAAAGACACTTGTTTATCTGTTGGCAGATTAACCTCACAGAGGATGACTTTTGGAAAATATTTAGCGGCAGTTTAGCTTTCCCTGTTTGCTCAGCATAATGCTGGATTGCTTCCCTCACCATCAGTTTCCAGGCTCAGAGAAAACACACTGCAAGTGTAGCATTGTAAACAGATTCGTCTGATAGACTTTCAAGGTCAATGAACTTATTGAATGCAGCACCTATTTACATGAGAGAATTCGTTAGTGGGTATATCAGGTTGGGGTCCCTCATATTTTAGAGCAGCACCTATTGACTGTATGTGATAGTCCGTTCTAGCTCTGTTGAGCACTAAATACACAGAGGCAGAAAGAGATCTCCCAGACTGAATTTCAAGAGTTGCAAGCGTGGAGACAGAGAATCTTTGGGCCCAAGTGAGGATTTTCATGGTCTGAGAAAGGGAAGGGAGAAAAAAAAAGGTAAGGATAGGAGAAATCTCAGATCAGGAGAGTAATGAACATTCTCAGATTGTTATAAAACATTTCAAAATACAAAAAGATCAGTGCTACCTAGCTAATTTTTTCCTCCAGTGAAACATATATTTAGTCTTCTTAAATCACAAGCAGAACAGAATTACATTAATAGAAAATCACTTCGTAAACAATTTTACTAAAATTTATTCATTCTGTAAAATTGGAAGCACCTGAGATTTTAATTGACACAAAACGTAGGTTAAAAGGTAAGCTTAATACTGGAATCATTGTGTAGTACACCGTAAGGTCAATTGTAAAATTCTCCTTTGTTTTGACCATCTATGCAATGGCTCTCCTCCATCATGATGGGCAATGTAGAGATGATTGTTAAAGAAAAGCAAATTAAAAAAAAAAAAAAAAGAAAAGCAAATAGGTTTATGAGGAATTCTGGTCTAATCTCCTGGGGCCCAAGGTGGTGGCTTAGAACCATCCCACTGCAGCTGGGATCAGAGAGTCTATTTGGGGTTCTATCTAGGTTCTAGACCATTCTCTAATTGCCCGACTGGACTTAAACAAACTATACAGTGTTAATGAACTGTGTGGCCACATCTGCCTCTGCCAGGCATACTACGGCCCTGATGCATGCTGTTAGGTCACCACACGTTAATTATCTTTCAGGTTTTCTGCACATTCTTTTCTAAACAAGGCAGCCCTGCCAACTTGTCAACAGGGCATTATTCTCTAAAAACGAAGTTACTTTCTTTTTGCTGGAGAATGCCCACAATGACTTTCTCAGAGATCTGGGAATAGAAACAAGATTGTACCTTTCACTGCCTCTTTAATTTAAAGGAGAAAAAAAAAAAATCTCTGTAAGCTAATATGCAGCTTCATTGGTTATTATAGTATTGCAAGCTTCTCTGATTTAAACCAGAGAACAGGAAATGTCACCTTCTCAGCTGGTAGAGAAGAAAAAAACATGCAGGTGGATGGTATGAAATTTAAGCAGACTTGGGAAAGAACTAATCCATGTTTAGAATTCTCCACTGGAGATGTGTTTTGACAGTTCTCTGGTGGTTTCCTGTTTTGGTTTGCCCACTTCATGTTAATGCATGAGGCAGCATGATATAGCTGAAAAATCATGGGTTTTGAGGTCAAGTGTCCCACTCCTGTCACTTTCAGCTAGGCTAGTCACCTATTTCTCTGAGCTTCAGGTTATAAATCTGATAATTCGGGTAATAATACTTAATGAATTGCTGTGAGAAGTAAAATGATAATGAATATAGAAGTGCTTTATATTGCTGCCTGCTACTTGCTAGCTGTGTGACTTTGTGCAAATTACTTAATCTCTATGCCTAGATTTTGTCATCTATGAAATGGGGTTAAACCCCTGAGTTGTGGTGAGGATTACATAAGTTAATACATGTAAAGTGCTTAGAATAGTGCCTAGCATACAGTATGCTACTACATACTTAGCTCTAAATGTTTTCTGTTATTTCTATTTATCAGGTGATATAGATATGTTACTTATTTTTTCAGGTGTACTTCACTTTATACTAATTTAAATACAGAAGAATCTATATTTATAATTCAATTATTACTGAGTATTTTGTGCAGAGCACTAAGATAAGTGCTGTATATGAATATAAATTAGGGGGATAGTTATCTATGTTGCAAAAGGGAATAGCAATGGGCTTGAGGACACGGGGAGGGGGAAGGGTAAGCTGGGACAAAGTGAGACAGTGGCATGAACGTATATACACTACCAAACGTAAAACAGATAGCTAGTGGGAAGTAGCCGCATAGCACAGGGAGATCAGCTCAGTGCTTTGTGACCACCTAGAGGGGTGGGATAGGGAGGGTGGGAGGGAGGGAGACGCAAGAGGGAAGAGATATAGGAACATATGTATATGTATAACTGATCCACTTTGTTATAAAGCAGAAACTAACACACCATTGTAAAGCAATTATACTCCAATAAAGATGTTAAAAAAAGAAAAAGGGGGAATAGCAAGGCAGTGCTTCAATTCAAGAATTCACTTTGACAGTACCCACTATTGTTTTCAACACAACTTGAAGTACAGAAGACATGTAACACATCCTTCAAGGAGTGTTTTAAATATATTTTTATTATTCTAATATTAATGCATGGTCATTGTGGAAAATTTTAGAAAATACTGATAAGCAATAATAATAATTATTATTATAACAATAGTAATAAAATGAAATCTAAATCACCTATATTGCCACCACCAAGAGTTAGATATTTCTCACACTTTTGTTTAAATTATTTTGGTGTGTGTGTGTGTGTGTGTGTGTGTGTGTAGGTGTACACAAAATTAGAATCATACAGCTTTTAAAAATTTAATAAATCATAAACATCTTTCCATGTTACTAAATATTCTTCTCTTTTCATTATTATTAAAAAAAATTTTTTTTGAAACAGCTTTGGATCTAAAGAAGAATGGTAAAAATAGTGCAGAGCTATTTCTACTTAAATATTTGTCTACTCTTTTTAGCATACTTTGGTGGATCTTGCCTTCAGCAACGATTACTGTGGTATTTTAATGGTGATTTTCTATTTCCCTCATGTCCCTTCTGTATTTATTTATCGGTATTCTTCTCTGAGGAAGAGCTGTTCCTTCTCTCCCATATATTTATTTAATCATTTATATCCATGTGGACTCATGAACATTTATTTTATTCTTTTTGTTAAAATCTAATATTGTACTATTGCTTTTTATTTTGTTGTTCAAATTGTTCCAGCTTTGATTATTGGGAGCTCTTTCAGATTGGTTCCTATGCACTTTTTGTACTGCCTACATTCAAACGCCACATATGCTCCAGGATCATCAACTACCTTCGCCCCTGGAATCAAACAGTTCTCCAAAGATCCCTGATCTCTTATATTGGAGGGTGGTATTTAGAAACCAATACCATCAGGAGTTAGGTGTTCACCTTGTTACTGAGGTGTCGCTATTTCTAACCCCTCTCAGTAGATAGAGCCAAGAATGTGTGTGTGTGTGTGTGTGTGTGTGTGTGTGTAAGTATACATTAACTCATGCATACACACATATCTATAGATCTGTACCAATTTATCTGTATATATTTAAAACTTTTTCAAATTTAACATTGAAAACATGGGGCATATTGATACCTTTGAATCCAGTTGAGCACCACAGGAGTCATCACAGCCTTCCCTGTTTTCTTATGTGTTCTTTCTCCAATAGTGAGAGACCTGACTCTGATTATCTACAATATATTTAGCTATTTGTTTAATCCAACTATACAAAATAAGTAGTGTCAATTCGTAGCCCATCCCCCTGTGAGAAACAACTGAAGTGCATTGTTTGTGTACTTTAGCCTTGCATCAAATCAAAACACTGTTTATCTAAAGTTACATAGGTTGGCTCCTTTTCTCCCCATCCCCCTTCAGTGTGCTTATGTGATCCATTTATAATAAGTTAAATGCATTTGTCACAATTTGCATTCCACCTTTTCTCCCACATCCTGGTAGATTTTTTTTTTTTTTTACCTGTAGTAAAATTCACTTTTTGTGCTGTATGTTTGTTTCTATCAGGTTTGGCAAATGCATAGAGTAGTATTATCAACCATCATTCTATACACAGTTGCATCAACCCAAAGTTTCTCCTGCTATTCCTGTAGAGACAACTCCCACGGCCCCTGATCTATCAGCTACTCGTTGGTTTTCCTCCTTACAATCTTGCCCTTTCCAGAGTGCCATGTGAATAGAACCCAACAATTCTGGGTCTGGCTTCTTTCACCTTGTAAGATGCAGGTAAGATTCATGCACGCTATTTTGTGAATCAGTAGTTCATTCTATTCTATTGCTGAAAGTATTCTATTATGTACCACAGTTTGTAGAACATCTAGGTTGTTTCCAATTTTAAAGCAGCTATGAATATTTACTTACAGGTTTTGGTACGAACGTTTTCTTTTCTTTTGGATGCACACCTGAGAGTGGGATTGCTGGGTCACGTGGTAGGTATATGTTTACCTTTATAAGAAACAGCCAAACTTTCACAAAGTGGCTGTGCCATGTTGCATCCTCATCAGCACTTGGTATTGCCAGGTTTTTTACATTTTAAATATTCTAATAGGCATATTGTGGTACCTTATTGTGGTTTTAATTTATATTTCCCTAATGATTAATGATGGTGAGCGTTTTTCTTATGCTTGTTTTTCATCTGAATATGTTCTTAGGTAAAGTATACGTTCAGCTCTTTTCCTGTTTTAAAACATTGGGTTGTTTTCTGATTGTTAGGATTTATGAGTTCTTTATATATTCTGGATATAAGTCCTTTGTCAAATATGATTTTAAAATATTTTCTCCCAGTTTGTGACTTACCTTTTCATTCTCTTAATCAAAAGCAGAAGTTTTTACAGAGAAAATTTTTTTATTTTAATACAGTCCAGTTTATTAACTGTTTTTTCTTTCATGGATCATGACTTTGTTGTTGTATCTTAAAAACTCTTTGCCTAACTCAGGCTTCCTCAATGGTGGCACTATTAACATTTTGGACTGGATAATTCTTTGCTGTGAGGGTCTGTTCTGTGCATTGTAGAACGTTTAGCAGCATCCCTGGCCTCTACCCTTTAGGTGCCTGTAGAACTCCCTCCTCCCCCACCTCTGCCACCTATTCATGATGATCAAAAACGTTCTAGACATTGCCAAATGTCCCCTGGCATATAAAGGTGACTTTGTTCCAAATCACTGGCCTAATCCAAGGCCATGCACATCATTTTCTCCTGTGTTTTCCTTGAGAAGGCTTTTGGTTTTATGTTTTATATTTTAGGTCTATGATTCATTTTAAGTTAATTTTTGTGTGAGGTATGAGATACAGGCTGAGGAGTTTTTTTTCCCTTTGCATATGGACATTCAGTTGTTCTAGAACCATTTGTTTGAAGAGACTGTCTTCTCTATTGAATTGTAGTTGGCTTACTGTCAAAACTCAGTTGACTGTATTTATGTGGTTTTATTTCTGGTCTCTCTCTTCTGTTCCATTGATCTATGTGTCTCTCCTTTCTCCATAACCACTATATTGATTACTATAGCATTACAGTAACACTGAATTACATAGTGTGAGTCCTCCAACTTTGTTATTCTTTTTCAAAATTTTTTGGCATTTCTCGTTCTTTTGCTTTTCCATATAAACTTTAAAACCACCATGTCAATACCTATGTACAAGCCTGCTGGATTTTTTCATTGGAATTGCATTGAATCTATATAATGAATTGGGGAGATGTAACATCTTAATAATATTAAATCTTCTAATCCAAGAACATGATCTGTTTCTCCATTAGTTTGGGTCTTCTTACTTTTTTTTCCTTTAGTATTTTGTTCTTTGCATCATGCAGAACCCACATAATTTTTTATATTTATACCTAAGTTGGGTTTTTTGGCACAATTGTAAATGGTATTGTTATTTTAATTTTGAATTTCAACTGTTCAGTGTTAGTGTATAGAAATACCATGGTTTTGTTTGCACTGACTTTGTATCCTGAGACTTTATTAAACTCATTTAGTTGTTCTAAGAGCTTTTGTGTAGATTATTTGGAAGTTTCTACATGGATATTTTGAACTGGATAATTCTTTGTTGTGGGAGGCTGTGGATAGATGACGTGCCTTTTATTTTATTTCCATGTCTTGTCTTATTGTAATGGCTAGGAGTCCCCGTATGATGTTAAATAGGTGTAGTGAAAGTGGATATCTTTTGCCTTTTTCTCTATCTTAGAGGTAAAGTATCGAGTCTTTAACTATTTAGTATGATGTTAGGCAAAGGCTTTTTGTAGATGTCTTTTATTAGGTTTCGGAAGTTTCTCTAACTAGTTTGCTGAGGGTTTTAATCATGAATGGGGGTAGAATTTTGTCAAATGCTTTTCTTGCATCTATTTTCTTCTTTAGTCTGTTATTACGGTGCCTTACATTGACTGATTTTCAAATATCGAGCCAGTGTTACATTCCTGTGAGCAATGCTACTTGGCCATGATGTATTATCTTTTTTATATTCTCTGCATTAAATTTGCTAACATTTTGGTAAGAATTATTTTTCATCTGTGTTCATGAAGGATGTTGCTATGTAGTTTTCTTCTTTCATGATGTTTTTTTTGGCCTTGGTATAAGGGCAATTCTGGTGTCATTTCTGTTTTCTGAAAAAACTGTTAAATTTATATTATTTATTTCTTATATGTTTGATAGAATTCACTGTTGAATTCTATCTATTCTATCTATTTGGGCCTGGAGATTTCTTTTTGGAAGGTTTTTAAAGTACAAATTAAATTTCTTTAATAGATATAAGACTTCCGATTTATCTAGTTTCTTCTTGAGTGAGCTTTAGTAATTTGTATCTTTCCTGGATTCCATTTCATATAAGTTGTTAAATTTCTGGGCATAGAGTTGTTCATAATATACCCTTATAATCTTGTTAATATTTGTAGGGTCTGTAATGATATCCCCTCTTTTGTTCCTGACGTTGGTAATTTATATCTTTTCTCTTTTTTTCTTAGTCAGTCTGGCCAAAGGTTTATCAATTTTGTCAGTCTTTTCAAAGAATCAGCTTTTGATTTCATTAATATTTCTTCATTGTTTTCTGTTTTTAATTTCGTTGATTTCTGTTTTAATTTTTGTTATTTTCTTTCCTCAGCTTAACTTAAGTGTATTTTGCTCTTCTTTTCTAGTTTATAAAGGTGGAAGCCTAGATTATTGATTTGAGAGCTTTTTTCTCTTCTAAGCATTTAATTCCTAAATTTCTCTCTAAGCACTACTGCAGCTGCATTCCATATGTTTTGATATGTTGTGTTTTTATTTTCTTTCAGTCAAAACTTTTAATTTTATTTTATTATTATTTTTTTTTTGCGGTACGCGAGTCTCTCACTGTTGTGGCCTCTCCCGTTGTGGAGTACAGGCTCCGGACGTGCAGGCTCAGCGGCCATGGCTCACGGGCCCAGCCGCTCCGCGGCATGTGGGATCCTCCCGGACCGGGGCATGAGCCCGTGTCCCCTGCATTGGCAGGCAGACTCTCAACCACTGCGCCACCAGGGAAGCCCCCAGTCAAAACTTTTTTAATCCCTTGAGACTTTCTCTTTGGTTCATAGATTATTAGAAGAGGGTTGTTTAATTTCCAATATTTGGGGATTTTTCCAGATACCTTTATGTTATTGATTTCTAGTTTAATTCCATTATGGTCTGGGAACATACTTTGAGTGGTTTCTATATTTTAAACTTTGTCTTATTTCACAGAATATGGTACATATTGGCGAATGTTCCATGTGTAGTTGAAAAGAAACTGTATTCTGCTGTTGTTGGGTGGAGTGTTCTATATCTGTCAATTTGGTCTGATTGTTAATCGTGTTGTTCAGGTCTTCTATTTCCATGATAATTATCTGTCTACTTCTTCTATTAGTTACTGAGAGGTAATTGTATATGTCCCCTTTCAGATCCATCAATTTTTGCCTCATGTCTATTGAAGCTGCGCTGTTAGGTGCGTTCACAAGTTAATTGGTTACATTTTCTTGGAAAACTAAACGTTTTATCATTATGTAGTATACCTCTCTATCCCTGAAAATATCTCTTGCTTTGAAGTTTTCTTTGATAACATAGCTACTCCAGCTTTTTTTTCTTTTTGTGATTAGTGTTTGCATGGCATATTTTTCTTCATTTGTCCTTTTACTTTTAACCAATCTGTCTTTATAATTAATGTGAGTTCACTTGTCCCCTTTGTCCTTTTCTTCTTTTCCTGCCTTCTCTTGTGTTAATTGAGAATGTTTTATTATTCTGTTTCATCTCCCCTGTTGACTTATTACTCATTCCTCTTTAAAAAATATTTTTAGTGGTCTCTCTAGGGTTTGCAATATACACCTTTAATTAATCTGGCCTGCCTTCAAATATTATACTCTTTTATGTGTTGTGTAAGGACCTAGCAGAAATATAATATCAATTCCTCCCTTCTATCCTTTGTGCTATTATTTTCATGCCTTTCATGTTTACCTGTGCTATGAACACAGACTACATTGCCCCATCATTGTTTCCAACATTGAAAAGTTATCTTTTAGAGCAATCAAAAATAAGAAAAGAAATGAATTTTATTTTGTCTTCATTTATTTATTCCATTTACAAGGTCTTCATTTCTCTGTGTGGATCCAAGCTTCAGTCCAATATCATATTCTTTTTGCATGAAGAACTTCCTTTAACATTTCTTATAGAGTAGGTTTTCTAGTAATAAATTCCCTCAGTTTTTGTAAGTCAGAAAAAGTATTTTTCTTTTTTGAAAGACATTTTTGCTGGGTATAGGATTCTGGGTTGACAGGTTTTTGTTTTGTTCTTTTAGTACTTTAGAGATGTCACTTCACTGTCTTCTGGCTTGCACTGGTTCTACTGCAACTCTTTTCTTTGTTCCCCTGTATGTAATGTTTCTTTTTCTGTGGCTTCCTTTAATATTTTTTTCTTTGTCATTGGTTTTCAGCAGTTTGAATCTCATGATATGGCCAGGTGTGTTGTATCATCCTACTTTTATGCCCTCTGAACTTCTTGGATCTGTGGTTTAGTGTTTAAATTAAGTTTAGATAACTCTTGGTCATTATTTCTTCAGATGTATCTTGTGCCCCCCTCTCTCTCTTCTACTTCTAGGATTCCAATTATGCATATGTTAGAATATTTAATAATGTCCTGTAACTCTTGGGTATTATGCTCTGTTTTTCCTCCCACTCTTTTTTCTCTTTGTGTTTCATTCTTGGTAATTTACATTGACCTACCCTCCAGTTCACTGATTCATGCCCCATCTGTCTGAGTTTATTAATGAAACTGTCTAAGGCATCCTTTTCTCTATTATTGTGTTTTTCATTTCCACCATTTTGATTTGATATGATTCTTTCTCATAGTTTCTGTCTCTCTGCTTAAATTAACCATCTGATCTTACATGTTGTCCACCTTTTTCATTAGGGCCATTAGCATATTAATTATAGCTATTTAAAATTCCCTGCAGATAGTTCCAACATCTGTATCATAACTGTATCTGGTTCCAATGTTTGCTTTGTTTCTTTGGAGTGTATTTTTTCTTGCCTTTTCATATGCCTGGTAATTTTCTGTTGAAAGCTGATCATCTTGTGTAGGTTAGTAGAGACTTGAGTAAGTAGTTTTTAAGCCTTAATATGAGGGTACCTTCCTTCTGTTAGCCTTTAATGTAGTGGCTTGAAGCATTCTAGGTTTGGATTGCTATGCTTATCCCCAATGCATCACAGGCTTCAAATTCTTATAGAGATACCTAGTGATTAGGTTGGAAATGAATTTACCAGAACAATGTCTGTTTGATTCTGAATTTTAGGTGTTCTCTTTGCCTTGTACCTCAGCAAGAGTTTCTTTGCTTGCTCTTATTTTTCTCCCATCTCTCTCTCAGTAGTATTCTACTGTTATTTGTTATTCAAGTAACTTGTTATTGCTGGCTTGCAGTGGGGGAAGTGTGGTGTGGGAATCTATTCTCTGTGTTCTGAATAAGCCTCAGTCTTAGGCCTGCACCATATAGGATATGGCCTTTCAGTTCTCTTACCCTACCCCGGCTGTGTTTGTGGGCCCAGTGTGTAATCCTATCCCTCCCTGATTTTTTCCTTTGTCTCCTTTCACCCATTTGCAATGAGTTTTCTCCAATGCCCTAAGGGCAGCAGTGCTTGGTGCACTTTCCTTCTGCAGATTAAGGCTTTTTTTTCCCTATTGGAAGTAGAAGAGATGGATCCAGGAAGTATTTCTTGCCCCTCCCACAAAATGACTCTACCACTCTCCTAGGTCTTCAACATGATGGATCTAACTTAGGGCTCTTTCCGATCTTTTCTGTGAGCATCTGTAAAGGTTGTGGAGAAAGAGCCTGAAAGAAGTATAGAATCCCATAAATTCTGTGGCCCTCAGGGGTTTCACACTTGTCTGTCAGCCTGTATTCCATCTTCACCAACTTATCAGCTGTTTTATTTGAACTCACTTACTGGTGTCTGGTGGCATCTACCCCAAGTGAGTACTTTGCATTCCCTTTCTCTCTGCAGACATTATCCCTTCTTAGGATTTAGATCTGTTGTTTGCTTTGCAACTTCAGCTCTTTGATAAGTTAACATAGAAAAGTTGTGATTTTGAAGATAATCTAATTACTCTCATTGGAAGAGTAAGAGTGATGCTCCTTCTAGCTCTTTACATCCTTCCCTTTCATTTTAATGACCAAACTGTATTCCATTAAATGAATACGTAATCTGTTTTTTAAAACCAATCCCAGTCCCTTATATTGTACTTTTAGGCAATTTTCCATTTTTTGCTATTATAAACAAGGTTGTGTCCCCCTTCTAGGTAAATCTATCTTTGATTATTTACTTTCTAGTCATTTACAACCTAAAGAGAAAACAGACAGGCATATCAGGAACAATTAAGTAATGATGTAAGGTATGATAAAATGAATGCCCAAAATAGCATTCTAGGATGCAATAATAATGAGTTATAATGGAATTATAATTATAATGGAATTATAATGGTGTCTCACATCACTCACATTGTTAAGTGCAGAACTTAACAATATTCTTCACACTTATTAAACATTTTGATCTTAACAATAATGCCCCATTTTCCTTATTAGGAAAATAAGAACTAGAGAACTTCAGAGGGTTAACTCAGGGCCACACAGCTATTAAGTAATGGAGCTGGGACTCGACTCAGTATCTTAGAGAAAGTCTTCATGAAAGAGGAGATGAGCCTGAACTGAACCTTGATAGATGGGTAGCTTAACAATAGGCAAAGACAGAAGACATCTCCTGATGAGAAGGCAATGTTAATGAGGAGACACACCCCTGCAGAATTTATATACATCTGTGCAATCTACAGAAGCACATGTTAAGATTGAAAAAGCCTTGGACTATTGAATTCTGTCACCGATGTGTTTCTTGTTCTCATTTTAGAATAAATGATATCCATATCAGATTATCTAGGTGATTAGCACAATGGATCTGACCTGAAAGTAGGAAGCCTTCAGCTCAGCTGTTCCCTGAATCTGACTGATTTAGTCACATGCTCCACCCAACCCAGGAAGGGAGCCAGGCTCTGCTTCACTCAACCAAAGAGTGTTCAGTGTTTGGGTGGAAAGGAAGATACATTCCAGCTGTCTCCAAAAATGAAGAAAATCAGAAGATGGTTTTTGCCCCCTTCTTCAGTGAAATAAACTTGACCTTCTGGTAGGAGAAACTTAAATCGGAAATGGTTTAACCGAATCACAACAGGAAACAGCTCTGGTTACAGCCCAGCTTGCTTAGGTCCTAATGGGTGAAGAGGGCATCCCATCCCTACTTCCTGAAACTCTGGTTATAGCAGGTAGTTGTCCTAAGGGGCCTTGACAAAGGGTGTCGGACTTTGCCTTTGGGATTTCTGCTGTCAGAACTGCCTGAAGAAGAATGAATATTTGCCACAGGAAGAAGCAATAATCCAATAATTGGGAACCCTGTCTCTAAATGTAGTTAATTTCTATTTAATTAGCCAGTAACTACATTTAAAATAAAGAAGAGTTGGTAATCAAAAACAGGAGGATAAAGGATGAGCAATTGTGCAACAAGATAGAATGACTAGGCCAAAACAAAGTTGGGGGAAAGTGAGAGACACGATGCTTCAGAGAAAACATGGTTGGGAGCAGAGTGATTGTCGACAAGCAGCTGTGGGCCTCATAAAGATTTATATCAGCTTTTCCTTGTGTTTGTTAGCCATCAATAAACTGATTTTAATCACCAAGTGAGCTTTTATTGTAAAGCATTTGTTCCTTTATTAAATAAAAGTTAAAAGCACATATAAATGGCAATTTTAAAACTGTCAGGTGGAATAAGCGTTTCACACATCCTGGTACATCCTTGGTGACAGAGGTACAGCTCGGACTGGTTTCCAGAAAAGTCTGGAAACTCAGCTCTCAGGGCACTTGCTGACCCCCTGGCTGCTGGAGGTATAGGTTTGCAGGCAAAGGGGCCGCTCCCCTCGGGGAAGAATGTGGAATCCACAGAGCTGGGGCGAGGTGCCTCTCTCTGCCAACCCATCCCCTGCGTTTGTAATCCCTGCCTTTCTGCACCACCCAAGATGTACTGCTGTGTTTTGTAAAGACTCATTCCTTCCCTGTGCTATTCCTCATTGGGGGTGGGGGAGAGGCGGAGGGGGGGGGAGGGAGGGAGAGAGAGAGAGAGAGAGAGAGAGAATGAAGAAGGGAAGGGCAGAGAGAGAGAATGAAGAAGAGAAGGGCAAGGGGCCATGAGAAGAGATGAGAATAGCTTGAATCTGGGGCCCCAGGCTGTGAGTGAGCTTCAAATTGAGTTTTTCTTTTCAGCAGACATTTTCTAATTAAACTTTAAACCCAAACTCTTGTTCCACCTTTCTCCAAAATGCAAGATGTCTCCCTCCTAGTTAGCATGAAATGATTTCTTCTTTTTCCTTCATTAGAAACCGAAATTGATCTTCTTTAAAGATAAAAATTTCATTTGGAACCAGTGCATTTTCATCAGAGCAACTAAAAAGCCCTGTGAGAATCAGCTCAGAAGAAGGAAGGTGCATGAGTGTCACGATAAGTAGCACTCCTCATCAGACCTGCTGTCCAGGGATGTTAAAGTGCTTTTTAAAATGGGGACAAATAAGGCCACTCAGCTTTTACTGTTTTCTAAGAGCCTTAGCTAAATTAATCATGGCACAGAATAACCCTTACTGTAAGGTAAAATAATGATTCCGGGTATTTTGAAAGCAATCGCTGATCCACAAAGAGGGAGGTAACATCTCCTCGAACCAAGATTAAAACTCCACTCCCTTCCTGTCATCAAAGGCCGCTTGTTTGTATCCGAGCGGGGCCTTGGGAGAGCCAGGCGCTGGGTCGGAGCAGCTGCAGCCACAGAAATGGGAAGCCATGCACCACTGAGGCTCTGGAAATGCAGACTCCAGGTGGAGACTGTTGAGGTTTTGTTTACTAATTACATATTCTCTCTGTAAGTGGTCAGGCATCAGCCGGGCTTCCTGCTCAGGGACTCAACCCAGCCCAGGCCTATCCAGGGGGAGCTGGCTGCTCCCGCGGGCCTGGGCCACCCACAAACTGGCACTCTATGCACATGGAGGCCAGCTCCCCTCCTGCATTAGCTACAGTGTGGATTCCTGGTCACATCTGCACAGCCAGAGTGAAAGCCTGTAATTTCCATAGAATCCAGTTCTTTTGAGTCAGAGCTACAGATAAGTGTTTGTTTTATTTTTCTTTTCAAGGTGATTACACATCCTTTGGTTGTGGGGAAGCCTGGGCTATCACGAAGGGAAGAGGCTGGGTGAATTATTTAAAAAGTATGCTGAGAAGGCCTTCGAATCGCTGTGTAGGAGGGATGGAGTGCCTCCCTCATCTGGGGGCCTCTCTGAGGAAAAGCAGAGGGGACCCCAGGAGGCTTGTTGGAAGACAGTTTAATTCGGAAAATAAAGCAGCACTTCACCTCCCATGTGCTGGGTAGGGAATTGTAAAACAGGACACAGTCAAAATAGGCATTAAGGCCAAACCGAAGTCAGCCCAAAGCTAGGCCGTGCATTCCCAGGAACCTGCTGGGCTGTGTTATTTGCATACATCAGTCTCCAGTCTCCATTGTCTCCCACAGGAAGAACTTGTTCCATTCCATTAAAGATGCCTGAATATTTTATTGACTAAAAACAAGGCCTGAGCCGGATGGTAAACAAGTTTGGAGTGCTGTTTTTGAGTTGTGTTTATGTTTTATACATGGGGCAGTTTTCAATATTTTTTTTAATTCAAAACATTCCAGAAATTCTGCAGCTTGAGGGGACAACCACTACAAAAGTTTCAGAGCAACATTTGGACACTTTCAAGATTACTTCAGGGACTTTAACGGTGAGAAACAAGAAGGGAAAACTTTCATTAACGAAAACATTTTAGCAGCTGTATACAGAGATCAAAACCAAGGGCAGGCATTCCAAATTCACACTGTGAAGCGCCTACAAAAAGATTCTTCTGTCAGCTTTCACAATATGGAGACTTCATCTTTTCATCTCATCAAATAAAAATATGCCCCAATTCCCGAGTAGGTATTCAGTTCATACAAGGGAGCGGGGGAGGTGTTCTCATTCCACAAACGCTCTGCACACTCATCCAGTCAAAGATCCCCGTGGTCTAGGCTAGTGAGAGAAAGGGGTGCCCTCTGCCTGGCTGCAGCTTCGCAGGGATCAGCTTTCGCAGATGCAGGCAGGAGAACAAAGGGCAGGCTTCATCTGCCCGCGCCCCACAGGCCCCTGTGCAGGGGGAGCGTCATTCCAATGCCCATCACATGGCCTCTGTGGCATAAAAGCCCTTTAATAATTCTGATTTTGAATATCAAATTGAAATGAAAAGTGCGTTTAGGAAGGATGGGCTGTATCCACACTGAAGAGCGTGTTCTATGCAAACAGGTTGAGCAGGCGCTGTGGCTCTCAACTTGGCTGCACGTTGCACCACCTGCTCTAAAATGTACTGATGCTGCCACCCTCCCCCACTCCTAGAGTATGATTTAACTGACCTCAGGTGTGGCCTGGGCATCAGGATTTTTAAAGTTCCAGGTGATTCTAAGGAGCCAGCGTGGGAAGAGCTATAGAGTGATTGAGGGCAGCACTTGAGGCCTCTCCATAATCTAGCCCCAGCCAAACTTTTTGACCTTTTCTTTCTCCACCTCTGCCTCAGCCTATACATGAGACCCAGAGAGAGACCTTCTCACTGTGCCCGAATGTACTTTGTCCATTCATATTTCCATGCTTTTATGCACCCACATTTTCTCACTCTGGGCACCAAAGAAAGCCCAGCTAAATGTCCTTCTCTGTACAACCTTCCCTACCTGTCCCTTGTCCCTCGATCACAGTACATAGCTTTATTAGAGCATTTCTCACATTATATTAACATCATCTGCTTGTAGATCTGCCTGCTCTCCCTCCCCAGCAGAATGTGGACTGTAATTTCAACAATAAGCACCGGACTTGGCAGGGTAGAGGTTTCTATTTCTATGAATGTTTATTGAATGAATGAATGAATGAATGAGTGAATGAATGAATGCCAATCTTGATATTGTTGATGTTTGATCACATTGAACCCAATTCTCTAACCATGGTCACCTAGGAGACTAAGTAATTTGGAAGTGGGCAATCTATATTTTTGCAAATCAAAGTGGGGTTCTTCGACCAGTGGTTGGCTACATTATCTGAGCACTTGTTACAAATGTAGAATTTGCATTTTAATAAGATCCCGGGGTAATTCATATGCACAGCACAGTTTGAGCTATATTTTTAAACAGCTTCCCAGGTGATTTCTACATAGCCAGTCTGCCAGCCAGCATTGGGACCCACTGTTCTAGACTTCCATGTACTGAATGTAGTGAACCCTGTGTGATTGCCTACTGGTTGCCTCTATTCTCTCTTTTCCCTTCCTAACAAAGCCCTGATTTCGTTCAGTTATCAGCCCTTCACCTGTCAAGCCTGTGCCTCAGGGAAGCTTGACCCCACCTGAGAAGTGGACCTGATTGGTCAAAGGCACAACCCATCCTTCTGGCCAGGGATGGGTTCAGGAATGGACATGAGACCAGATTCAGGTCAATGAAATATGAGGGGAAGTAGGCTAGGGCAATCTAGAAAAAGTTTTCAGTTTCCTAAGAGAAAGCCACAAATGGGAAAAAAAAATCTCCCTTCTTCAGAGAGATTTGTTGTTTATGCTTGTTCTTTATGTTCATTTCCCATTTCTTCACATAGAATATTTAAAAGATATGAACCTAAAGGTCAAGATTTAATACAATGAATAATGTTAATGGCTTTGTCAAGGACATTCTTAAATGAAACTGGTAGGGTTTTTTTGGTACTTCGAGTGTGTGGCAGTGAATGCAATAACTGCTAGTATAGTTTGGTACCACTGCCTGGACTTGAGCTAAAACGCCAGTGGTTTTCTCCATCATGGGTTGTGTATCATCAGTGTAAATGTCAACACAGTGAACAAGACAAATGGCATCTTATTGGGTGGGCCAAAATGTTTGTTCAGTTTTTTTCCGTAAGATGGCTCTAGTACCACCTAGTTGTCTTTAACTTCATTTGAAACAATTTCATTAGATTGTATGTGACAGCTGTCATATCAATGTGCATTTAAAAAAAGACCTATCTAAATTGGTGAACTTTTGTGTTTTAATTTTAATATTGAAGATGGAAGAAAAAAAGCATCATTTTCGGCATATTATGTTTATTATTTCAAGAAAGGTAAAAACGCAACTGAAATGCATAAAAAGATTTGTGCAGTGTATGGAGAAGGTGCTGCGACTGATCAAACGTGTCAAAAGTGGTTTGCGAAGTTTCGTGCTGGAGATTTCTTGCTGGATGATGCTCCACGGTCGAGTAGACCAATTGAAGTTGACAGCGATCAAATTGAGACATTAATTGAGAACAATCAACGTTATACCACATGGGAGATAGCCGACATACTCAAAATATCCAAATCAAGTGTTGAAAATCATTTGCACTAGCTTGGTTATGTGAATCGCTTTGATGTTTGGGTTCAACATAAGTTAAGTGAAGAAAACCTTCTTGACCATATTTCCGCATGTGATTCTCTACTGAAACGTAATGAAACATTCCATTTTTAAAACAAATTGTGATGGGCGATGAAAAGTGGATACTGTACAGTAGTGGAACGGAAGAGATTGTGGGGCAAGCGAAATGAACCACCACCAACCACACTAAAGTCTGGTCTTCATCCAAAGAAGGTGATGTTGTGTGTAAGGTGGGATTGGAAGGGAGTCCTCTATTTTGAGCTCCTTCCAGAAAATCAAATGATTAATTCTAACAAGTACTGCTCCCAATTAGACCAACTGAAAGTGGCACTCGACGAAAAGTGTCCAGAATTAGTCAACAGAAAATGCATAATCTTCCATTAGGATAATGCAAGACCACATGTTTCTTTGATGACCAGGTAAAAACTGTTACAGCTTGGCTGGGAAGTTCTGATTCATCTGTCATATTCACCAGACATTGCAACTTTGGATTTCCATTGATTTTGGTCTTTACAAAATTCTCTTAATGGAAAAAAATTTGATTCCCTGGAAGACTGTAAAAGGCATCTGGAGCAGTTCCTTTCTCAAAAGGATAAAAAGTTTTGGGAAGATGGAATTATGAAGTTGCCTGAAAAATGGCAGGAGGTAGTGGAACAAAGGGTGAATATGTTGTTCAATAAAGTTCTTGGTGAAAATGAAAAATGTGTCTTTTATTTTTACTTAAAAAACCAAAGGCACTTTTTGGCCCACCCAATATTACCCTGAAACTAGCTTTGACTTTGTGGGCCACCTGAAATGGTTTTGGACTCCCCAGGGGTCTGCAGACCACACTTGGAGAACTGTTACAGTGGGTGATAATTTGGTAAATGAAACCTCTTAGGAAAAGTTCTGGACACAAAGTGATTATTGCAAGGGCCTGGAAGAGACTCAGTTCTGTGTTACATCACAGTCTGGCCCCTGCATCTGACTCAACTTCACTATTGACCCAGTGGCTGCATCACATGGGGCCATTAACAGAGGAGTCTTAGGAGTGTCCAGGTGCTGAGGTGTTTGTGAGGCCTTGGCTGGAGGGCACAGGAAATTGGCTTACCCAGTCTGTGTGCTGCCAGTTATAGACACAATCCCAACACTGCAAATCCACAACTAACTTCTGTTTCCCTACTCAGCCCACTAGGCAATGTAACTGGTACTCTACTTAGAAATCCACTATTTAACGTGATCTGATATCTGTTTATAATTCTTAAAATATTCCTATTCGTGAAGTTGTCTAAGCCTTTCTCTTGGGATAAAAGTTATTTCGTGCTAAATAACTATGAAATAATGGAGGTTTTGTGTAATTCTGAGGGGCATCAAGACCCTCTCTCTCAAGCAGCCTCTTTCACTGCTACCTTGCCAGAAGCAGGCATCTTGGCAACACAAAGCACCAACTCTGAGGGCATCGCACTGAGCCAGACCCTGTTTCCAGGAAAGAAAACCCATGTTCTTGAGCCAGAACTAATGCTCTAAGAGCTGGGATTTTCCTTTCCCTTGCTAGAGAGGGAAGAATGACAATGGTTTGCTTGAATCCCTACAGTGGGAAAAGCCATCCAGAAATTTCAGCCTGCTAGACATCTCCATGCCAGGTATACTGTCCCTTGACTCATGAATACACTGAGGAATTTGCCCTGGCACCATGTGAAGGGTTAAAAAAGGATCCTGTTCCTTATAAGCAGCGATGCTTAGGGCTGACTCAAACTGTGGAAAGGGCCAGTCATGCTACTGGCCTGCTATATGTACTGAATGGATTTCTTAAAGTGCAGAAACAAGACAGACAACCCGAAAGATAGATCTGAATTTGTTCGGCAGAATGGTAGTTTATGCCTTGCTGCTGCACTGCTGTAAAAAAAAAAAATCGTGATCTGAATATGGCAGAGAAGGAAGCTCCCAGATCATCAGAGGAATGGCTCTGAGTTTTAGCAAGTTTTTCCTAATATTTGACCTAAAATATTCTTTCTTTAAGGGTTTCCCAGGCTTTTTTTTTTTTTTTCTTAAATACAAAAGACAGCTGCATCATACATTCCTACCCTCACTTCTGTGCTAGGAACACAAGAGCTGTAGTGATCTCCTGGGCTCTGGGTCTCTAAATCTTCCCAGGGAATCCATCTAACCTCCATGCATCAAAGCCAGCCCAAGTCTTGGAAGGGAAGGAGGAGGAAAAGCAGGGGCTATAAACATACTTGGGGCAATAATTTCCCAGATCTGGATCAAGTTAGTTTTATCTGTGCAACATGCCTGGCCTCTAAATGCTTTTGAGTTTGGGAACAAATAGTATTCTGGGTGATCTGCCTTCCCCTTCTCATCTCCCACTGCCACTTTCACAGTGAGCTTTTTAAAAAAATATTTATTTATCTTTTTTTAAAAAATTGAAGAATAGTTGGTTTTCAATGTTGTGTTAGTTTCATGTGTACAGCAAAGTGATTCAGTTTTATATATATTCTTTTTCAGATTCTTTTCCCTATGGGTTATTACAGAGTATTGAGTATAGTTCCCTGTGCTGTACTGTAGGTCTTTGTTGGTTATTGATTTTATATTTAGTAGTGTGTACACAGTGGGCTTTTGCTTAGTACTTTAGCTCTTATTATTTTGTTGGCAGAAGGCTTTCTTCCCTCACTCTCAAACCCCCAAGCACAGTCCTGGTACATTATTTCTATGTTGTACAAGAAGGAGAAATGAACCAATAAGCTGGGGGAATTTGTATTCTAGTTCTGCCCTAAATGATCATAGATATTGGAAAACTCATATCCCTGTCCTGGGCATCACCTGTAAACTGGGGATTGGGAGAAGGTGAAATTTCTAGTGGCTCATAAACCTGGAGACCAGAAATACATTTTTTTTTTTTGCAAAACCTCCTTTTCCAGCACCTCCTTCTATTGGTCATTTTAAGAGAGGGAAGTCCTCCCCTGTGCGAAGACAAGCTTTTGGGACTACTGGACTTGATGGGTTGCAGATGCTTTTCAATCCTAACATTTGTTTTCTCTCTCTCTCTCTCTCTCTGTCTCTCCAAGTGCTGAGTATTCCCCCTCACCCCGCACTAGCTTGCACTTAATTTGCCATAGTGTCTGTGCCTTCCAAGTGGTCCACGTGGCTTCAGGCCACTCCTTATTTCGCCAGGCTTTCGTGGTCTTGATCTTCCACAGCCTAAATTAAGAGGTGAGCAATTTGGTGATTTTTAAAGTATCTTTTTTATTTAAAAGAGTGAAGTGGAGGCTCACAGAAGTCAAGATTGGGTCAGAACATTCCCAGGTTGGATCAAAGGACAGCAACTAGGCAAATAAGTGAGGCAAAGCCCCACATTCCTCAGGTGCCACGATGTAGTAGCCACACAAAAAGCTTCTGGAAAGAAGAGATTCTTACCAGTTTCCAGGGGAGCAGATGGCCTAGGAGAGCTGCCTGCAGCTGTTCACCCCACTCTACCCCCTCCCCCCATCCGCAGCAAAGGCACCTAGGACTTAGCTTCCTACTGCTATGACCAAGAATGACCAGCTCACACCTACACTGCTGGCCTGAATATTTGAGAACTTGGAGCAGTCAGTGTGCACAAACTTTTACTCTCTGGAGATGTTGTGTTGGTGCCCATATGACCAAGGCCAAAAATGCAGTTTCCTAAATCTCCTGATCCTGTTATAGGGCACACACTACAGATTAAAGAAAAAGAAAAGTAAAACAACAAAAACAAACAGAGAGAGGGAGAGAGAAGGAGAGAAAGCCAGTTGGCTATGCATCTGTAGAAAAAGAGGGAAAATCTGAGTGGCTTTAGGAGAAACAAAGACAACCAAATAGGAAAAGAATGCAGGAACACACAGACAAGATGTTAATGATACACATGAAAAAACAACATAAAAGAAGATCCATTCATATAGAAGGTAAGCAATGAGAAGGGTAGCAACTTGAAATGATTATTCCCTTTCATGTTTACTCCAGGAGGCTAGAAAGGCCTCTCATTTAAAACAGAAGCATTAGAAATATGATTTGTCAGTAAGATCAATGCTGATACAATATATGTAAAATTGGGACAAAAATCTGACCACATCTACTTACATATTTCCTTAGGTGTCTATAAAAAACAAGACACTTGCAGTTAATATACTTATCAATCTGAACCTACTGTAAGAGAATTTAAATTGATAACATTGGTCAAGGGGTTGACATTCAAGAACTAAAGGAAAATATCTCAGCCAGTCAGAAAGTCAACAGTGGCACAACTGCTTAAATATTTGGGATAGCATGATGACTTAAAATCTTAGGTCAGTCAATTGTTATATAACCTTGGAGAAATTTTCCTAAATTTCCATGCCTCAGTGTTCTCATAAATAAAATGGGACCATACTGTGTTGTGCCTCTGTTGTGAGAAAATGAACGATGAACAATGCCACCATAATTCTAATGAAAATGTAAACTTGAGTGCAGTGAGTGAAACCTTCTCATCTTTTAGGAATTAATAGGATATTGTTTTTAGAAAAAAAAAAAGTCTTTTGAAAGTTAGCCAAACCACAAGGAAAAAAAACAGTTGAAAGAGAAAAAAATGGCTGACCCAGCTTTCAGCTCTATATCCTCTTTTTAATAAAGAGACAAGACAATCATGCTTTATATCTTTTACTAAGAATTCATTTGGGATGGTTTCCCTATATATTCTAAATAAATTTCAGAACCCAGTGAGTTTAAAGAAACCACATTTCCTTTGCAGGGTATGTTGCTTATAGAAATCATTCCTATTACCTGTCACAGGAAAATTTGGCCTATTTAAATGCTGCAGGTGTGTGAGAACAGATGGTATTGAGAACAGGGACATATTCAGGCTGAGAAAAGACTGCCAAAAGCCGGCTGGAGATGAATACTTTAAGAGCGATGGTGTTTTTTCCTTTCTCTTACCCAAGTGTTCATGGGGAGCAGGTACTCTGTTGGAGCCAAGTCCTGGAGACTTAATTTGGTTTTTTTTTTTTCTTTTCTTTTCTCTTCTTTAGTGAGAGAAGTGCCAGATAGTTCAAAATATAAGCTAGCTCAGAAAGACACCTTGAAATTCATGAAGCAAGCCTCCCTGTGAATGGTGGGTATAGAGTAAGTTGTCCCTTTATGCTGGGCTTAAAACAGAAAGGAAGAAGGAAGAGGGAGAGAGAGAAATGGAAAGAAAGGCAGAGGAGTGTTTTCTCCTGGGTGGGGTGGGGGCAGGGTTCACGTGTGTGGGACACAATGGTGGTTTGGGTAGAGAAGAGGCAGGTTGATGCTGGTGCCAGTCCTGAGCCATCACTCCCAGCTTCCTGGCCTCTGCAAGCGTCTGTGTACATAAAGCGATGTGCAGGTCACTAAGAATGGCCATAGCTGGGTTCTTCCTGATAATGAGTGCAGGCCGCTCCAATGCTGGAGCAACGTCCACTCCCAAGAAGCACTGTCAACTGACCAGCTCCATCCTGCCCAGCCTCCAGCTCTGCCCCTAGACATGCCCTTCAGGGTTTGCTTCCAGGGAAATTTAGCCACCACTGGTCACTAAGCCACCCTATGCCCCATAAATGACATATTGATCCCAGAGGTTTCTGTCACTTAGGCTGGAACTTCTACTATGCATCTGTGAGTCAGCAGATTCTAGCAAAGAGCTTAACCCTCTGGCCTGGGCCAGCATACTGGGAGCCCTTCTGCCTGGCCTTTCATGGGGCAGGGCAGCCCCTGCCCACTGTGAGGACACCAGGACAGCTGCTGCCTCATGCTGGGGTCTCTGTCCAGCCTCTGAGCATCCAGGACAGTCTCTGTCTACAGCCCTTCTACCAGCAGCTCACCTGAGACCATCCAGTGGCTCACCAAGATCCCTGAACATCCACTCTTCCTGCTCAAGACCACTTAAACCAAACCAAATCAGGAAGGGGGAGGGTGAAGTGAGGGTGTTCCTGGTGCTCTGGCACTGGCATTTAGAGTCCCACCTGAAAAAAGGGGCTAAAATGCTTCACACTCTGAGCATGGATTCAGGGGTCAATACATTATGAATAAATGTATAAATTAAGCAATATGCTTTTAGCATGTTTAAGCAGAGGAGTCCCTCAAAAATCCCGCCACAAGAATAATTTTTAATATATTTCATTGCGCCAGGTGCCCCTCCACCCCTAAGCCCCCCAAAACATACTGTTTCCACTGGCCTGGCTTGTGAGAATTGAATGTGCCTACTACCCCAGAGCCAGCCCTTCATAGTTTAGTCATATTGTGTGCATTTATGTATGAAATAAAATATTATCTCTACCCTGGGGGAAAAAAAAGGGAATTAGTAGAAACCAAAAGCCACACTACAACCCTCTCCCCTCCCCCTCGCCCTTTCTAAGAGGCTACATATTAGGCTTCCATAGTCAACATCCACCCTACCACCTTCCTACTTCTTTTTACATGGAGAAGAGCAGGAGGCATCTAAGTCAACAGCGGTGGGTAGGGTTCACAGTAGGAAGTGATTCCCTCCCTATGCCCCAGTCCACCCCTGCCCCAGGCAAGAGAAATGGGAGGGGGGGCCACTGCTGAAAGAGGGGAGAGAGCATCTCCCTCCCCAGGTGGACAACAGCTTGGGCTGTGGACTTGCAGATCTCCTCCTTTGCCTGCCTGAGTGAGAGATGGTGGCCGGGGGTCAGTACCCAGAGAAATTGCTGGTCTCAAGCTTTCTCGCCAGGATCCATTCCAGAGGGCTGCCCTCTGGTAAAGGAACCCAGCAGCAAGAGGTGGTGTGGTCAGCCACCCAGGGCAGAGCTGAGAGGTGGCGAGGAGGCCTCACCAACCAATCGGGGATCTCCTAGATCAGGGAACAATGTGGTCCCTTCTTCCCGACCCCTTTCCACTCCAACAGGCTGTAGGATCTTAAAACTAACAGAGAAGTAGGTTGGCCTAGGATTCTGAATTAGATTATGAGAAGGGGATTTTTAATGGGCTGAAAGTGACAAGAGAGTAATGGAATCTGCCCAAGATGTACTAAGGAAAAAGATTTTTGTTTTTCTTCTGTTAGTTTGTTTTGTTTGGTTCAGAGCAAATCAAATTTGAAGGTAGTCATTGGAAAAATTAAAACCACTTCGTGTTTAGACCCAACAGAGTTGGGACTGCTCAGTGAATGGTTATGCAATCATAAGCAGTGAGGGGCCCATGGAAGTGTGGCCTCGATAAGCTTCCAGATCCTTTCCCACCCTGAGATGCCAAATTTGATGGTAGCAGGGTATTCATTTGAAAGCGGGCCACACCCATCACTGGGATTCAGTTGTGTGTTGGCATGTCTGGAGGACGGAGGGGTTAGTCAGTCCTGGGCTCCTGTCTGAGTCCTGAGGGGAAGGTGGGAGGAAATTCTGAAAGTAAAACCCAAAGGAACCACTTCCATTAAAATTGGGTTAAGACATTGGAGTTAAAGCATTTCTCTAAAGTCACATTGATCTTAGCTCAGACTCTCTGCTCAAGATGAAAAGTTTTTGTTTGACAACCACTGCATCTAAAGCTGTACTGTCCAATACAGAAGCCACTCATCGTATGTGACTATTTTAATATAATCAAAAATCCGACTCATATTATACTAGTCACATTTCAAGGGAACTGTGATCACGTGTGCCTAGTGGTTACTGTATTGGATGGTGAAGATATAGAACATTTTCATCTTCACAGAAAATTCTATTTGGCTCCTCTGCTTCAAAGAAAAAGTTATTTGTTCCAATGACTGAAGAGAAAATGGCCAAGCTGGACCTCTGATATATCATATGGTGTGTACAAAATTACACATTCCAAACTTCATGGGCAAGTCAAAGGTTAAAGTGACATAGAGAGAGGACAAGAAGCAGTGTCATTCCTGCAGGGGACACAGTGAGCCCTGAGCTCACAAACGTCCAGGAGGCCTGAGTTCTTCTATGGGGAATTGAGGGCTGCCATAGAGGAGGCCTCAGGGCCAGTCACTTGGCGGAGACACTGACCCCTGGGAAAGTGATGGTGGCGCCTGGCACTTGAGGAAGGTGAGGAGCCATGGTGGGAGGGACTCCACTATGATAATCACTTCTCTTCTGGCAACTCTCAGAAACAGAGTGAGATTTTGAGGGATAAGAGCCTGGGACGTATGTGTTACAGTACCCTGTTTTTCTCATCAGGGTCAGGACGTGAGAAATAGCAGAAGAGGTCTGGTAGTTACCTAATGCTGTGTTAATTACTCCAAAACTTAGTGACTTAACACAACAATAATTATTTATTATCTCTCAGTTTCCCACAGTGGGTCAGGAATTGGGGATCAAGCTGGTAGGGTAGTTGTAGCTCGGGATCTCTTATGAGGTTGCAGTTAAGATGTCAGCTGGGCTTAAGTGGGGCAGGAGGGTCCACTTCCAAGGTGGCTCATGCACATGCCTGGCTAATTGGTGCTGGCTCTTTGCAGGAGGCCTAAGTGCTCTTAGTGTGGACTTCTTCACATGAGCTTCCTGAGTGTTATCCCAACACTGTGGCTGGTTTTCCCCCAGAATGAGAGACTCAAATAACCAAGGCAGAAGCTGCAACGCATTTTTCTGACCTAGCCTTGGAAGTCATACACCATTGCTTCTCCTGCATCCTCTAGTCACACAGCCCTAATTCAGACTACTCAAGGATGTGACTACTAGGAAGTAAAGTTCACTGGGGGCCATCTTGGAGGCTGGCTACCATGAAGTCACACAGAGCCAAGAACTGCCTATTATCAGGATGCATGATCAGAGCTCCCTCAGCTGAAAGTGATCAAAATCCAACTCAAATTGTCCCAAGGGGGGAAAAATGATAAAAGAGAATGTGCCTACTAGCACATATAACTGAAAAGTCTTGCTATGGTTGAATACAGGTGCTTAAATGATGTCCTCAAGGTCTGTCTCTTTCTCAGATAAGATTTCCTCTTGTGGTAGCAAGATGACCACCCATTGCTCCAGGCTTGCATCTCCAGTTTAAAAGAAAGAAACTGCCTCTTTCCAGTTAGCACCAACAAAAATGCCAGTGGGGCTTCCATTGGCTAAAATATTTATCTCAGAAGCAATCACTGGATCCCTTTCAGATATGGTGCTCTGGTTGGCCAGACCCAAGTCACGTACCAATCCCTGGACTGAAGTGCTGTTACCAAAAGAAGGCTGAATGGTGCTGAGCTGGCAAAATCAACCACAGTTCACTACAAAAGCACATCTGTATCTGTCTGGTTTCATAACAGACGATTACACTCACCCCCCTATGATGAAGACTGACAATGCCAAACTGCCAACCCAGAAACACATCATTGTTTTCCATTACCCCTTCTTACAGAGCCAGAGGTAGACATTCCTCTGTGAGATTTGTTTTGCACGTTCAAGGCTAGAGATTTCTCCTGGGTCAACAAGCATCTGATATCTCTAAATCTGGATGGTCCTTGGAGGAGCTATGGCTTTGGTTTCTATTAATCACAGTACATCACTTCTGCGTGCTCTGGTGTGTCTCTTTGCCAGGAGGTGGAAAAAGAGTAACTTCTTAGCAAGACCTTAAAGATGTGTGATTAAAACTACTTTATAGGGACATCCCTGGTTGCGCAGTGGTTAAGAATCTGCCTGCCGATGCAGGGGACATGGGTTTGATCCCTGGTCTGGGAAGATCCACATGCCGCAGAGCAACTAAGCCCATGCACCACAACAACTGAGTGCGTTCTAGAGCCCTTGAGCCACAACTACTGAAGCCCACACACTCTAGGGCCCGAGTGCCGCGACTACTGAGCCCACATGCTGCAACTACTGAAGCCCATGTGCCTGGAGCCCATGCTCCGCAACAAAAGAAGCCACTGCAATGAGAAGCCCACGCACCGCAAAGAAGAGTAGCCCCCGCTCGCCGCAACTAGAGACAGCCCACACAGCAATAAAAACCCAACGCAACCAAAAAAAAAAAACCCACTTTATAAAAAGAAATACATGCTTGTATATGTAGGGAATAATAAATACAGTAACAGCTTACTCATCTAGACCCTGGAGAGCTGATATATGATATATTCAACCCTTCAAAATACAGACTGTATTCCTGGGTGGAGGAAAGCACTCACACAGCTATACATTTAACCACTCATTTGGAGATTTATTGATTCTAATTGAGCATATACACATATAATTCTGGACATGTTAGATTTTTCTAGTTTCCCAGTCCACAATAGATAAGAAACAGCAGACTTAGCAGGGGTGTGGCAGGGAGCTGTTGGAAAGTCACAGTGTTGCTAGTCAAGGAGATATCTGATGGTTGGAGCTGCTAGGACTGAGTGGTATCCCGATTCTTGCTGTCATTTATTTAACACTGATAATGGGTAAGGTGCTGTACTAGGCACTCCATATGTCATGTCTCATTCAATCATGACAATACCCCTATTAAGTCAGGGCTATTGTTTTCTACATTTTATAGATGGGAAAACTGAAGTTTAAGGGTGATGTCAAGTTATTATGAAAGGGTTGTATGTTCGTTAATACCTGTTTTATAAAACAGGTTAGTAGATAACATCATTTGAAATGCTTCCTTCAAAAGTGGCTTACCAGAGACTTTGTAGGGCTTAAAGGGATAAGAAGAAAGTTCAGTTACAGGATCTATCGTATTCCCTGACCGGGCATGACAAGATGGCCCTGTGATGACTTCTGGGTCTGAGAGTCTGTATTCTCGGAGGCCTGGGCCTCTAAGGTCACAGAACTTTATAAATGGTTCAGAGGAGGTTGTCTAGTGGCACTGCCAGTGTCCCTGTTGGGTGCCTTCAGAGTCCCCCATCAGGGCCCAAGAGGGGAATTCTGGGACAGCAGCTGACCATGCAGTCTCTCCTCAGAGCGACTGATAATAATAGACCCCGTGTCTCCGTGGTGTGTCTGATTCCTACAGCTACATTTGTCCAGCCAACCTGGCATCCTAGGCTGGAAGGACACGAGAGCCACTGCTACTTTGGGTGCCTGTAGGCCTCAGCTGCCTGCATCCCCTGTCTCAAGAGTACATGGACACATTCAAAGAATTCTTTCTTTGAAGGAGGACATCATCTTTGGACTTGAGGTCAGATGTAGGAATTACTGAGGTTCCCGCTCTCATTCGCTCCCCTACCCTTGTTTCAGCTGGTTGAAAGAAGAAGCCATGGGCATGAATGTTTTCTTAGCCTTGGCAAGCAAGCACATGGGGGAAAAATCCAGTGTTGGTTTCCTTCCCTCACAGTGGCATATTATGAGGCCCTTCTGGATCCCTCACAGTGAGGGTGGATATGGTATTGGGAAGGATAAATATTTTTAACATCTTTATTGGAGTATAATTGCTTTACAATGGTGTGTTCGTTTCTGCTTTATAACAAAGTGAATCAGCTATACATATGCATATGTTCCCATATCTCCTCCCTCTTGCATCTACCTGCCTCCCACCCTACCTATCCCACCCCTCTAGGTGTTCACAAAGCACGGAGCTGATCTCCCTGTGCTGTATGCAGCTGCTTCCCACTAGCTATCTATTTTACGTTTGGTAGTGTATATATGTCCATGGCACTCTCTCACTTCATCCCAGCTTACCCTTCCCCCTCCCCATATCCTCAAGTCCATTCTCTAGTAGGTCTGTGTTTTATTCCCATCCTACCCCTAGGCTCTTCATGACATTTTTTTAACATCTTTATTGGAGTATAATTGCTTTACAATGGTGTGTTAGTTTCTGCTTTATAACAAAGTGAATCAGCTATACATATGCATATGTTCCCATATCTCCTCCCTCTTGCATCTACCTGCCTCCCACCCTACCTATCCCACCCCTCTAGGTGTTCACAAAGCACGGAGCTGATCTCCCTGTGCTGTATGCAGCTGCTTCCCACTAGCTATCTATTTTACGTTTGGTAGTGTATATATGTCCATGGCACTCTCTCACTTCATCCCAGCTTACCCTTCCCCCTCCCCATATCCTCAAGTCCATTCTCTAGTAGGTCTGTGTTTTACTCCCTATCCCACCCCTCTAGGTGGTCACAAGGCACCGAGCTGATCTCCCTGTGCTATGCGGCTGCTTCCCACTAGCTATATATTTTGTGTGTTAGTTTTTGAAGATCTTCACAACCTGATGCAGTCCCCCGAGGCCTGAAATTAAGTTGAAATCATCCATGCCTCTGAATGCCGGTATCTCCAAAGAGCTCAGGAATGTCATGGTTTCCTGGAACTCAGACCTATGATGTGAAATGCTTCAGTTTCTGACCCTTGGCAATTCTAATGCGCCCATTGTTCTTTCTGGCCTGGAATTGACCCTTGCATCCATTCGACAAACACTCGCTGCATAGGGCAAGGGAGAGGCATCGAGGAAGAAAATCCAGATATCAAAATTGGCCTTTGAAAGATAGAATTATTTACTGGATTCAAATCCTTCACAAAAACTGAGGGCACAGTGTTCCCTTTCAAAGACAGTTCTTTTATTTTTAGACTTTACAGTGTATAAAGACCAAATATACACCCATAAGGGTGTGGTGTTGGCTGCTGCTTAGGCGAAATCACAAAGGAAAGGACGCTGGATTTCCCCACTTTCCTTTTTTGTAACCTTTTATCACCTCTTAGTGACTCCCCTGCCCCAGATATCCCTGCTCTTAGGACATTCTCTCCCAACAGGGAAAAAAAAAAAATGAAGCTGCGGAATAAATTAACTCAAAGGGAAAGAATTAGGAATGTGTTGAAATATTTTATGCCACCCAGAAGCAATACATTTTTAAAAGACAGCCTCTGGGGGCTTCCCTGGTGGCGCAGTGGTTGCGCGTCCGCCTGCCGATGCAGGGGAACCGGGAAAAAAAATGAAGCTGCGGAATAAATTAACTCAAAGGGAAAGAATTAGGAATGTGTTGAAATATTTTATGCCACCCAGAAGCAATACATTTTTAAAAGACAGCCTCTGAAGAGGGGACACTTTGAGGAACAAGTTTCCCTTTTTTTTTTTTTTTTTTGGCGGGGGGGAATCCAAGAGCCTCAAATCAAGGACAATTGGAGAATTCCCTAAATTCTGTTTCCATGAGAATCAGCTGGAGGGAAACATGGCTTTCCCCTGCCTTACTCCTGACCTTGGAACCACTGGTCTAGGGAATCATGCACTCTGCACACACACAAAGCTGAAGTCTGTGTGGAGTTGTGGAAAGTTCTTCTTCTTAGGGAAAAACAGGTCTGTGTTCCAGTCCTGACTGTTACTTGACAAGTGGCTTGAGCTAATCATTTAGCCTCTGTGAGTCTCACCTATAAATTGGATTAATTATCCTGTTTTTGCAGGGTTGTTGTGAGGCTTGGAAATCACACATGTGAAGGCTTGGCACATAGAAGATCCTCAGATCTAAGGCGAGTGTTCCATTAATGACAGTTCATAATAGTTCTTGAGTAAGAATTTGCACGTCAGTTGTCTTTGTATCGTTTCAAATGGGTGTTCAGAGCCTATTTAAAAAATTTATTTAAATGCTTTCAAACACACATAAAGCACAGAAAATGGTATAATAACTCTCCCTGTATGTATTATCTAGCTTCTATAAGGATCAGCATATTGCCTTGCCTTTTTGTAACTCTGTTCAATTTTTTAAATGATAAGAAATGTAACAATTCCTATGGTAACCTATGCTTGGTATTTTTTATACATTCTGAGAGCTGATGCTACCTTTTTTGGGAAGGTGAAAAAAGCACGCTAGAAAAACCCAGTGTTATGTCAGCACCCTGATGACAGATGAACATAGTGACTCTCCTTTTGACTGTATAAAATTCATCATCTTGACCAGCCCCTGAGTCCACAAGGCATGTCCACAAACAAGCCGACTGCCTGGACCATAGTTAACCCCGTCGGTGGCATTGTAGCGTTAACTCCAACTGAGACAGATGTGTTTCCAAAAAGCACAGAGAGACTTGCTGCTCTGAGCACAGGAAGGGCGATAACTGGAAAAACTCTAAAGTGGGATCATGTCTACCCATCCCTCCAGCTGGACTGCATGTTTTATGCAGAACACTATATCAGAGCAGCTTCTCCTTGGGGTAAAGAAAGCGCTATGAGACTGAAAGCCTGGGCCCGGCATGCTGGGAGGAAGGTCTGTTATTCCAGAATGTGAGGCTGTTCATGACAGACCCGGGGACGTGAGCACGTTTACAAGGTGACCTGTGTCACTTGTCATTAGTTTTTAAGGCTCAGAGTTCTTGAGTCACCAATCTGATGTACCAATACCCCCAGTGAGAACTCACAGCTCCTAATGTTTATTTATTAAAAAGTTAACCACTGAATGGAAAACAGACCAACCTGTAAAGAAAGACCATACCCCAAAAAAACAAACAGCGTTGTTCAGAACTCAGCTCTGCTGACTGTTCAGAGTAGAAATCAGAATTCGGCATCATCTAGGTCTCATTCTATGAACCCAGGGCAGAGGACAACTCCTGGGGTGTCGGGAAGGATGTGTTGCAGGGAATCTGGGACCCATGAAGAGAGGGTGTGGGGACTCAAGGTAAAGGCAGTGGTGTGTTTGGTTTGGTTGTTTTGTTTTGTTTTTTTCTTGCCCTGCTCACCTCAGGAACACATACAGTCAGACACCTGGCCCAAAGAAGGCTGCAAGGCACCTGATCCCACTGTGTGCCTGCCTGGCCTTCTAGAAGGGACGGCTTTCCTATGGTGGAAGCTGGCTTATTGTAAAACTCACCAGAGCTCGCATTCCTGCGGGGTCACTAGCCTGCCTGCCAGCCTGCCTGTCTGCCTGCCTGACTCTCTCCCTAGAAGTTGATAATCCCCCGAAACAATGTGCTGTGACCACAAAGCGGTGAGACTTATCTCCCGAAGCCAGACGTGGAAGTCTGTCTCGTTACTGTGCAGTCACACTGGACAGGTGACACACTTGGAACACCTCGGAGGACAGAGAGATCAAAAAGGTGTCGCTTTTTACTTAAAGCACTAAAACCTGTTAATCATGGTTAAGAGCAGGGAGGGGGAAGAATGAAGGACAGAAAGGAGAGGAAGGCGGAAGGAAGGAAGTTGCCTTTAAACTGTGGGAGAGTCTTGGGGAGATGATCCCTTAATGATGCCACATCTTTTGCCCTGACAGTCTTTGAGCTCGTTATGTCTTTTTTTTTTTAATTGCAGTATAGTGATGTATAGTAGTGTATAAGTTACAAGCATACAACATAGTGCTTCACAATATTTAAAGGTCATACTCCATTTATAGTTATTATAAAATATTGGCTATGTTTCCTGTGCTGTACAATATATCCTTGTAGTTTATTTTATACATAATAGTTTGTACCTCCCACTCCCCCCCCACCGCCATCTTGCCCCTCCCGCCTTCCCTCTCCTTACTGGTAACCACTAGTTTCTTCTCTATATCTGTGAGTCTGTTTCTTTTTTGTTATATTCACTAGTTGGTTTTATTTTTTAGATTCTACATATAAGTGATATCATACAGTATTTGTCTTTAACTTATCTCACTTAGTGTAATACCCTCCAAGTCCATCCATGTTGCTGCAAATGCATTATTATTATTATTTTTTATGGCTGAGTAGTATTCTGTTGTATATATGTGCCACATCTTCTTTATCCATTCATCTGTTGATGGACACTTAGGTTGCTTCCACATCTTGGCAATTGTAAATAATGCTGCTATGAACATTGGGGTTCATGTATCTTTTTGAATTAGTGTTTTCTTTTTCTTCGAATATATACCCCAGAGTGGAATTTTTGGGTCATGTGGTGGTTCTATTTTTCATTATTTGAGAAACCTCCATACTGTTTTCCAAAGTGGCTGTACCAATCTACATTCCCATCATCAATACTGTACAAGGGTTCCCTTTTCTCCACATCCTCACCAACATTTGTTATTTGTGTTCTTTTTTTTTTTTTTTTTGGTACGCGGGCCTCTCACTGTTGTGGCCTCTCCCG
>NC_041214.2:51331750-51333442 GCF_002837175.3 Physeter macrocephalus | reverse complement strand
TTTTTTGGTACGCGGGCCTCTCACTGTTGTGGCCTCTCCCGCTGCGGAGCACAGGCTCCGGATGCGCAGGCTCAGCGGCCATGGCTCACGGGCCCAGCTGCTCCGCGACATGTGGGATCTTCCCGGACCGGGGCATGAACCCGTGTCCCCTGCATCGGCAGGAGGACTCTCAACCACTGTGCCACCAGGGAAGCCCTGTGTTCTTTTTTGATAACCATTCTGACAGGAGTAAGGTGATATCTCATTGTGGTTTCTATGTCTTAACTTCATACGGAGTTTACCTTTGCATTTTTTATTACTATAGTGACAACATGGCTTTCTCTCACGCCTTGTGTTTTAAAGGCATTATAAATGCCTTTAAAATTCATTATAAATCGTCTCATCACAATATTATTTCCCCAAGTGAAGAAAAACATTGGACAAAATGGGAGATAGAAATTTAACCATTAACTCCCACCCCTCCCCCATCTCTGTCAGCAGTCACAGGACTAAATGCAGTTCATGTCCCATGCCCTACTTAGCACAGCAGACATCACCATATCAGGTAATGGCAGCTTCCACCTGAAGT
This sequence comes from Physeter macrocephalus, assembly GCF_002837175.3. NCBI lineage: Eukaryota > Metazoa > Chordata > Mammalia > Artiodactyla > Physeteridae > Physeter > Physeter macrocephalus. Next base: position 51,332,874 of record NC_041214.2, on the reverse strand, counting down.
ATGTGGACAAGTGCCCACAGCCGCTGGCTGCCCATGGCTTCTTAGAAAATAAATGCCTGCCAGGGTTAACTTTTTGGTTTTTTTTCTGTGTGAATGAAACTCAGCAGTTCTGGGAACCGTTTGCCCACATTTGGTAGGTCATTCCTCCCTTGAAGGGATCTGAATAAGGAGCCAGAAGAAAGGGCTCCTTCTCTCCCAAAGCCTGCCCAAATGTGTCTCTCCTGGGCCACCTGGCCCTCCTCAGCCCTGTACCTTTGTTCAGCTGTTGTTGACATCAGGTTAATTACACGGTCCTGTGTTTATACGTGGCTCTCCTAAAAGGCAGGCAGCAAGTTAGCTGCTTGAAGGCAAGTTGTAAAGCTCATTTACTTGTCTTTCCACCTAAGTGGGCTTTCCAATCTCTGACTGGTGGGTAAAATTCACACACATCCCTAGGACACAGGTAAATAGCATCATCCCCTCTTTGTCAGTGAAGAAATGGGTGCACGTTGGAACCGTCTGGTCCAGGGCCACTATATGATTAGGCCATTCAAGATGGCTATTCTTTTGCCTTCTGTATATCCCCTGCTCAACCAGGTCCTGCTTCTCTCACATGACTACCCAGTTTTCTTAATTATAGGGCTTAATTAGTCCCTGGTAACTGAGCCCACCTGTCATTAATTCCCCTGTATAAATGGTAGTCTCCTCCCAAGGGTAGCGAGGATGGTTGCTATGTCCTGTTCTCTGTCTGCTGCACGTTTGCGTAAGCGGCCGCCTGTCTGATAAGCCATTGATGTCTCTGCTCTTCCTTCAGTCTCTAGACTGGACAACTACAAGGCTTGCAGTTCTGCAGTGTGCAGCCCAACAGCCAGGCAGCAAGTATGTTAGCCACAGGGCCAAGCAGTACTCGTGGGGTGAGGCTCCCACCCTGGGTGGTTCCACCTCTGAACAGCATGTACTCCTGGGGTGTCTCAAAACTTGACAGGGCTTTTCTGGTGGAGCAGTCGTTGAGAGTCCGCCTGCCGATGCAGGGCACACGGGTTCGTGCCCCGGTCCGGGAGGATCCCACATGCCGCGGAGCGGCTGGGCCCGTGAGCCATGGCCGCTGAGCCTGCGTGTCTGGAGCCTGTGCTCCGCAGCAGGAG
>NC_041214.2:51299973-51331668 GCF_002837175.3 Physeter macrocephalus | reverse complement strand
CCCGTGTACCGCAAAAAAAAAAAAAAAAAAAAAAAAAAAAAAAAACTTGACAAAGGGAAGAAACGTGAAACAATGCACATCGTAAAAATGCAGCACTGGTTGAGTGCTCAGACCTTTGCTTGTCAAAGCCTCTAGCTCTGTATCAGAATTATTGAGGGCCAGGCTTTTGGTGGAATATATAAATTGGAAGCCTCACTAGGGCAGGGAATGTCGATACTTTCTTGGCTGCCGTATCCCCATTGCCTAGACCTGTGCCTGGCTCACGGTAGGGGCTCAATAAATACGAGACGAAGGAGGAAGGAATCTGGACTGTGTTTTGTTAGCCTTCAGTGCGGATAGCTGGGCCTTGCCTGGCTGGTGCCTTTGTGAGCCCTGCACCTCCCAGGGTGATGGTATTTGTAGTGTGGTTTTTGGGTGGGTCCCTCATATTCTCTCGTTCTTCTTTGTCTCTGACACAGTAAGAAGATGGCCATTCGCAAACCACGAAGAGAGTCCTCACCAGAGTCTGGCCAAGCTGGTACCCTAATCTCAGACTTCCAGCCTCCAGAACGGTGAGAAAATAAGTTTCTGCTGTTTAAGGCACCGAGCAATGGTATTCTGCTATGGTAGCCCCAGCTGACTAAGATAATACCCCACATCGGCTTTTCTCATACAAACTTGACTCAGGGTTAGGCTATTCATAGCCACACTGGTCACCTGGCTACAGGTCCTTGACAGAACAGTTCTGTACAGGACTTAAAAAAAAAAAGAAAGCCATGTCCTTACATTGTGCCTCATCTCTGCAAAACCGAGTGGAGACACAGGTTCTTATTAGGTACTCATTCAAAGGGCAGACATTGTTAGGACTGTAAGCAGGGCTTGGCAAGATGAGCCTTTCTAAGGGGGCAGCGCTCTTAATTAGAGGGCATTTTGTTTCAGCAACAATCTCAGTGGATCATATGAGTGGGAATCATAACATCACTCCTCATTCCACATGCCAGGAAGTATGTGTGTCTCTCCACCTTCTCCCCTTAGGCAGCTTAGGTTACTTGTGAGAAAATTCTTATTTCCTGGACAGAAAATCTAAGGCAGGCAGATGGATGTTTGATAACCTGTAAGGGAAATCTATTGGAGAATCTTAAATGGACAGGATTCTAGCATTAACCTTTTATCAAAATCTTGTGTATTTCTTAAACACAAATATATTCTTCATTTTTCTTTGGAGAGTATTTTACAAAAGGCCTGGAAAATATATGGTATGAAAAGGAGTATCTTGAATCCTTCAGATTAACTTTGGTCCTTACATCTTAGAAATCATGTGTTTCAAATAAATCTTGAATGCCTCTAGTCACTCCCAACTTGGCTTTGTACTTTCCTCCCAGGTTTGGAGAGGGCACCTGCTCAAATGGCCCAGTCTAGGGGGCTCAGGGTTTTGTGCAGCTCTCGGAGGGAGGGTCTTGTGTGACTATCAGGCCCTTTTACTAAGAGTTAATATTTGGAAGTTTCCACTTGTAGAGTCTGGGCCTGAGAAGAAACCCCTTGGCGGACTCAGCAAAGTTCTCCTGAACCTGTTCTGTTCCACACAGGACAACCCAGTACCACAGCATTCTTCCCCAGAGTCAGAAGTTCACTTAGGCCCTGGGTTTGCTGAGATCAGAGCAGGAAACTCTATGAAAGGCCACCCAGAATGAATTCCCTGGAGGTGGTATGTCTGGCGGGGAGGAAGTAGTGAGCTGACAATCGAGGCTGTCTTTGGACAGATGGCTCTGCAAGGGCTGCTTTCTGCAGGACCTTCAGATCTAGAGGACCAGGCCCAAGGGTGCCCTCAGGACTGCTCTATGGGGGTGCTCGGGGCCAGCCGTGCAGCTGGAGGTGGGGGCCAGCTAGGAGACTTGTCTAGGAAGCTGCACTTTCATAACACTTTAAGGTTGAGAAAACACTCACTGTCCATTTAAAGAATTGGCAAAGGTGACTCCAATGAGGATTAAAGGGGTCTAAACCCCAGAAGCCTCCCCTTGACATGGCACTGACTCATGAAAGCCTACATGCAAGTTCTGTATAAGGAACTGAGTAGCAGGCTTCTCTAAGAGTTCTGAGAAATGTACTTTCTTGGACAATGAAGATGAATCTACTTCCTGTATTAAGACTGAAAAATATTTTCCAATGGGAAAATTCACATGGTATCGCCTGTATCTCCCAGAATATATAACATCCTGTATCTCCCAGAATATATAACGTCCAGAAAGCTCAAATGGCATTTTCATGTCTTCCTGGTGCCAAGCCAGTTAATGGGCAGTGAGAAATATTCATACCAACAGTCATTACTAAAGTTTCCCACACAACTGAATCTAATTAATTAGGCCTAGCTGAGCCTGCCAGCCATACCCGGGACCCAGCGAATAACCCACAGAGGATTTAGAAACACCCTTTCGACAAACACTCATTTATTACCACCTGTATTCAGTGAATCACCTCTACATCAGACACCACCTGACAGAACTTCCTCAAAAGAGGGCACTTTATGAACTGAAAGTCAAAAACCACTTCTTTATTTTTCATTAAGAATATCTCTCTATTCTCTTAATAGCCATAGCAATGGTGCTTGACACTCTTCAAACCACTTTACAAATATTAATTTCTATTCCACTTTGACCCACAGTTTGCTGAGAACTAAGGATAATGTGATTTTTGTTTGGGCCCACATCAAAGAACTGGATGGTTTCTACCAGCCCTATTTGTTTTCCTCAAAATTGTGGGAGCCTGTTTTCTCTCTGAGGCCTGTAAAGTATTCCCAGAATGTGTTAGAAACTCCTCTGAGCAACTCCCATCCCCTTTCTTGGAGGGCTCTGGAAAGTTATTCCAGAGCAAACTCATATCCACGGGTAACAAAGGTACCTTTAAAGCCAGGGTTTCACTCAACACACACATGTTGAGTGTCAATTCCGTGCCAGGTTCTGTTCAAAGTACTGGGTCGTCATGCTTCCTGTTCTCCCAAGGCTTACCCTCTAGTGAGGGGTGGCAGAGTAGGGGGAGAGAATAAACAAAGAAGCAAAGTAATTTTCTGATAGCGATAAGTGATGGTGATACACAAAGGATAGTGGGCTAGAGTGTGCTTGGGGATGTGTGTTTTGGGTGGTCAGGGAAGCTTTGTGAAGGGAATAACAACATTTGAGTTGAGACCTGAGTGATAATATTATGTCAGTTGTGTTATATTCTGATATTCTCTATATTTAAAGCAATTCCACAAACTCAAATAGAGCAAAGAGACTGATTAGGGGAGCATTGCTCTTTCATACTTTTTTTTTTTTTTTTTTTGAGTTGGGGGAGGTATGCAAGGAATGCTTGTAAATTGGTTCAGTCTCTAAGGAGGTCAAAATTGCAATATCTACTAAAATAAAGCAATTCCACAAACTCAAATAGAACAAAGAGACTGAGGGGGGGATCATTGTTCTTTCATTTTTTTTTTTTTTTTTTTGAGTTGGGGGAGGTATGCAAGGAATGCTTGTAAATTGGTTCAGTCTCTAAGGAGGTCAAAATTGCAATATCTACTAAAATTAAAAATACATTATTGGGAATTCCCTGGTGGTCCAGTGGTTAGGACTTGGTGCTTTCACTCTCAGGGCCTGGGTTCGATCCCTGATAGGGGAACTAAGATCCCACAAGCTGTGCTGCATGGCCAAAAAAAAACAGAATTATCCTTAGACCCAATAATCCCACTTGTAGGAGTTTAATCTATGGAAACAATGGCATATATGCAGGAAGATATATGGGTATCTATCTATATATATGGATATTTACCACAGCATAACTTATAATAGCAAAAGACCATAAACAACCCAGAAGTTCACTAGGAGATTGGCTAAGTAAATTATGGAACATTCATATGAGAGAAATTTCTTGTCATTAAAAAGAATGAGGTTGAGCTCCACGATAAATTTAAGCGAGGAAAAAACATGCAAGAATTATGTTCAATATGCTATCATCTTTGAAAAAATATATTTGAAAAAATATATATATACACATTATCTTTGGAAGGGTATACAAGAAACTAAGTTTTTGCCTCAACAGGGGTTAGGGGAGAATTAGGGAAACTCTATATATTCTCTTGTAACTTTTGCATTTTTTACTTGTGCATGTCTTAGCTATTTGATAAACATGTTGAAAAAGATCATTGCAGTATAATTATATATAATCTTCATACAAAGTTCTTTTCATGTGTACTTATACATCACAGTTCTGGCTGGAATTAATTTCAAATGTTAAAAGTGGAAAAGCTCTTGGACTTCCCTGGTGGTGCAGTGGTTAAGAATCCGCCTGCCAATGCAGGGGACACGGGTTTGAGCCCTGGTCCGGGAAGATCCCACATGCTGCGGAGTAACTAAGCCCCTGCCCCACAACTACTGAGCCTGCGCTCTAGGGCCCGCGAGCCACAACTACTGAAGCCCACGTGCCCTAGAGCCCGTGCTCCTGCGCTCTAGAGCCCGCGAGCCACAACTACTGAAGCCCACGTGCCCTAGAGCCCGTGCTCCACAACAAGAGAAACCACCGCAACGAGAAGCCTGCACACCACAACGAAGAGTAGACCCTGCTCACCGCAGCTAGAGAAAGCCTGAACGCAGCAAGAAAGACCCAACGCAGCCAAAAATTATTTAAAAAACAAAAAAGAAAAGTGGAAAAGCTCCTAAAATCAGTGTGTAATCGTCTTCTTGGCTGGTTCAATATGTGGGCATTTCTTAGTCAGGCTTAAATATGGCTTCTGTAAGAGGAAGTTTAGGAAATGTTTCAGGAAAGGCATTTTCTCTTAGGATGGACCTCCTTTTTTTGGAAGACAGTGCACTCATTTCTAATCCATTCGAAGATTTGAACAACTAACATGACCAATGTTCAGATAAAGAATTGGAAAAAGACTTTTCTTGAAAAATACTGTCTAATGCATATACGATATTACAATTTTCTTCTAAGTTGTAAGAGGTCTTGGTTTCTAAGAATGAACTTGTTCCAGCAGGAAGGTCTTTCTTAGCTCTCACAGCTATTTCATGCTCTGGTCCATTTATAATTATGGCCCGATAAGGGTCTTCAGCAACCAGTAAAATTTTTAAGAAATACGATGGAAATCAAATGTTTTTCAGATGTCTGTGTTCGGAGCACAGTCTCTGTGGTTTTCCTACATTGCTGTGCCACGGAGGACAGCAAATAATACTTATAACCTCTATTCCTCATGGTAATAAAATCTGCCCCATGTTAAATCATTTATGCATATAAAAGTTTATTGAAGAGAATTTGCCATCGATAATCTGCAAGAGCCATGGAAATGACATTCAGTATCTATTTTAAAAATGCATTAAATATGTATCTAGTAGAAGCATGAGGAATTAACTTGCTTGCAGGCAGAATTTCCATCAGCTGCAAGGTCGCTGTGAGAATCCATGCTGAGGCAGAGGCTGGGGAACTGGCAGAGTGACCTGAGGTCTGAGTCCCAGTGCGGCTGCAGGAAGGAGAAATGGCTCATTAGAAAAAACCGTGATAACACCCCAGGGAAGAGCTGCATGTGAAGCTGAGTCAGAGCACAGCCTGACCAAGGAGGGGCACATGAGACAGAAATGGCTCACCTTCAACTCGTGGCAACAGCTTTGAATGCTCCATTCAAGAAGAGGATGCCATCCATTCTTGGCAGAGTTTCCCTGCTCTGGGAAGCCGGTACAGATGAGAGGTGTTTCCGAAAAAACTCTGGACTCCCAGGCCATTGGGCTTGCACTGCAGCACGAGCCCCAGGGGAGAAGGCCAGAGTCAATATCACAGGAGGCCTTTCCAGCCGGCAAGTTATCCATTAAAAAGTGGGTCACTGGAGAGGACTGGGCTGACTCCAGATCAGGGTCCCCTGTCCTGGTGATCAGGTTTCAAGGCAGGCTTTGGTGGCCCTTGAAGACACACACCCTCTGGTATTCTTGGAGGAGGGAGGGAAAAGTTTGTGTTGTGGGCACTGGCTAGTGGAGGTGAAGAGAGAGAAACCTGAGAAAGAATAATTCACACGACTCTAGAAATCAAGACTGAGATTGGCTGTCACAAAGAACGGCTGCCCTCAGAGGCAGTAAATATGTCTGAGAGTCCTGTGCAGATGCGGGAGTGTGAATAATCTTGAGTTTCGACTTGTACTTTCCACCTTCTATTTTTGAGATCGCTCTTTGCAGTCAGCCTGGAATCAGATGACTTTCCTGATGAAGCATATTATGTCACTAAGGTCAAGGTCTTCAGTATTAAAGACAGACGTATTCTTCATTTGTCTTAGAATCATAGAGTTAGAAGTCTTAGTACAGATCTGACCCACTCATTTTACAGATGAGGAAACTGAGGCCTAGGAGGGCTGGGTAACTTGGATAAAGCTATCAGAAAAGCTGGGAATAGAGTTTAGCTTTTCTTTCTCCAAGCAGAGTCCTTTGCTACTTGAAAAGTAACATTAATTTCCTACTTTTACATTATACTCACACCTCTGTTCACTCCGTTTCAAACTGTGTGGTCCATTTCCCTATCCCAAAGAGAAGTGAATATGTTGATTCAAAAGGAATTTTCAGAGAGCTAGCACAAACCTATATATAAGGCTCACAAAGATTAGTGTGACCGAAAGAATCTTAACTGACAAATAATATCCAGGTTTAACAACACTTGAGATATATAAAATGATACCAGGTCAAACATATGAAATACAGAAGATAGGATTAGCCTTTGTTTTCAGGGGAAGCCATGCCTGCTTGAGGACTACATGTCATCAGCTGGCTGATATCTTGACATGGTCTGGGATTCTGCCCTTCATAATTGTAGGTAATATTTATGCAGTGCCAAGTGAAAAGTGATTTGGCCTTTTCCATTTCAGTAACATAATCTGGCATGAAGTAGGTTGTGTTTTACCAGAATTTTCCAGTTCTGCAGTCTGTGTTGATCAAATCAACTAAATCATTACCACTCTGGCTATCTGTGGGAAAAACGCAATTAAAAAAACTGGTTGCTTACCTTGCATCTCCTTATGTAGCACATCTCCTGGGGATGGTGAAATATCCCTTTTTGCTGAGTCATAGTAATTTCCTCCCTCCCTCACTTGGGGTGGTGCTGAGATGCACAGGGACACTTTGGAGACATACACTGCCTTATACTTTTATGTGTCTGTCTTATTTTAGTTAATCTTAAATTAACCTTATTCCTTAAGAAAGAGTCCCAAATCTTGTGGCACTTCTTCTTTACCTCTGCATTCGTTCACTCAGCAAACATTATTTGAGTGTTCATGACACCTGGTTTCTAAGAAAAGAAAAAAAAAAAGGGTACTAACGATATAAAGATACACTCTTGGAGCTAGCTCCCAGTCTACTGGTAGAGACATACCTTTAATTAAATCATAACAGAGTGTGGTAAGAGCACAACAGACTTTGGATGGATGGTGATTAGAAAGTCTGTCCAAAGCCCAAGCCCTGTTCTGTTTCTTCTTCCATTGGTTCACCTCTGTAGTCTTTGACCTTCATCCTTGAAGGCCGCCATCACATTGCCGCCCCCCAAGCCCAACCATCTGAAAGTTGGCCAGTGTTAGAGGCCGTAAAGCTCCCACAACCCGCTCCTTCACTTCACCTCCCATTTTTATCCCAATGACCTGCTTTCACAGCCAGATGTGCCATAGTTTTGAGTAAAGATCTCCAAAGTGGGGTGTAAATAATGATCAACTGAGATGAAAGACAAAAATTTGGAACATCTATTTACATTCATTTTTTATCTAAAGATATTTAAGAAAAATCTTGTTTCCCCAACTTTGACACTGGCACCCTCATCAGGCCTGTCTGTTGGATGGGGACACATCACATACAGTAGACATAGTACCCTCGGGAAAAAGTGAGAGGTTCCCAGAGGAGACGGAGGCACTAGCACTCTTTTCCCTTTTGGAGTAACATACGGCAGGTTATCTGTGCTTCGTTGAGTGGATTTAAGGATTATACCACCCTAAGTCTTGCGTCTGCAAAGTATGGCCACATCCAAATCCCACCTGATACCTGTTTTTGTAAATAAAGTTTTATTTACACAGCATGTTCCTTGGTTTAATATTATCTATTTAGTATCATCAACAGCTGAGTTGAGTAGTTGCAATAGAGACTGTATGGCCTGGAAAACCTAATTATTTACTCTCAAGGCCTTTACAGAAAACATTTGTCAAACCCTGTCTAAATAGTTTTATTTTTGTAAAATTTTATAAGATAGGTATGGGAGGATTGTGGCCATGAAAATCTTTATCTCTTACCTAGATTCACTGGTTATCTCATGATAAAATGCTTAAAAGAAAGGTAGCATTAAAGATGAGTTATACATTCTTATTTTTATGAAAACACTAATGTTTCAAAGTTTCTGACTTTTTCTTCTGATGACAAGTAGCTGACGCTAGTGACTTAGAAGACATTTTTGAAAAAACACAAAACAAACATTTTTGTCTTTTCAAGTGACACTGTCTTCACTTTCAAACGATGCATAAGAAATACAAGACACATACTTCGGAGAGAACATTTTGAAAAAGAATATTTTGATGTGTTTCCATTTTATGTGATTCTATTTCTAAAAAAAAGTATATCACATAAAAATATTCTCGTGCATTCTTAGAAACATTCAGAAGTGAAATTTTCCATTTAAAAGTCATCTAAATGAAGAGTTTTGATGGAATTTGAAGCCATAGGTTAAAAATATAAAAATACAACACTTCTCTATTAGTTTGCAAGAATGACTGACATCTGGAAATATGAATATTTACTAGCTGAATTACAACAGAAATCTTTGTCTAGGAGGTTAAGAATGAAAAAAATGGGTATCATGATTTAGTAAGTTTAGTCAGTGATAGATATCTTCCATTTGCATATATTCATGATATAATTTTTCCAGCTACTATTATTATTTTTTAGTAAGAACAAAAATATTTGTGTACATTTAATAAAAAACATTTCTTGTTTTTAAAACAGTTTTTAATTTTTATATTAGAGTATAGTTGATTTACAATGTTGTGTTAGTTTCAGGTGTACAACAAAGTGATTCAATTATACCTATATGCATTCTTTTTCAGATTCTTTTCCCATATAGGTTATTACACAATATTGAATAGAGTTCCCTGTGCTATACAGTAGGTCCTTGTTGGTTATCTGTTTGATATCTAGTAATGTGTATATGTTAATCCCAAATTCCTAATTTATGCCTCCCCCCACCTTTCCCCTTTGGTAACCATAAATTTGTTTTCAATATCTGTAAGTCCGTTTCTGTTTTGTAAATAAGTTTATATCATTTTTTTAGATTCCACATGTAAGTGATATCATATGGCACTTGTCTTTCTCTGTCTGACTGGCTTCACTTAGTATGATAATCTCTATGTCCATCCATGTTGCTACAATGGCATTATTTCATTCTTTTTCATGGTTGAGTAATATTCCATTGTATATATGTACCACATCTTCTTTATCCATTCCTCTGTCCATAGACATTTAGGTTGCTTCCATGTCTCAGCTATTGTAAATAGTGCTACAATGAACATTGGGGTGCATATATCTTTTCAAATTATGGTTTTCTCTGGATATATGCCCAGGAGTGGGATATGGTAGGTCTGTTTTTAGTTTTTTAAGGAACCTCCATACTGTTCTCCATAGTGGCTGTATCAATTTACATTCCCACCAACAGTGTAGGAGGATTCCCTTTTCTCCACACCCTCTCCAGCATTTATTGTTTGTAAACTTTTGGTGATGGTCATTCTGACTGGTGTGAAGTGATACCTCATTGTAGTTTTGATTTGCATTTCTCTAATAATTAGTGATGTTGAGCATCTTTTCATGTGTTTTTTTGGCCATCTGTATGTCTTCTTTGGAGAAATGTCTATTTAGATCTTATACCCATTTTTTGACTGGGTTTATTTTTTTTTTAATATTGAGCTGCATGAGTTGTTTGTATGTTTTGGAGATTAATCCTTTGTTGGTCACTTCATTTGCAAATATCTCCTCCCATTCTGTGGGTTGTCTTTTTGTTTATGGTTTCCTTTGCTGTGCAAAAGCTTTTAAGTTTCATTAGGTCCCATTTGTTTATTTTTGTTTTTATTTTCACTGCTCTAGGAGGTGGATCCAAAAAGATCTTGCTGCGATTTATGTCATAGAGTGTTCTGCCTATATTTTCCTCTAAGAGTTTTTTAGTATCTGGCCTTACATTTAGGTCTTTAATCCATTTTGAGTTTATTTTTATGTATGGTATTAGGGTGTGTTCTAATTTCATTCTTTTACATATTGCTGTCCAGTTTTCCCAGCACCACTTATTGAAGAGACTGTCTTTTCTCCATTGATATTCTTGCCTCCTTTGTCATAGATTAATTGACCATAGGTGCTTGCATTTATTTCTGAGCTTTCTATCCTGTTCCATTGATCTATATTTCTGTTTTGTGCCAGTACAAAACTGTCTTGATTACTGTAGCTTTGTAGTATAGTCTGAAGTCAGGGAGCCAGATTCCTCCAGCTCTGTTTTTCTTTCTCAGGATTGCTTAGGCTATTCGGGGTCTTTTGTGTTTCCATACAAATTAAAAAATTTTTTGTCCTCTGAAAAATGCCTTTGGTAATTTGATATGGATTGCATTGAATCTGTAGATTATCTTGGTAGTATAGTCGTTTTCACAATATTGATTCTTCCAATCCAAGATCATGGTATATCTTTCCATCTGTTTGTGTCATCTTCAATTTCTTTCGTCAGCATCTTATAGTTTTCAGAGTACAGGTCTTTTTCCTCCTTAGGTAGGTTTATCCCTAGGTATTTTATTCTTTTTTGATGCGATGGTAAATGGGATTGTTTCCTTAATTTCTCTTTCTAATCTTTAGTGTATAGAAATGCAAGAGATTTCTGTTTATTAACTTAGTATCCCACATTCATTGATGAGTTCTAGTAGTTTTTGGTAGCATCTTTAGGATTTTCCATGTACAGTATCATGTCATCTGCAAACAGTGACAGTTTTACTTCTTCTTTTCCAATTTGGATTCCTCTTATTTCTATTTCTTCTCTGATAGCCATGGCTAAGACTTCCAAAACTAAGGAAGTTAAGAATGAAAAAATGACTATCATGATTTAGTAAGCTTAGTTGGTGATGGACATCTTCCCTTTGGATATATTCGTGATATGCTTTTTCCAGCTACTATTATTATTTTTTAGCAAGAATAAAAATATTTGTGTACATTCAATAAATATAAAAATACTACATTTCTTTTTAAACATTTAAAGAATTACTTACTTCAGCTCTTCTATTTTCATGTCTATTTTATAATGCATATAATTTATTAGTGGAGAAGAAGATATGTACATTATATATAATTTATGAGTAAATAAATATACAAAGATTGTGGTGCATGCCTCCAAAATTTTTAATAATGGGAACATATCATCACAATGTTTGGAGACCAGTGGTTTCTGAGTGTGAGTTTGGAATTTAGCAGATAAGTTTAAATAGGGCTCTGCCACTCACTGGCTATGTTCTCTTGATCTAAATAATTTATTATAGGTCTTATTTTCTCACTGTAAATTGAGATAAGGCCCGGCATTTAATACATAGTGTAGCACATAATAAATGTTCAGTAAATATCATAAATATTCAATAAACATTTCCAGCCTTCCAGGGTCCCCATTTTCTTTAATATTCCAATGAAGTAACTCAATTCATCCCATCTCATTTTTTTATGAGAAGGCCAGCACATGCCCCTGAATTTCTGCAGAAGGTTCTTAAATTCTTTTGGTGGTTACATTTTCCTGGTGGTTGCTTGATATCTCTCTCCTCACTCAGTTGTCCATCACCTGTAGTCTTCCATCCTATTCCTTCTCCACATGACTCCCAAGAGTGGACATAATCTCATTTCCAGCATTCCTTGAGACTCAAGGCTATCGTAAGCCTTAAGACTTATGTGTGTGGATAACACAGGGTAAATACAGTTCTGAACAGGAATCAACTTAAAATTTCGGTATCACACTATGCCCTTCCTAAGTTCATGGACTGCTATCCACTGCTGGGAATATCTTATCGATTCTGTACAGCTTTGGGCTTGGCCTGTCTCCCTGTTGTTGGCACTACCCTTTCCCTTCCGAGAACTTTCTGCCTTCTTACCTCTTCCTTGAATTCCTGACCCAGTTTCTCAGACAACTACAGGCTACTCTATCATGCCAAGGCCTTAAGCATAGCTGCAGTCTGAGCATTAAACTCCTCCAGGGTGCTATTCACACAGATGCGTGAATAACACTCCTTGGAGTTATACAATAAGGCAGCCCTGACCCTCTCCATCAAGCCATCAAGAGTGGAGATGGTGAAAAACTTCACTTTCGAAATCAAGAATTCATTAACATATCTTCCAAAAAAAAAAAAAGAAGAAGAAGAAGAAAACCATTCACCATAGGTCTCTATTTCTCACTAAACAATCAATAGAAGCTTTTGAATCTACTGTTTTTCTTTTCTGGCTCCAAAGTTATCAGATTGAATTCTGAGGCAGGGCTCAAGGTCAAAATTTTTGTACTTTCCTTGTGAGTCTTTATAGTGGAGCTGGACACTATATAATGTATTACCCCTACTTTCTTTCTAGATCAAGTACTAGGTATCTTTATTTTTTTCTCTTTCAACCACCACCGCTACTGATAGCAACAATGCTATCATCACCATCACCACCGTCATGACCTACATGACCACCTTGACGATGAGCATGACTCCACTACCACCATCACCATATCATCTCCATCACCACCACTATCATCACAGTCAACATCAACATGAAGGGGGATTTCCTGGAGGTCCAGTGTTTAGGACTCCATGCTCTCACTGCCAAGGGCCCAGGTTTGGTCCCCAGTGAGGGAACTAAAATCCCACAACCTGCACTGCATGGCCAAAAAAACAAAACAAAAACAAAAACATGAAGGACCGACATCATCACCCCAATGATCATAATCACTACCCCCATAGCCATCACTACCACCTCGCTGGCTTTTCTGAGGTCCTGTGGCAATTCTATGAAAACCTGCCAAAGTTCTCTAGAGGTCTTTATTTTGTCTCTAGGTATGTCTGCAGCTTCTAACATTTTTTTACTCATCAGATACCCTCTTCTCCCATTTCTGGAGAGAAGACTAGAATAAAACCCATGTCCCAGTGCTGATCTCTTGCATATCTGACATTGAGGCCTCTTCAGACTTGGGGCTGATCCTGAGCCTTGTCAAATATATGGTCATAGCTCTGTAATATAGTTTCTACCCTTTCCATCCTGTTGTCTCTCTTTGTCTCCAGTGAAATGCCCTGTACTATTTCTTGGCTCTGGGGAACCCACCACCATCGAGACAACTCTAACTCTTGAAAAAGGGGATGGGGATTATTATAAGTGACCTCTTGCCTTTAGGGACTTCTTTAGGCCCTTGGCCACCCTATGACAGAAAATTCCAAAGTCAGAAAAGGTTTCCATCCACTTGGAACCCCAGTAAGAGACTGACCACCTGCCACTATTTTATCCAGTTGGATTCTCATCTATTCTGTCCTCTGATGGGAGGCTTCTATTGAACCAGAACAGCAAGGATGGGACTGCCTTTCAACTGGTGTGTCTATCAGTGTAATGATGGAAGCCTTCTCATAGTGGCCTCATAATCCACCACTGACCCCAAAGTGAAAAACATGCCTTCACAAGTAATGTCAGCCACAAGGGCTTAGACTTCTTAAAGGTTTTCAGTTTTCTTTTTGAGTTGAACATAGTCTAATATAGGATAGGGAGGGAAAGAAAATAAAATATTAACAAGTAATAATAGTACATTCCCTGTAATTAGGAGCACAGCTACAGTAGGAGCGAGAAGCAAAAATTTAATACAGTACCTGGACATCTCAAGTAACAAGTCAAATTAACTGTGGTTCAATTATTTACATTGAATGAAAAGTGGTATACAGCATAGATGACCTCAGGCTAGTAGTAAGGTTTTATTGGAACACAGCGATTCTCATTCACTTACACATCATCTGGGGCTACTTTTGTGCTACAGTGGCAGGGTTCAGTAGCTGTGAGATTCTGTGTGACACACCAAGTCTAAAATATTTATTATCAGGCTCTTTATAGAAAAAGTTTGTCAACCCTTGCTCTAAATAATGAATACTTTTCTCTTCTTAGAGCTGACAGGAAAGTGAATTAAACTGGTCTTTCTTTGTATCATAGAAGTAAAGGCTTAACCCCAATTAAGGCATTGGAAGTAGGGAGTAGTTGAAGCAGGGCTTCTATATATCCTGCTAGATCCGAGGGCATTTGGTCCTAACTAATAATAGAAAAAGTAGCCTTCCACCTTCCAACCCTCAGTCCAGTTTACTGTATTAAGAGATTGGAGTCAAGACCCCAGATGATAATAAAGAGTCTCTTTGCTTTGCTTCCTTTGGGCAAATACCTCCTCACAGATCTTGTGGGAAGGTGAAATGATGGGTCCAAGGCAGAACGGGGCACACCCAGGATGAGGTATTCCTGAGTTTCTCAGTCAGGTACTGCCTTGTAATACCTTAATTCCATGATATGTTTGTGGAGAAAGCTACTGAGTTTGCTTGCTGATAATGAGATAATTTATCGTCTCCAAGTAGGCTTATGTCACTGCCACAAACTCAAGGCCTATAGTGTCCCAGCAAATTCTGAGGGATGAGTGTCCATTTCTGATGCTGCCCATTGCCAATGCCATTACCTCCCCTCCCAAATTCTGAGTGAGAACCCCAGCCTTCTGTAGCAGTTCCGTAAAGCTGAGGGGTTGGCATTTATGCTAAGAGATGAGGTAGACAGTTAACTTTTTTGTGTGTGTGGTCAATTCTATTTTTTCTTTAATTGAAGTATGTTTTCATTATATCCTACTTAGCTGTATTTTTTTTTTAATGTTTATAGTTTTAAAAATTGTGATTAGGAAGTAGAAGATCTTGAGTCTAAAACCAAGGAGGGGGCTTCCCTGGTGGCGCAGCGGTTGCGCGTCCGCCTGCCGATGCAGGGGAAACGGGTTCGCGCCCCGGTCCGGGAGGATCCCACATGCCGCGGAGCGGCTGGGCCCGTGAGCCATGGCCGCTGAGCCTGCGCGTCCGGAGCCTGTGCTCCGCAACGGGAGAGGCCGATTTATGCTAAGAGATGAGGTAGACAGTTAACTTTTTTGTGTGTGTGGTCAATTCTATTTTTTCTTTAATTGAAGTATGTTTTCATTATATCCTACTTAGCTGTATTTTTTTTTAATGTTTATAGTTTTAAAAATTGTGATTAGGAAGTAGGAGATCTTGAGTCTAAAACCAAGGAGGGGGCTTCCCTGGTGGCGCAGCGGTTGCGCGTCCGCCTGCCGATGCAGGGGAAACGGGTTCGCGCCCCGGTCCGGGAGGATCCCACATGCCGCGGAGCGGCTGGGCCCGTGAGCCATGGCCGCTGAGCCTGTGCGTCCGGAGCCTGTGCCCCGCAGCGGGAGAGGCCACAGCAGAGGGAGGCCCGCATACCACACAAAAAAATAAAAATAAAAAATAAATAAAAAATAAATAAAACCAAGGAAACTGGATACTTTAACTTTACAGGGATTTATCCCTACTCCCAAAGATAGATCTTCAAGTTTGCCTCATTTGAGTCCTTGGACTGAAGTAACAAGAAGTCAGCTTTATTATTTATTTACTATTGTGCTAAACATTTTACATGAATTCTCTTTTATTCCTTATACAGCCCATGAGGTTATTTATTATAAGGAAACTGATGCTAACCTGCTAAAGTTACCCTACATGGAGATAATGGTGATAAGATTTGTTTCTGCGTTCCATGTTGCACTGTCTTTTTGATGTCAGTCCATTATAAGGGCCAAAGTTTCATATTAAAAATAGCTCCACTTAGAATCTGGAAGTTTCACAGACCAGACAGTGGTAAATCCAGCTTTAAGTCAGTTTATAAGCTTTCTGAAGTAATGTTTTTCTTCCATAACCATTTGGTCTTTAAGTAAATGGGTACCCAGGGTCTTTGTGAAATAGATTGAAAAACTTCCCCAAGGGGTGCTCTTTAATACAATTCCTTCATTTAACCTTGAAAAACAATATTTGAGATAGATAATTGTTGGTTTTTCTCCCCAATGGTCATTTTCCTTTTTCCTAACAAAACCCCAATCTTGTTCAGGTATGGGTCATCACTTGCTTAATGGATTAGTCCCCTGCCCTAGGGAGTGACTGTTGGTTAGTCCACATCTTTCATAGTGATTCTGTACCCCTTGCCAGGGATTGGTTTAAGCATGGTCACCAGATGCAACCCAGGACAAAAGACAAAAATGGTAGTCAACTAGGAGGCATTTGTAAGATTTACTAACTCTTGAAAGAAAACATAAAAGGCACTAGATGAGGATCATCCCTTCCTACTTTTGGATGTCACAAATGAGATGTATTGTAGTACTTGGAGCCAGAGCAGTTATTTTGTAATCATGAGGGGAGAACCAAGAGAATCATACAGAATCCTGGGAGCTGTTGCACCTTTGAATTAATCAGTGTTGGAATAACCTGTTCTGGATTTCTGTTATGAGAGATAAAGAATTCATTGTATTCATTATGATTTAAGACATCTTTATGTATTTTTACCTCAACAAACTGATTACCTTGACCCTCTCCACAGGACTCTTTGGAGGAAGGTGTAACAGAGAAAAGCAAAGCTAAGTGGATGTTCATTCCTTCAAAACAAAGCTCCAAATGAGGTCCTCTATTAAGAAGTTCCTGATTACAGAAAAATAGGAGCTGGTTAGGAGTGGAGTTAATCTTTCAGTTTGAGGCAGTAAAAAGACAAGGGTTTCTGATATTCCTTAACAAGGGGCTGAGGAAAACTCTGTACCTTGCTAAGTTAAAGGAAGCTACTTTATATCCTGGAGCAGTGCCCTTTCAAGGAGGAATTCCCTGGGTTCTAGGAGCTAGTCAACAAATGTTTTCTAAATAGATGTGTACTCTTTCCTAGTAGGAACAAAAGATCACTCAAAAGAGGCTTGAATCTTCAAAGTAAACCCACTATTAGACAATCTCAGTGCTAACATTTTTCATCCCTATATCTTTTTCACCAACCATTTTTCAAAAGCAATTTGCTTTCTCTCCCGTCTTTTATGAAGACTGGGCTATCTGAACAACTACGGTGCTTGTCTTTATTTAGTCTTTAAATACCTCTTAGAAGCAGCCTTATTTTAAGTGAGGTTTGTCTTTGGTATGCATGTATACCACTCCTGGGAAGCCACGGGCGGTC
This sequence comes from Physeter macrocephalus, assembly GCF_002837175.3. Classification (NCBI taxonomy): domain Eukaryota; kingdom Metazoa; phylum Chordata; class Mammalia; order Artiodactyla; family Physeteridae; genus Physeter; species Physeter macrocephalus. The sequence goes on along the minus strand of NC_041214.2, from coordinate 51,314,446 downwards.
TACGCTCTTGGGATTTCACATAACCTTTAAAAATTTCCAACAAGCGTTGGAATTTTTCATAATTGTAGTGTTCTTTTTAATTACTAATTTATTATATTAGAACAGCTTCCTGATGAGGCTTCAATATAATTTCTATTATATTTACTACTTGTATTAGCTTCCTATTGCTGTTGTTACAAAATTACCCAACTTAGTAGCTTAAAATAACACAAATGTATTATCTTACAGCTCTGGAGGCCAGAATTCCTATAGTCAAGGTGTCAGCAGGGCTGAGTTCCTTCTGGAGGCGCTAAGGGAGTATGTTTCCTTACCTTTTCTAGCTCCTAAAGGCCGCCTGCCTTCTTTGGCTCATGGCCTCATCCTCCATCTTCACAGTCAGCACCATAGCATCTTCCAATCTCTTTCAGACCTTCTGCCTCACTCTTACAAGAACTCTTGTGATTACATTGGGCATCTTAGGATAATCCAGAATCATCTCCCCATCTCAAGACCCTTAATCATGTCTGCAAAGCCTTGTTTGCCATATAACATATTCACAGGTTCCTGGGATTAGGACTTGGATATTTTGGGGACATTATTCAGCCTACCCTACTACTACTTCTATTATTACTACCACTGGCTAAAATTTGATTGTATAACATGAGCCAGGCACTGTGCTGCTTTACATTCTTTATCTCAGTTAGTCCACAAGCCAGACACTAAGATTGTGTAACTTGCTCAAACAGGCTTGTGACCAAGCCACTGCTCTCTGATGACAGTAATTCACTGCAAAATTGAGTAACAATGATTCACAAAATCTGCATTCCTACTCCTATCCAGAACTGACTTATATATGCCTACAAGTTAATATAAATGAGACCACAAACTTGTATTTTTAGAAAATGTAGTCATATGGGTAGAAATTTACATTTAGAAGAAATTCAGCTACATTTATGAGTGGTTGGAACTAAAGCTTGTAGTTACTGGGTTCAGTTGGCTTAGATCATTGAGAGTAATTCTCATTAGATTTATGGCTGCTACTCCTAAGTGGAACAGTTCATTGAACTCAGCTTAGAAATTATGATTTAAATCCTTAACCAAGATACTATGAAATGCAAACCTTCAAGGAGGACCTTTGTCAGAAAAGTGTGGGTTAATGCCCCAAATCCATCACTGTTCCTCAAAAAAATTTATAAATTGACGGTTGCACAAGAATTTCATATTAGCATTGAAGAGTCTTGCATTATCATATAGTTGTATAGCACCTGTTTAGTGTTCTCTTGCCACTCAGATCTGTTAGACGCAGTCCTTAATGTCCTGTGAAACACTCTGAAGTGCAGCTGATGTATGTGGACATAAGGCCCCACAAATGACAATTTGGCACCTAAAACTTGTTATTTTAGAAGGGCTAGAGGCTCTTGAACACTGGGTTGAGCCTCTTAGCTGATTTGATTAAGGCTATTTTAGGACTGGATATAATTGAGATAGACATAAAACTTGAATATAGAAATAGTCTAGCCCAGTGGTTTCCAGCCTGTTGGCTGTAAACTTTAGCAGCATGTGGGAGTTATCGTAAGGAGCCCATTAATCCATGTGAGCACTAAACGTTGCCTGTAGACTAAATATATCCTACATATCAAACGTAGATACTGTTGTGATGTTAATATGAATTTGCTTTAAAAGATCACTGAATTCATAGAAGCTTTTGGTCATTTTTCATCTTATTAATTAGGTACTTAAGAACAATTAAGCCCATAAAATTCTGACATCATCAAAGCGGGTGGGCATCTTTGCTCTGGTTTGGAGGATTTAGCAGTGTTCATGAAACACTTCTAACACACAAATCTTCCACATTCATGTAAGATTAAAGCCTTAAAAGAGCTGCCATCTGAGAGTTCTATTCAGGCGTTAGTCTCCCAAAAAATATGCTGAAGAGTGAGTAAAGCAATAAAATAAGACCAACTAATAATGCTGATGAAACTCTTCGATAACATCTTTTTCTACCTATGATGATGGTAGCTTGTGAGTAAGGTAAGCAAGCTAAGGAAAAGTACTGTTTTGTTTCTCTAACTTGCCTGCAATAAGAGTACCTAAGTCAATAAACTAGATGGGTCTGTTTTTAAAACCCAACACTATCATTTCTAAGGAAAATACTTCTGCTTTTTCTTCTTCTTGACGTATACTTGATTTACAATGTCGTGCTAATTTCTGCTGTATAGCAAAGTGACTCAGTTACACACATGTATACATTCTTTTTTTATATCCTTTTCCATTATGGTTTATCCCAGATTTGGTATAGTTCCCTGTGCTATACGGTAGGACCTTGTTTATGTATTCTAAATGTTAATAGTTTGCATCTACTAACCCCAAACTCCCAATCCATCCCTCTCCCTGCCCCCCTCCCCCTTGGCAACCACAAGTCTGTTTTCTGTCTCTGAGTCTGTTTGTTTTGTAGATAGGTTCATTTGTGTCATAGTTTAGATTCCACATGTAAATGGTATCATATGGTATTTGTCTTTCTTACTTCACTTGGTGTGATAATCTCTAGTTGCATCCATGTGGCTGCAAATGGCATTATTTCGTTTTTTATGGCTAATATTCCATTGTATATATTTACCACATCTTCTTTATCCATTTATCTGTTGATGGACATTTAGGTTGTTTCCATGTATTGGCTATTGTGAATAATGCTGCTATGAACATAGGGGTGCATGTATCTTTTTGAATTAGAGTTTTGTCTGGACATATGCCCAGGAGTGGGACTGCTGGATCATATGGTAATTCTATTTTAGTTTTTTGAGGAGCCTCCATACTGCTTCTGGCTCTTAATTTGTAAATGAACGCTATTGATTTGTACAGCACTTTACAAAAATTTGCATTATAGGGTCTCAAAGTTGGAACATTCTTATCATTTGTAGTCTTACAAAAACAAAAAAAAAAACTACAAAGATGAGTAAACTAACCACATGAAACCATCTTACTTTCCTTAAATAGAGGGAAAAAACCCTGATTTAAACGGACCATATAGGACTGTTTGGGTATTGAATATATTCTTTTTTCTTAAAGTCATTTTCAGACCTAGTATAACAAAAATTCTTCCTCAAAGATCAGTATTTCAAGCCCTAATAATTATTTTTATATCTAAGCCATTTACTAAAAGAGGTTTATAGCAAAAGGTGGAGTTGGGTTTTAGAATTTATAAATACAAAGGCCCAATATTTATTAACTTTGCACACATAAACCTTCCTGTCTACAGAATTGTATGACACTGGAATATCTTAGTTTGCAGACTCCCCCTGAAAATCTTAACCATAGTTTAAGAGTGAGTTCCAGCTTTCTGAAATGGTGTAAATTACAGCTGTGCCAGTAGGGAGATAGATTTACTGAATGCTTTTCAGTATGTTTTAAATCCATGGAACCATTACAAAATTTAGTCTGATTCCATAGTTCTTACTTAGTTAAACATACAATACTATACATGAATTTAAAAATCATTACACTGGAGGGAAAGTACTGTCAGAGAGGCTCACGTTTACCAGTTGGGTCACTTTAGGTTAGCTGAAAGCAGAGGTGCTTGAGAGCAGATGAGATTTTTACACTTTTTATATTTCCTTTAGCACTTGTTGCAGGGGACAACCTGGTCATATTTTTTTACTACAGCAGTTTGCTGAAATAAAACTTGTCCCTTTCTCTCAAGCACTTACCTGCAAAATAAAATATTCACTATTCTCTTGCGACTTATAGTTGACTGCCAGATAATGTATTTTTTGCTGATTCTCAGAGCACAAGTGTTTAGGCAGTAGTTTCTGGTTAGGTCTGTTCATTCAATCATTCAATCACACATTCATTCAAGCAACTGACCAGCATTTACAGATCACCCACTACGTGTTGAACGCAGTTGTCTTAAATGGAATCAAACCACAAGACAAAGTTTTAAAGAATTACCAGAACTTTTATTTTTGCTTAGTTTTATTAAAAAAATAAATATGTCATAAAGCTTTTTTTTTTTTCCTTTAGGGAGAAAAAATGGAACAAGTTTCATAAAATCAAATAAGCAACGGTAAGGTGTCTTAACTTGGAAAAAGATTGGGAATCACTGGTTTACAAGTTACAACTGAATGAAAGGACAACTGTACCAGCCTCAGTTGGCTGCTTCATGCCAATGGCAGCAAACAACAAGATCTACTAGGGCAAAATAAATTACTGTGTGGAAGCCCTGGTAAGTGCTTAAACAGGCCGAGTCACTGAGACATCAGGATAGATACATCTTGCTTTCAACAACACAGAAGTTCCTGAAGGGTTGTGTGTAAATGAAATAACCACAAACATACTAGGGGAGGCTTGGTACCTGAAAGAATTCCATGGTGAATTCTTTCGTGAACAACCACTACTGCTTTTATAAATCCAGGTCCATTTGTTTTACTTAAGGCGAAGTACAGCAAGCTGCTACCTCTCTGAGCTGAGGCAGTGGCATGTTCACCTAACACTGCTCCTGCTGGGCCAGTAGCACAATTTCCAAGTCTGTGTTTCTGTGAAGTAGTGTAAAATACAGAGTTGGCCAGGGAATCCAGCTGCATCTGGCAAAGCAGGCGGAAGGGTGGGAGCTCCACCTTTAACAATATTTCCATATCACCAAAGACTTCTTTTGAGGGTCTACTTTGTGCAAAGCACAGTAAAAAACCTGACCAATTCAGTTACAGATGTACTTCCTTTCTCTAAAACCTTCGGTCAGGGCCTAGGTCTGGAACCCTAAAATAAAGTAATACTTCTAATTCTCGAGACTGACTTTAACCAAATTAGATGCCCAACTCCTTCAAACTGGGGTGGGATGACAATGAAAGAGACTGAGTTTTCCAACGCTGAAGTTTAACACGAGAATCACATTTCATTTAACTAGTTAATGAAAAATTTTGCTGGTGACAAACTTTTCAAATGGTTCCTTTTTTTTTTTTTTCTTACTTCCTCTAAACAGAACTCTGAGTTCTCGGGTAAACTGCAGAACAGTTAAAGTCATTGATGTTCTCTGGTTGGGTGACATATTTCAGTCCTACTGATAGAAATAGAAATTTCTTTCCACCCACCAGAATGTCATGAACTTATCCTACACCACAGCAGTGATGCTTTGCACAGGGATTAAATATGGTAGTACTAATTCCAGTCAGTTTTAATCTTTGTAAATAAATAGAATCCTCACTTTGCTCACAGCCTCCATTTCATTTGGCCAAACGTCTACCAGGCTTAAGCCACATGTAATTAGTTAGGCTGTTCAGTTTCTTTATAAAAAATGCTTCTAATAACACTGCTGCCTATATGTACAGGTGTGAATGAAGAGTATGCAATCTGTAGTCTTTTCCACACTGAGTACACTAACAACAATTAGTAAATAATTAAAGAATAAGTGGTCATTTTAAAACTTGTGTTTGTATTTCCTTAAAAAAAAATTTCACTTTCTAGCAACTTAAAAAAAATGGGTCTTAAAAGTGCCCTATTAATGTCAATGCTGTTCCCCACTCTGGCCCACCCATCCAAAACCTGCTACAAATGCTGGATTGAGTTTATACAAATAATTTAGCAGTACCAAGATTTTTCAAATGCAAACAGTGTTACTGACTTCTTCATACTGGATAACAAAATAAGGGTAACTCTGGTCATCATTGAAGATGACAAAAATCTGAGGCTCAAAGAAATTATCCACACAAGAGTCATATAGGTCACTGGTGACACTTCCAGGATTCACAGGAGGGGGCCTTCTCATGCCATGGCTGCCCATTGTGTATCTGCCAGTTAGCACTTTGGCCAGAAACATGAAATGGACTCCTTTGGAGGACTTCTTAGAAAAGTTATGCGAGTAGCTTGCCTTCTTTGCAAAATAACTGCCTTGTCCAAACATTGTAGCATGCTTTCCACAGACTCGAGGGTCAAAGTTGTGCTTGCAGATTCCATCTACCACATCCTGGGATGTTCCATGAAATAAATGTCTCTCATTTATTATTCTGTCACGGCCAAACATTTTCCTGTTCATATATTCCTTTTTCCTAAGGCAAAGAGTGGACAGGGAATTCAGAAAAATGAAGGTATAGATCAGTTTAGTAGGCATGATGTAGTCATAAACTTCTTTTTATGGTTTCAATGGGGGAGGAAATGTGAAAGTAGCTACCAAGGGCAAAATGTCATCAAAGATCATACTACAAGTCTAAACTTATCTTTTCCACTGCAGACAAGAAAAGCCCTTTCCCTTTTTTCTCCATCAACCATTTGTTCACTTGCTCTCTCTTCCATTTCAAATCTAGTTCTCACATCTTCTCAGGGTGACTTCCTTACCTAATTCCACCAACATGAGAGTCTCTTAATTCTGAGGTTCCTCAAATCTACATGTATCCCCTCTGAATTACATTAATTTGTTGCTGACTTGAGAGGCAGCATAGTAAAGTGATTAAGAACAAGGCCTCTGGTGCTAGACTGCCTGGGTTCAAATTCCAGCACCGTATCGTATTAGCTGTATGACCTGTGGCAAGTTACCAAACTTTTCTGTGACTCAGTTTCCTTTCTGTAAAATGCAGATTGTAATAATCTTTCTTGTAGGTCTGTTATGAGAATATATGTGAGTTAATATATGAACAAATATGACATTAAGTTCTATGCAAGTCTCTATTATGTTCTGCATTTGTCATTAGCTACATCAAGAAAAGCTCTCGAACTTTTTTTTTTTTTTTTTTACTGCTGACTCACCTTTTATATTTCTCCCAAAGAAACTGGTTTTGGACTCTCAGTATTTGCAAAATTCTATATTTAAACTCAGGCACAGTCTTATGAAAAAGATTATAAATGATTCGATAACTTTTGTCCTCTGCAGAAACAGGCACTTGGATGAAGTCCTGAGATGGATGCATATACACCCAAGTTTCAGGGTAAAAGTTTGCTGAGGTGACCCCATCTGGGCAGATGATTTGTGATGATGAGGCTGCTTCAAGAGGCGGAGGTGCCTGTGTGGGAACACCACCAAGTGTCCTAGAAGGGAGATGGAGAACGTCAATGTAAAACCTCAGCAGTAAGGTGCTCTACATCAAAACCTCCATCTCACATACAGTGCTCTACAGCAGTATCTAATATTATAATTTGAATAGCTTCAATGCTTGTTTAAAAAAACAACATAGAAAATGCTATGAACTAAAGAAAAAAAATCTTAGAGCTAACACTGCCTGTATAGAGATAACCTATTATTAGCTTCCCCTGGCCTCCTCCTTGTGGAGAAAACTCTGGAATGTACTGCTGCAAGGCAAGCAAGCAAGTGCCAATTTATAAATATCTTTACCTTCTGAATCCTGGATTCCTCTTTTGCCTATATAGTTATGCTCCGTTTCAAGGGAGCAACAATTTATATACGTTCCTCAAACTTTGCTGTACTAAGCACAAAACGTATCACTGCTAGAGGCTGTGTACATGGGGAAGCATAGTGAGTGGAGGCAAAGTGAAGCAGGGCAAGAGGGAGCTTACAGGGAGATGACGGAAAATATTAAAAATAAAAAGCTTATACTTTGGTTTTTGTATAAAAACAAATCATGGAGTAGGCATTGAAAGTTGGCATTTGCTTCAGTTTTAAATATCACATATAACAACAAAACCATCAATACAATTCAAATGTTATAGCTTTAGATGTGCTTAAGATGGAGCTAATTACTTTCAGCCCTAGACACTAGAATATCCTTGAACCTTAAATTCAGGCCTGTTACTTTGAAGGATGAGTTTAGACAAGCAGTTACTTATTCCTGCCTGATTAAATGCTTTAAATCATTTTTCTTAGCCATTTTCAAAACAAAGCAAAAGGGAAGAAGCAGAGAGAAAGATAATCCTGACCCTGAGACCCAGATTCAGGGCTGGGCTACTACTCCACTCATCAGCATACAGTGGTCACGGGGAAGCCCTGAGTCTGCCAAATGGATTAGGAAACTGAAATTTTCAAAAGAGCTTTGGGACACAGAGGTTACAACAACAGGTGAACATGCATCTAATCTCCAGGAGGATATTTACCATCAGCCACCTTACACTAAGCACATACTGTGGACCAGGCACTTCACACCCAGTGTCACTACTTGTCATTAACCCCACACAATGGCTTGGTTATCCCCACTTTTCAAATCAAGAAACTGCCAGCACAGCTAGTAAAGAACAGAGACAGGATATGAACCCAGGCCTATCTAGTTTCTAAGCGCATACTCCTTGCATGTCCATATATTTCACAATTCACATGTACATATATTTTCTTCTTGTCTTCTTTTTTTTTCTTTAAACAAGGCTTGAAAGTGATGGATGGATACCAGGATTGCAATTCAGGTCTGCCTGATTCCCACTACCATTGCCACCATCCCACAGCCTTTTGACTTTTAAGAGATGGCTTGCTATAGAGGTACAACCTGCCTCCTCTGCCCCCCACCTCCTTCAAGTAGCTGTGCCTATGATTAACGTGCCTCAAAGTCCCTTTGTTAGACAGAGACAGAGTTCTGGGTGGATCCAGGGCTTGCTGAATCCCCCAGGTGCTTTTAAGTTCAGGAGCAGATTTAAAGGGGTGCTGTTTTCCCCAACCTTCATGTCAGAGGGCACAACAGTTCTTGTCTTCTGGAGCATTTTCACAAAGCCCTGACAGATTCCTCCAGAGCCTTCCTTCACTGGTACATTTTTTTGAAGAGAGGCCCCTACTGGTTTAATCAGACTCTGATAGGTCTGTAACTCCTTAAAAAGTCATCACCATTCTAGAGGAATGGCAGGAAACAAAGACTATAAGCTCCTTATTTTTAGCTGTTCCCTCTATCCCTGCTCTGCAAAGAGTGTAAGCCCTAACTCACCAGTTTTCCCAGTATTGTTAGGGGTTGAAGTTACCAACAGAGGTTTCTGGATTGAAGGAGGAAGGTAAGAGTCTCCCAACCACTCTGCCCAAAATAGGTTTTAGGCTGTCACAGCCATACTGAAAACGTGGCACTGACAACAGAAGAGACTGTTCCTTTTCCTTCTGCTAGCACTCCTGCCTAGAAATCAGTTTCACAAAATGAAAGCTTCAAATGTCTCCTTTCCTTTTTCAGGGGACTGGGGGTCTATTATTTCCTTACATATGCTTGAAGATGAGCCTGTGTAAATAAATCCCACCTATCCTAAGACATTAAATCAGATTTTATGTATTTGGTTAAGCATCCATTCTTATCCATGGATGCTTACTTTTAATAAGCCAACATCTTAATTGGGCTAAAACATAAGAATGTATATAGACATCTGTCTGATGGAACTCTACACTCTGGTTGCCATGGGTTAAAAATACATATTCTAAGCACAGTTACAAATGTAGCTTTATTTTCCAAGAATGCTGAGTTTGTATTCAGTTCATGGGTATTCCAATGACATACTGCAAGCTTCCCACACCGTAACCAGCCTTCTTTAGAGAGGCAAAGTCAAAGGCTATGGCACTTGTACTCAAGGGCCTCTGAAGAACAAATTTTCCTAATCCAAGGTCACCTTTTATCACTCTCCTTCCCTCCCCTGGCCATTCTGAAAGATGTTTCCTAACCTAACTTCAGTGATGAAGTAAAAATTAATTTTATCCTTTTTGGGGAGGAGTCAAAGAAATCCTCTCAGGCCTTCTCATGACCATGAGGTGATTGCACAGGGCAGATGTTCTTCCAGCTGAAATGGACTTCCAAACCTCTAAATCTGATATTTGTGTGCTTATGCAGCCTTAGCTCAAGTATTCTAAGAATATTAAAGAATAAGATCCTTTTTATCAGCCCTATTAAAAATCAGCAAGCACATGGAAAAAAATTTTAACTATGAGGAATGTTAGCTAAACTTGATTGTGGCAGCCATTTTACAACATATACATATATTAAGTCATTACGCTGTACACTTTCAACGTATACAGTGTTTTATGTCAATTATATGTCAATAAAACTGGAAGAGGAAAAAAAGCAGGGAAACCCTTGTTTAAAAAGAGCCAAGCTTTTGCCGTAATTCATGAACTAAGCCCTCGCCTCACCCTCCACTTCCCTACTCCAGCATTCCCAATTCTTAGGCATCTCTGATTCCCTGATAATTGTGGCCTTTTTGACACCTATGTTTTTCTTTGACCCTTTGTGTTTGCTAACACTTAAAAACAAAACTTTCTTCCTGGCTAAGATCACAGTCTCTCTAGAAATCTACTTCTGAAATCTGCTTTTTGGAATTAGTCTCCCTCCTCTTTCTGCCCTCTAGGCCAGCCCCAGACTGTAGGGCAAACAGGAAATGAAGGAGCATTTACCCATTCCACCCTGGTGAACTTGCTGCTTCTCTGCTCTTTTCCTCTTGAAATGTCTGCACCATCTCTTTGACTTGCTAAGCTCCTACTTTATACCTGATGATCACTGTTCCAGATAAGAAGACTAAACTAGGAAATTTTAAAAAGAAAAAGAGAGTGACTTTCTTTGTTCTCTTGTAAGCCTATGTTATAAATAGGAAGGCCATATCTGTGGCATTAATTCTACTACTGCTCATATTATTTTTACAGTTCATACTTTTACAAAACAAGGCTAAGTTTAAAAAAAGGTGGGGGGAAGAGGGTATTCCATAATTACTTAGGATGGAAACAAATCAATTTTCAGTATTCTGTAAAACTCCCCCAACAATGCAGCACTTGAACGAGCGTTCTTCCTCTCTCACAGAAGCTGCATCTCGCTTGATTGGCTCAGCATGCCAAGCTGCCGGTCTCACTAATGAGTTCTACTGTCTCACTAGGAGGACAATATGTTCCTAACTACTGGACGCTGACACTATCTCCAGCTGTGCTAGTGAAATGGCATTTTTATTAGTTTCTAATACTAATAAAAAAACCCTACACTTGAACTAAGAAGAAAGTACGTATTTACCTCAAGTCAATATATATTTCTAAAATCTGCCTTATTAACAAATTGTTTTTGGGTACCTAGCATTTCAGGGATTTTTGTTTAAATTTTGTTTTTAATGTTCCCTTTGCAATCTCAGAATTAGAATCATTAACACTCTGCCATAATGATCTGGGAAAAACACACTTTGGGCTTGGAATAAAAAACTACTAGTAAGAATATAAAAGAAGATTTTTACCTCAAAGATCAGCAGAAGAGACCAACCAATATTACCCTAGACCTCCCCAGTTCATAAAACCAAGTAAACCTAGTAGCATTTTAAAAATCAAGCTCTAGGGCTTCCCTGGTGGCGCAGTGGTTGAGAATCCGCCTGCCGATGCAAGGGACACGGGTTCGTGCCCTGGTCCAGGAAGATCCCACATGCCGTGGAGCGGCTGGGCCGAGAGGCCCGCATACCACAAAAAAAAAAAAAAAAAAAAAAAAATCAAGCTCTAAATATGGTGTATCTGACTAGAGTAGATAATGATTTCCCTAGAGATACTACCTTTCAGACGTGGCCTTGCTAATGGTAATGTGCCCCAGCTTTTGGGACCTATGGAGATGTGCCAGTGGGCTCTCTAGAGAGGAAAAAGAAAAATGGCACTTGGAAAAATGGAAGGAGAGCTCACCTATAATTCAGAAGGATGAGTTCAGTCTTGACCTAAAAGTATGACAGGTAATTTTAGTGCATATTATAGGAAGATGGGGCTTACTGAGCAAATGAGAATGCAAATTATTTGAAAAGGTGAATTCTTCCCATGCAAATTCACTCAAGGAAGAAGAATGGAGAACACCACCTTGAGGGACTCTCTCTCTACTTGCCAAGGCAGTTTACCTGGGCTGGGAAATAGTCCCATAACATGGAAGGGTATCTCAATCTTCCATGAAGGAGGCAAATGCAAACTCTGCCTTATTCCAGATACTGTATAAGTACTTTTAGCTGTGGAAAAATGTTAACTCTGCTTTTCAGTTCAAAAAATCCAATAGGATACTCACTCCTTTAATGTTAGGTTAATTGCAGCTTATCTGAACTATATTTTTTGAAGAATTAAATCTAAAGAATAACTCAGAATTTTATATTCTAGAGGTAATAATCAAGTTAGTCTTTTACAGTCTTTTTCTCTTTGGCATTAAGTGTACATTTACATAAAATGGAAGCACAGATGAGACTTTCTGCTGGACACTTACTGTAAATATGGAAGCAGTATAAAACAGGAACGGAAGAGGGGTCTCCTTTTTATTTCTCTCCTGAAGAATGAGTTGTGAAGAATGTAGTGGTTGTTCCACATCATAAATCGAACCTCTTTCAAACCCCGAGAGTTGGCTTCTTCAATCAATCGAATAACAGACTATGGAGTAGAAAACAGAAGGTAAAGAAAAAAAAAGCAAGTTAAAAAAGCAATAAATGGTAAATAGTCACTATAAAATATGAAAAATGTTAATGTAACTAAAGGTAAAAATAGTTAACTTTGCTGTTAACATCAGAAGTGTTTCAATAAAGTACAGTGAGTCAAATTACCTCCTGTTACACGTAGGACTTTTATTTTCTTTAAAGACGCAGAATAGAAAAATGCTTCCTGTTCAGAACATGGATTTCCACCTTATGAAACATGTGAAGGATTAGTCTATTCTATTTTGAGGCTTTAAGAATGTCCTGGAGATTTTTTTTTTTTTATATTTCTTAAGTGAGTTCCAGAACACGATTAAAGATGGTAGTATATACAGTTCAAATAAACCAATTAAGTTCCAAACCCAAGAAACCTCTCTGAGGAAAAACACAGGGACAGTCGAGCTACTCTGAGGATACATTTTAAACAGCCTCTTATTCTCTTTGAAACGTATTAGATCCTAGTGACTACTTAAGAGTCAGAAATTTTAACTCAATATTGTGTTTTACACTAATTAACATACTATGTCATTTTCTTTTGCTATTGCCTTAAAAGAAAACCTAAGGTAGATAAGTCAATTCTCCCTTTTTGTAATACTGGAAATGAACTTAATCAAATTGAGTAAGTCACATCTTTGGAATGTGAAATTAATCTTTAAGTCCATTTCAGGACATTTAAATGTGACTCAGAATTCTCATTCACAGGCAAAATAAACCACCATCATTTTAAAACCTCGCTTTGTGATAGATGAGCTATTCTTACCATCTCAGACTAAGGATGCATGTGCACATGTGATAGAATTTTAAATGACTGATTTGCCTGACCACAGTTCAGTAAACATTTTCAAGTACTTCTTCCAGGGGCTTAAGGGTGCTTGTTTCCCCCTAGACTTCTAAAATGCTAATAGTGTAACACATGATCCAACCACCAGGAGCCAGATACAGCCAAAAGTTACACCAGTGCTCATCTCGTTAAAATTACTCCAAAGGCGGCACTGAGTCTGAGTACTTACCACATTAAATACTTGGCTCCTATAGTATAAGATACTGGGAAAATCATTTTCTCTCTGATAATAGTGGTATTCTATTTATGGGTTCCAGATTAATGGAAAAAAATATATTTTCAGAAAAATCAAGAGAGAAAAGCGTTACTCATATCAACAAGACTAGTCATTGTTGAAAAGGAACAGTGAAAGACAAAAAAATTTAAACGCACTTTTGGGAAAAAGAACCTGTAAATACCTCAGGATACTCTCTCCATCCAAAGTGGTCCCTACAGAAGAATTTCCAGACTGTGTGGTAAATAGAGTTGACATTGCTAGAGGGTGGTGTGGACAGCCTTCGTAGTTGGTCAAATTCAGTTGTTTCATACACATTCATGGCATTCAAATCTGCCCAAAATTCTTGTCCTCTAAAAAGACCCAAGAAAAAATTGAACTGTTAATAAATAATGGAAATATCTAAACATCTCATGTGACATTACAAATATCTAGTATAGCATACTGTAGGATTTTCAAAGCCTGTCTTGTTTGGAGTAAAAGGACATCATTGCTGGTTTTTTCCCCATTTCATATATGCCTTAAGACCAAAACGTGCAAGCCATGGAGTAGGGATTGATTCTATCCTATAACATCACTGGCCTAATAAACCAATCAACACAGTCCCACCCTCCCTACCACAGTGGGATGAGCCAAACCTGGTCTCAACCAATCAGGGAGTCAGCTCTAGGACGAAGCTGACACAGAAAGCAGACAGAGAAACGAACTTCTCTTGAAGCTTGTCCTTTTTCAAGAGGCATCAGTTTTCCTAAGTCAACATAGGAATACATAATATTGTCTGATGAAAGACAGGAAAAATAAAATGACCCCAAATGAGGCAAGTACTGCTCATCTACCCAACATCAATATTGTCCTTTATCCTGTGCGTAGAAAAAAAAGTTGACGAAACATGGGAAAAGATAGTTTGGATTATTATAAAGTTCAGCTATGAGAACAGTTTCATCATTCTGTTATCTGGTCTGCTGCTGCTTAATAAGCACTTTACACTGTGTGTGTGTGTGTGTGTGTGTGTGTGTGTGTGTGTGTGTGTGTGTGTGTGTGTGTGTGTGTGTGTGTAGGTCCTGCTATATAAATCAGAATCACTTAAAAAATTAATTTATAAAGGGTGGTCTAAAAAACGTGTGTTCCTTTTTTTTTTTTTTTTTTTTTTT